>NC_091536.1:96263034-96578301 GCF_042242935.1 Bactrocera oleae
GCGGGGATTGCGAGCCAATGGAGGTGTAACGAGAACGATGTGATGAATGACGACTAACGCTGTTGCCACCCATTCCACCGCTGCTGTTGATTGTTGTCGTCGTTGTTGTTGTTCGGATGCTATCCTGAAGAGAGAGATGATGTCTTTGGTCACGACAATGTAAATGCATAACTCGGTAAGAGTGGTAGTGATCGAGAGCATTGTTATTCACCGTTGTATGTAGACGCATGGAACCATTCTGTCGCAGCAGGGCGGTGTAGTTGCGGCTTTGACTCTGAGAACGGCCGGGAAATCCGAATTGACGAGCTAGAGTTACCTGCGAAGGACAACGAAATGATTTATTTTAATACATTAAGTTATAAAGTGAGATTGTGCCATCAAGTCTTAAATAAATAGTTGTTTCTAGATCTGATGGCAGTCGGGCCGCGATGCTGGTACAAATTATCGAGATTAATTGAGTTGGTGAATTGAATAGGATGAGATGTGATGGATAGAGGTTGAAGAGAATAAAAATATACGGTATTAAATAACACGAGGTGATATTTAGGAAACAGGATTGATGAAACTATATAAGATGTGATGAAATGAAAGGAGACGCAATGAGAGTAGTTGATACAAATAACACGACACGAGATTAAATTGTTACAATATTATAGAATATATATCTCCCTTATGCCTACAATATAAAGGCATTTAACTTGGCATATGTATGTAACATTTCTTTCCACTCGTGCTTTTCACCCATCCGACATAACATTCAACTTAGCTCACCTTAAAAGCATCACGGAATTTGTGACTCATGATGTTGTACAGCAACGGATTGATGCAGGTCGATAGGTAATACAACACACCGGATGTGAGGTCGACAGCTTCGAAGACATCTTTAAACAGTTTCGATTCAATGTTCGCGCTGCTGCCATACACAGCCATCAGGCGTTGCGAAGAAAAAAGCAAAAAGGAAAAACACAAAATGGAAGAAACCAAAAGAAAAAAAAAAAAACACATACAAACAAGTAATCATGCAAAAATATACATACATACATATAATTAAATTTCATTTCATAAAATTGTTTGATGTTCAAAATATAGCTGTCCCAATAAACAACAAATCTACATAATTTAGAAAACACATTGTGCCATACATATGTACATGCCATTTTTGACTATTTACAAGGCAGTGTTAGATATGAGAATCAACAATTGTTGTTTCATTTCTACATCTCGAAACTGCCACAACCACCAGAGGGAACCTCGTACGCTGATGACTGCACATACGCTGATGACTTGACGTCGGTCAGTGGAATCAATAGTATGTGTAAGCGGCTATCTCTCCGATCTTTCTCGCTTCTTCTCTGCAATGAGCCTGACACTCTTCCCCACTAAATCCACAGCGACCATTTTTACAAACTGGATGAAGGAGTACAGACTGGATCTAAAAATTTCAGTCGATGGCATTAAAGTTCCAATGGTCAACAACCCTAAGGTTTTAGATTTTGCATTCGACAGCTTGCGCCCCTTCACTCCTCACACGACCGCAATAACTGCCAAAGAACAGAGCCGCAACAAAATCATCAAATCACTTGCCGGCAGCGCTTGTCAAAACAGTGCCACGGGATGCCTCTTGATGTCCCCAATCGAACACCTACATAGTGAGGCCCGCATGCTCCGGTCAAGGAACATAACGAGCTCCTTCCCAAGCATTTCCTGTTGGGATATTTTTGTAGGAACCACCCCTTCAGTCGTCTGCTTGAAGCAGATCCACCTCCTAGGTACATCAAGAGGTCCTTCCTTGATTACGTCGACGACATTGGACAGTACGCCGACCAGACTCCTGTTTATTAATTGACTTGAGCAAGCTTGTTATTTTGACGCCAACACAAAATTCGTTTAGCCAAATTGAAATAAAAAATAGAGATATTGGAATTTCACAAGTTACTACTATTTTCTATTAAAAGACGTTATTTCACTTAACTTATTGAGAAATGTACGTCACAGCGTATAATAAAAAACTTGAAGAAATTAATACTTTCTATTTACGACTAAGATGTGTTCTATTCGCCTTAGACTAAACAAAATTTTTAAATCAAATCAGAACTCACTAACCATTTTATTAATCAACACCAATTACTTACCCAACATTCTGATCACACGACTTTGAGCACTGATTCCACGATGCACATCCAGACTACGTCTCGGCACCGCCTGCAGTAAGCGACTTCGTTTCAACTTTATACCAATCAGGACGTAGAGGACACAAATTGCCGTCATGGGACCGCCAAAGAAGATAAAACCCGACACAGCGAAAACATGCTCGACGAAATGATTGCCAATCTGTGAATCGGTAAAGATAGCACACACACTTGAATTTTTAAAGTTTAATGAAGAAATCACATGTAAAAGAAAGGTAATGTTAGCAGCCACCACACTACCACTTATCCCGGAATGGGCTTTTTGAACTTACCGTGCATGAGGTGCCGCCCTGTTCGGAGACAACAGAGAATTGCATCGCTTGCGGCAGGGCGAGTAGCAGCGCCGCCACCCAAATGGCGAATATGAACTTGATGGCGCGCGATAGCTTCGACATGGTGTGCTGTCTGCAAGTAAGCGACAAAGAGTGGAAAGGAAAAATAGAGTGAAAAGAGTTCAGTTGGAGTGTAGGAAGTTCAGAACTTAAGGCTACAACAAAATAAATCTATAAATATAATATATAAAAATATTCAAAGTCCAAGTGCACGCGTATGTGTGAATCAAAGTGAAAATCGCGAGGGCGCAACATTGTGTGGTGTTCACTAAAGATTGGCAAGCGTATCGCTACAATTAATCACAAAATTTATCAGTTGAAACTGAAAAAGTAAAGTAAAGTAAAATCCAAAAATTACATTGGCTTCAACGTGAAAGCTCCACCTTTTATTATCTTCTTCTAATACTTTTTCTTACTGTCATTTTAACTTATTAAAAAAGGCTTACCTCATTAAGAAAACATAAACTATTTCAATTGTAAAAAATAAAATAGAGGTAAATTATAAGTGTGAGCTGGAAAAGAAAAAAATAAAACCGTTAGTCATTATACATCAACTTTTACTCACCGAAATGGATGACATATCGCTATGTAACGTTCAACGGTAAATGCCGTTATCGTGAGAACGGTTGCATTGGTGGCTGTCTCTGCTAAAACACTACCAAGTATGCAAATTGCATCGCCAAATGGGAAGGCATTCGGGTACCAAAAACTGTAAACGTCTTGAGGTGCACCTAAAGAAGAAAGATTATTATTGAAATCGTATTTGCTCTTACTAAGGTTATAGGTCATAAAACGAACAGGAACGAAAAGGGACAGCTATAGAGATTCTCTAAGTTTTAAAGTATAAGCCAGAGGCCAACACTATACAATTACTGTGAAGTGTAACTTCTCTGATCTACATAAAATCATCAAATTTGTTCGTGTATGTTGGAATATATCGGTGTTTTTATAGGCGCGTGGTTTTAATACGACAGTACTTTTTTCGGAGTTGGTTTTTTTGACAGCTCTTACTTAATTTATACTTAGTTTGGTTTACCATTTCATAATAAATAGATTTCTCCGGAACAGCATTGCCAATTGTGCATCTTTGTTACAAATACAAACCTTTATATTTATTATCAAGCTAAATTTTGGCCATAACATTTAATAATATGTATTTGATTTTTTCCTGAAAACCACACATCGGAATAGACACCCTCGTATTATAATTTTTCTACACCACCAACCCAAAGTTATGAACGAGTCATAAACAGCAGTGACCCGGTTATACTATGCAGTAAGTGCTTAAGTTGATAAAATTTTTTCACATTGTTAAGAACTCCAAATAATTAAATTAAGTGGTTTCCTGCAAAATCTAGGTCATATATGCACATAAGATTTTACTTATAGCTAAGTAGAGTGACGTTGTATATATATAAGCTTAGGTTACTCGGATATCATGTACTTGCAACTATTTTTGGTTTAAGTGGTAAAACCACTCGCTTTCGACCCCTAGTCTATTGAATTTATACCAGTTGCTAGTTCGATTCGCTAGTGTATAAAGTTTTGCGAAACAAGGGCAGCTTTCAGGATCAAGTTCTTCAAGTTTCGAACTTCCGAAATCAAATAAGACAAAGCAGTTTCGTCGAGAAATACACGAAGGGAATCATATAATATTATATGCAACATTTGGTTTAAATTCTGATCTCAAGGGTAAGAATTTCAATTAATCAGACACACGCATTCGGGACTAATCCTCTCTCAGACGTAACTGGATAAGCAGTTAATTTAAACTACCTCTGAAAGGCATAGTAATCATAAGTAAAGTGACAAAATCGAGTGTTTAAAACAATCCTATGTGACCATCAAAATCATAAGGTATCGCCTTTTTTGATCGCCGTAATATACCTTTATAATCATCAGGTTTATATTGAACCGGACTTTATTGTGATTCCATTGTTTTGTTTCCGAATTATTTTCTAAATTTTTATATATCTCTAACGGTTATGTGTAAAAAATGCAACCCACCTGACAGCAGCAACATCAAATCCGACACAGCCAAGTTGAAGAGATAGAAATTGGTCGCGGTGTGCATAAATTTATTTCGCGAGATAACAATGCAAGTAATGAGATTACCCAACACACCAGCCACGAAAATGATGGCGTAGAAGACGGTAAGCGTTATCAGTGCGGACATGGGGAGCTGCTGCTGCGGCAACTCCCAGGTCTGATTGAGCTGCGCAGTGTTTAGCAGATCCGTTAAGTTCTCCGTCGATATGTTCAGAGTCAATGACATATTCTGCTCGAATGCCTCGCTCTGCAACAATTGCTGTAGGTCCACCACGGAGGACGAGTCAAAGGCAAAGAGCGGCGAATTGGAGTAGTACGCTTGACTTATGAGGATATCCTCATCGAGCATTAACACTTCGTCAGATGTTGAGGCGCTTGCCAAAGTGCTGGCGGCAATGGTAGCCAGTTGAGGGCGCCAAAATACGTGGGAAAACATCTTGTTTGACAAAAGGGGATATATGTTGCGCTGGCTGGGGTGGTGCTTAGTTGCTGGTGTGAAATTTCATTTTCTGTAATAGGCGCGTGGCGTTGGCTGTAAGAAAGTAAAAAGTGTTTTATTTAATATTTATGCATTTATGTGTAGAAATTGAGATCGAATTTCGAGCTTTATTGAGGTTGATAGAATATTGAGTCAGTAGGCGGGGCAAACGGAAACATTGTAAATTTTAAGGCTTTGTGAATTCTTTAAATTTATTTTTTCATGCAAATAATGTGCCACAGATATTTAAATTGATAAAAATGTATTTTCTCCTTTGCGGTAATTTAATGCGGCCGACTTTTTGCCTTTTTGTGGTTGGTCTTCTGTGTCAAGCATTCAACAGGAACAAAACATATATTTGGGATTCAACTTTAATACTGGAGAGTTTTTTCGTTTAACAAATTTTTCAACATACTCAACTCATGCATGTTGTAAATTTAGTAGAATGAAAGAAAAGCGAAAGTTAAAAGTTCACAATACTTCGGCATTGCGGAAACTCTCACACGCACCAACAATGCAATGGAGCAGAAACTCAAATAAGTTAAAATTACTTTGCCATGTATTGTAGTGCATTTGCAAAATAACGAAAGAGAATAAAAAGAAAAAGGCAGAGACAATAATTCACGCGGTATGTATGGTGAAGTGTGCGAATACACCATGGAAAATTCAAAGCTATTCTGGTATTGTGAATCACAGCTAATGTAAAATAGGAAAACGATGGAGTACAAAGCAAAGAAGAAGAAAATTAAATATTTTTTTAGTTCTCTCATCGACTGATCGAACTTTTGCATTTAAACAAATTTGGGTATAATTTTTTTAGAGAAATATGAATTTACGCACAACCATTTAGAAGGAGATTCATGATAGTGTTCCATTGAGGGTCTTTAAGAAAAGTTTCAAACTAACACACCAGCTAGGATAAAACTTAAGTCTAACTCTAAATCTAACTCTAACTCTAACTCTAACTCTAACTCTAACTCTAACTCTAACTCTAACTCTAACTCTAACTCTAACTCTAACTCTAACTCTAACTCTAACTCTAACTCTAACTCTAACTCTAACTCTAACTCTAACTCTAACTCTAACTCTAACTCTAACTCTAACTCTAACTCTAACTCTAACTCTAACTCTAACTCTAACTCTAACTCTAACTCTAACTCTAACTCTAACTCTAACTCTAACTCTAACTCTAACTCTAACTCTAACTCTAACAAATAAAACCTTTGCCGTTCGTTGTCCTTGAAAATGGCTGAACTTTGAAATTACTACGGAATGTGTACAAATACTTGTAAACTGGTGAAGGGAAAATAAACAATAAACATTACTCACACACTCGAAGTTTAGCATGTATATATCTTTACTCAACTCATTTAAACTTCAATGGCTTTAACCTTTACTTAAATTTGCACAGCGTTGATTGCATTACATATACATATATTTGAGGCTATGAGCTCAGATAAAGTTGGTGAGGAATACTCATGCATGGTTTCAGAACAAAAAGTTAATTAAACTTGCCAACATTTGAAATTAACACACTTTTTCTACTGCTTTGTACACACATATACATATACATGAATATACTAAAATTTCAGCTAAGAAATTTCCTAACACATTCTAACGAGACGCTTTTCCCTTTCACTTTCTATGTGAGTATGCGTTTAGCTCCATGCGAAAACTCTTGAACGATTTTCGTTGTCAGCAAAATTACTAAACTGTAAAATTTTCAACCAGTGAAAGTACTTATCGTAGTATGTGCGTAGATGCGCGTGGATGCTCAGGTCTTGGGGGCTGTCTTACGAGAGAATGTCAGTCTCTGCCTCTATCTCCTATACTCCTAGTTGAGTTCTGTGTAAAGAAATGACAAAATTTTAATTTCTCCTCCTTTTTAATTACGCTCCCTCCCAATAACCTCAAGTGAGTAGTTAGCGATAATTTTGTTGTGTTGGACAAATTTATAAATAAATTTCAGCACAAAAATTAAGTATAAAAGATAATAACTTATCTACTATTAGCATGGTGCATTTCACACCTAACAGCCAAGGAGAAAGATTTCTGTTGGAATTTGAGACATACCTAACCATAAACAGTTCTAAGTGAGATATGAATATAGCATTGTAAACATAAACTTAATTGAACCATGCTCCGTATGTTCGTGATTCTATTTGTTAAAGCCTATTCATTTCAATTAGTAGCATGTGTCATTGTATTTTGTACACACTTGTAATTCTTTTTTCTGAATTTCATAAATCAGGCTTTCATATATTCGAGACAACATGTATTTTTCCGTATAGCAGCGCAATGTCATTTTCATTGTCTAATTGTTTACTTAAACGTACCTAATAAAATCCAGAAGTTTTAAACGATTATGCCGCAGTATACGAAATATTTTCTTTGACTTCGTTGAATAGCATACTTCTTGACTAACATTTATATGTGTTTCTTTTCTAAAGCCGGTGCCGTCAATATCGCTGTGTCGCACTAATGCCAATGCGCCAAAATGTAGGCAGCAAATATTGCCTCACACACAGAAGTAATAGATATTCGCATTCTTTTCGGAGTAATTGGTAATCAAATCAACAAAAAATAGCAATGCTTTTAAAAATAATGTAAAATATGAGACTTTTTTTTAAATTAAAGCAACTCTTTCTCCCTCTTTTCTCTGGATTCCTTATTATTAGGGACATGAATATAAAAAAATACGTGATTAAATAAATCGCAATAAAATATTTGACTTGTAAATAAATAAATCTTTCTGTAAATTTTTGAAGTAGATTTAAAACAAATGAAAAATAACCAACATTTTAACGGTTATTTACATGCACATATCCGGAGAATTGCTAATTTATTGGTAAACAATTTTATAGCGATTGAACGAAAGAAATAATGACACTTGTGTGCCTGCAACTATGTTTACTTAAGCGAGGGTGTAAATACACATCAATGAACTATTTTTTTTCCATGTGCTTCTATTTATGTGTGTATATACTATATCTCTGTCGCTTTTTCCATTCAGCTTGCAACCGAATTTTATGGGACTTACTGTGACCAGAAATGATCTCGCAAAAGCAATAAATTGAAGAGTGCGGTTCGCGTTGTGAGCATAAATCACTTAACGGTTATTTGGAAGACTGAGAGCAACGATTTAGCAGGATGGATACAGTCTGGGACTTATAAAAAATACACACATACCGCAATACATATATACAAACGTACTTTGTTTTTGCCAAGCATCACATTTTAATCAAATAAACTGATTATTATATTTCTTACCTCATGACAGTGTGGAAACCCATTTCCAAGAATAATAAGTTCACAAAAATGACAATCAGTTCAACAAGACGTAGACTGGGGTCAATACAATGTCATTGCGTATCGACATGTCTATTTTTTGTTATGAAGTTTTACTACTCCTTAGTACTCACCTCGCGCAGAAGACGTAGAAAGGCACACACGCAACTGCTGTAGCTTAGCTGATAGTGTTTGCTTTATTCATATATAATATTATATATAGTTTTACATTATTAAATGCAACAAGCAAATGCCACGCGAGGCAAAAATTCCATATTCAATGTCAACATTTCAGCAGCACGAATGACTATGGGAGGAGTATATAAAACTATGTACAATAAAAATATACATCTGAGTTATTTAAGGTTAAGAATTCGAGTTTTTGCAAATGTGTAGAGGAGAGAGATATTGTAGCATTTAGTCTGGTATCTTTTCTGCAGAGCTTATATGGCGAATTTTCTCTTTCCTGTTGTCATCTTTGACGTGAGGTGGATAAATGACCGTCACACTGATATTTGTGTGAGTTATGGAAAAGACTCAACTCTGGTTGATACTTAAGGGTGTAGGGTATTATTTGTATAAGCAGCACATTTTATGTCTGTTATACATTACATATTTTTCTCCCACGAAGAGCTTCTGCAAAAGCAGAATACGACAGTTCAAAGTATTTTTAGCAGACAAATAAATGGTTTGGCATATTTGTTGAACGCTCAAAGACTATACATACTCGAAAATACTTCTATTTAGAAAAAATTAGCAAGTGTTGGCCGCCACACTAATATTTGTATGAGTTATGGAGAAGAGATCAGCTCCGATTGATACTTAAAGGTGTCTGATATTATTTGTATTAACACCAAATTCTATATATAAATTAAATTTCAGCTATTTCTATCACAAAGAAGCTTTCTAAAGGCAAAAATACGTTACTACAATTATTTCGCAATATTTCATTTGCATAACTATTTTATTGTTTGCTGTTAAATTTGCAACAATCTTCTGTAGTAAATACTATTGTAGCTTGTGCTTAGAAAAACTGAAATCCACAAAAACACAAACTGATATACTCACATACATATGAAAGATGAACATTTTTTTAATTACAAATCACTAGCAGGTGCACGTGTGCTCACTAACTTATCGCCAACTGTGCTGATTTATCGTTTTAATCGGAAAAGTGAACGTATACAAGTACATATTGTATTAACAGCTAATCAACAATAAAAACAACCTAACCAATATTAAAACAACTTTGACAAAACCAGAAACTACAGCAAAGTGGCTGTGAGCTTTGCGTGCATCGAAGACAAAAACATGAATAAATTACCTAGTTCTAATAAGTATTTATTGCATTTGTATATAATACATTTTTATTAATGCGCTACCTGAAAAGAGCACAATAAAATTCTATTGGTGATTGGTTAGAAACCGAAACCGATAGATCCGCATGTTTGTATAACTAATGAGTTTATTTTTAGATTACACCGAAGTGTTTGAAATATTTTCTAATAAAAGCGTTATTTTACATATGTATACTTGTACTTATGTGTATAAATATATGTACATATCCCATAAGTATGATATGTGATTTGGAGTGTTGCTTGTGCTTATGTGATAATTTATGTCACTCGTGACATCTGATTCAATGCTATCAAATATATCGATTGATGATGATTATATTATATAACCATTTGCTTAGTTTTCCATAGCAGTATTTTGCGACCAAACGAGTTAAATTAACAATAGTTGGTCATATTATAGATAAAAATAAAAGGGTGGTCCGGGGTTCCGCATTTTTTAAAGAAAAAAGCACAGAAAATTCAAATTTAATGATTACTGGAAAAAGATTATTATCATTCGATAGAACATTCTTTGGCATTTATTTTTTGCAGATTATCTCTTTCATATGTTAGCCGCGAATAGATCTCAGATGATCCATCCGTTGAGTCCCATTTTCGATGGCTCGTTCGAGCATTTTGACTGATAACTATCGAATGGAAAGCGTGATATAGACTTTAGACTTTACATATCCCTACAGAAAAAAGTCTAACGGTGTGATATCACACGATCTTGGTGGCCAATCGACCGGCCCAAAACCGGCACAAATTGCTGGTTATCTTCTCAACGGCATCATTTTTGAAGAAATATGGACCGATGATTCCATCGGCCCACAAACCTCACCAAACCGTTGGTTTTTCTGAATGAAATGTCAGTTCTTGAATTTCTTCAGGTTGCTTTTCGTCCCAAATGCGACACTTTTTGTTTACATACCCATTGAGCCAGAAATGGGCCTCATCGCTGAACAAAATTTTGCTCGCAAACGTTGGATCTTCTTGGGACTTTGAGTCCATAAAGCGAAGTGATGTCACTTGGAAAGAACGAGCGGTTTTAGTTCTTGCACAAGCTGTTGCAAAATCTCGACGTAAAATGCGCCAAGTCGTTCAATTGGACCGAAATATGTTCAAGTTGCAACGAACGGCGCCAAATCGACTCTCCGGTCTTCGTATACACTCTCAGCTACGGTCGCTATTTTTTCTTCACTGCGTGCTGGACGTGGTCTATTCGGTCGAATTTTATCCAGTAATGAATGCTGGGTCTCTAAATAGGTGATGGTGTTGTGAACAGTACGCTCAATAGGTCGATTATGTTGACCATAAGTTGAGCGAAGCATGCGAAACACAATTTTTGTAATAAAGTTGAACGATTTGTAAACGTTATTCAGGATTTCCATTATGAATTGCCAAAAAATACTGAACAAAACTAACATACCAGCTTGACACGACTCACGCGTGATTTGTCAAAAAAAAGCTTTCGAAAAAAGTACCTATACTTGGAACACCCATTAATTATTAAAAATAAAAAAAGCAAGAAAAAACGTTAACTTTGGTAGTACCGAAGCTAGATTACCCATTTCGCGTATATACAGACGGATATATAGCAAGGCATGGCTAAATCCACTCTGCTGGTCATACTGATCATTTATATTAAAATTATATATGTTGATATGGTATATTTTAAAACTTCTTGGTGTTACAAACTTCGCGGCAAACTTACTAGACCCTGCTCAAGGTATTATAAATGAATAGTTGAATATTAAAAATTAAGAAAATATTTTATCAAAACAAAAGGAATTTAAACACTTAAAAACGATTGCTGAGTTCTTAGGCGAGTTTATCTTATTATTTTCTGTATTCTTTTTTGATTTAAATTTTTTGTTATACAGTACACCAACTTTGTTCCAATTACTTGATTATTCTGACATATAAACACATTGCTATCGAAATAAATGAAGATGCGATAAAATATTGATTACGTGCGGAAGCAGAAACAAATCATCGAAATGAATGATTGAATAACTGAATACAACAAATACCATAAAAATCACCAGAAACCATAAATCATTAAGAACAATAAAAAAATGTCTGTCGCGTCGTTGAAATAGGAGTAGATAAGATTAATAGATGATAGATACATACATTTAAACATCACGTTTATTACATATGGAGCTTCATTTCATACAAATTTTCATATAATAAATGCTTGATAAGATCAATAATTAGACCTTTTTATGCAAGCACCACGATGTTTGTAATAGTATATAGTAGACATATGTACAATCTGAACAATTTTGTATGATGGTAAGCGCGTTTTTGCCTGCAACACATATGAAAATGTGCGGGAATATCGACATTTGTGATATAAAAGGAATGCAGAAGTGTTGACAAGATTTCAATATTACAATACTCATACATATATGCAAAATACAACGCCATATACATAGAAATCAGGGCCAAACACTCACAAGCCACGGTATAATGTGAAATTATATATTTACATATATAAATCTGTGGATTCGTACGTATGAATGAATGTATGCGTGTACTGGAATCGTTGCGTTTTGTACGTACAAAAAGGAGTCATGCAAATGCTTTGTATGAGCATGTTTGCTAGAAAGTACTAAATCACCATTGTGCTCATTAAGCTGTGAACCAACTGTCGCTTTAGCTCCTTCTTCTCTTTCTTCTCTTGCTGTTGTGGTTTTTGTCGTAGTCTTTTGTATGTTATTACTTCGGGCGGTTGAATGCTCATGCGCTTGAATACTAATGCTTTTGCGTGTCAGCTGAAGGCGGTGTTAGCAAATCTAGATCCCGTTAACTAACACATACTAACTTCGGAAAGATATATCTACATACGCGTGTAAGATATCTGTCTGAGTGCGATGTTCGCATAGCCAAGACCGGCTACCAATTTTGAAATAATTGTACTTGGTTAAACACGGCACTAGCGGAATTACGTGGTGATTATTAAATTTTATTCACAATCCCCCCCTCTAGTGCCAAATTGTATTTGCATATTTTATAACATTTGCGTTTGCATTTTGAATTTATGGATGCAGCTCTAAGCAATGTTGATGATATATTATTGTAAGTAATATACATTGTAAGTACATATGTAACATAAAAACTCTTTAAACGGCTACCAGTTTGTGTAAGACTCCTTAAGCCACAAGTAAGGCCAATAGTTGAACAAAATGTGTTTTAAATTGAGAATTTGTTGCACCAACAAGATAAACACACACCGTCTCACAGCTGTAAAAACTATACTGCGCTCAGACTTTTCCATTCAAGTTCACCATACCACTTGCTATGTTGTTGTTTTTAACAATCGCTTTTGTGCAGAACCGTTACAAACCCACCCATTGAAAGTTGACTTTCTCTTCTACATAAATATACAAGAAAACGCAATTTTCCTCTACTGTTTGTAGCCAACTACTAGAATGCATAGCAGAGGTGATTATGCTCTTTATGTATCGGTGTTAGGGTTAGTATTTGTATTGTTGCACACGACATTAAAGTGCAATATCATGTGCTCGAGTACATATATTCTTCCTTTGTTAGAAATACTAAAATTTTTTTTTTTGTTGTCGTTTAACAATAAAGATTTAAAGCGGATTAAATACAACTTCTGTACAAGAATTTTTAGTGAAACCAAAATCTTAACAAAGCAAATGCGATTCGCTGAAATAATTGTTAAGCAAATACCTTTGTTTATAGTGGGTGATCCAAGGAGAGGTACTTTTTTCAATAGCTTCTTTTTTACAGTTATTAAGTTCATACCTTAGTAGTTAGAATTTGAACAAATTAAGTAAAACATTTAACTTTCAATGCGGTTTCAATAATTATTTATTAGTTTATAATTTAATTTAAGTAGAGAAAAAATTGATTATTTTTTCCGATAAGAAAATGCTAGAGTTATAGAGAAAGGATATATGTATATTTTTAGAAACTACGATATTTAAACTATTTTGGCCAAAAAATTTAACGGTTTAATCCTTTCGCATTAATAAAGAAAGCTCGCAACGGGCTGATTATAGGATGATGAGCGAAAAGCGGAGAGAATATATAAATTGATTTTGTGATATTGCACGTGGAAATATTGATAAGCGAGCACAGAAAACATACAAATTAATATATATTTTAATAAATGTATTTTTGGTGCAGTTAAAGTGTTTTTCAAGCGATTTACATACTTTTGTTCAGTTATACGACTTTCAAATTTTTTCGACACTTAAAGGTATCGTTGCTGTAAATTAAGCAGAACCTTGAATTTTTTGCTTTGTTTAGCCAATGCCAGAACTGGTTAAACCTTGAGCAAATTTTCCAAAAGCAAGAAATGTGGGGATAAATGCGAGAAAACATAAATTATGCAATATATAGCTCAACAATAACAACACTCGCCGCCTAGGTATCACTGTGTGTGGGTGTAAATTGTTGTAAATGCAGTACAGTTAGCTGACTTTAAACGTTAATAAAGCATTAATTGTGTCCCTTAACACTCACTTAATTTGCGTGGGCTCAAATTAATCATTACAACAATAACAACAAACACTGAAAAGCAGAGAAGCGTATAAAGGAGCGGAGAAAGCGTCGAGTAATATAGCAAACGGTAAGAGAATGAATAAATTATGAATGAATGGCGAAAGAAACTGAATGAAATCATGCATGGCCAAACGGAAGTGTTAGAGGAAAGGAGATTGGAATATAAATTAATGAAAGTGAGAAACACTTGATGAAGATAAAGGTTAGAACGATAGATATGTTTAAATATGTTGACGGTAACTAATGGCGAGATTTGTGAAAGCTCGTTAACGCACACGAGTGTAAATATTTTGGCGTGAAGTTTGTAATTTTCAAAAGGAAATTTCGGAGACTTCGGAATTTGAAATTTCAAAATTTAAATTTAATGTAGCTTATTGTTTCTTTAATTTATTTCTACAACTTGTTTACAAGAGTTTCATACGATTTACTAATTCCAATTGTTTATTTACGCTATATTTTTTTATTGTTGTGGGTGCAGTGCACTAATTTGACGTTTAACAAATTGAGTGCTGTCTAAAATTTGCAAACAAAATTGAAATAAATAATAAGTACATGGGTTCGGGTAGCTCTCAGTAAGTGGAAATAATTAACACTTGTGAAATTTCAGAAAAAAAACGCGAAACAATTATTTACAGTATTTGTAAACATACGCAAGTACAAATCCCTCGGTTTGTATGTGTCACTTCGACAACGTAGATTAATTAGGTGACTTCGCTTCGCATGAAATGAGCAGCTGGAAACATTTTTTCAATTGCATACCTGAAACAAATGTAGAAAACGATAAGATTATTTTATTTTTTGATTTTTTTTATAATTATTTTTAGCATTTGCTTGAAAATTGCAAAATCTTAAGAGGATATAGATCTATAATAAGCAATTGTTTTGGTTTTGATGATAAATACTTGGTGTATAAGTCAATGTACGCAATGAAGTGCTTAAAATAATGTGAGTTGTTGAATTTATCGTTACTTTTTAAAATTTTTGATAATATAATTTTTTGGTTTTTAAGTTTTTTACTAAGTATTATATATATAATTTTTTATCACACTTAAGTTCCTGTTGTGGATATACACCTTCTTAAAAAAAACATTACTTTAACTCTGAATGGACTAAAAAACAAAAAAAAGAAGAAACGTTAAGCTATAATACTCCTCACAAAATATTTCTCACAAGAACTTTAATCGGTCAGGTTGTATGGCAGCTATATGCTATAGTGTTCCAATAGCCGACAAATGAGCAGCTTCTTGGTAAGAAAAGGACGGGTGCAAAATTGCAGATCTCGGAAACTGAGGGACTAGTTCGTATATATTTATATAGACAGACAGACGGACAGACGGATAAACAAACATAGCTAAATCGACTCAGCTCGTCACGCTGATCATTTATATATAAACGTAGTTCTTTTTAGTGTTACAAACATCGTGGAAAACTTAATATACCCGGTTCAGGCTATAAATAATGACTATTTACGCTAGTACTCATAAGCTCAAAATTAGCCCTTACGAAACCACAAGGATTTAACATCAACAAAAATCCTACCCGAGAATGACTACAACAAAATACGGGAATATAACATCTGTTATCGTTTACTTATTATCGATATATTGCTATGCACTTTAGAGAAGCGCTCGTTGCTATTTTGGATAGACGCAATTAAAAAAACCTCAAACTAAATTTTATTTTCAGAAACTAGATAAAATTACTTGAATTATTGACTCACAAATTTCTACCATATAACGTTTTGTTAAAATAAACACACGTTCGGCGTTATTAATTAGCAAAAGTCTCAATTATTGAAAAAATAAAAACAAATCAGCTAAATTAATTTTACTTGAGTTTACAAAATGCGGTGAAAGCGACAAAAGAACTGATGTCTGATGAAAATGTTTACAAATACAATTTTCACAAGAAACTATAGCAATTTATAAAACATTCATTATATAAGCTCACTTGTGTATACATATAACCATGTCCTATATAATTTGACTCAGAGAGCTAACGTTAAATGTATATGGTAAGCGATGTCCACATAAGAAATGACATTGAAGAAATATGTAGGTTTAAAAGTGAAGTAAGAAAACACTGATATTTTATAACTTAAATGTTTTAAGAAGCATACCAAGTTTGAGTTTTGAGAATTAAAAAAAAATAATAATAACAATAAAATTAAACTGTACTACAAGTAATTGTATATTCAGTACAATTTTTGAAAAAAATTTTTTTTAATATTTTCGAGTTATACTCGCACCCCGACGTCGCTAAAAACAGATCCTCGACTGCTGTAATGAAGCAGACCTTCTCCATGAATGAAATCTTTAAAACTTCATACCAAAAAATATTGTCCGTACAATGACCGACAGTCAAAAAACAATATGAACAAGTAAGGAAGCTCCAAGTTCGAGGGTAACCGAACACCTTATACTCTCGCAAGGTAAAGTGATATATATGATTATATTTTAATTAAAAACAGACTTCAATACTTGTCAAGATCAACTTCTTCCAATTGCGGCCATCGATCAATACCGCGCTCCAATGACAGAAATGGTGTCACCAGCTACATTTCGAAAGAAGTACGGACCGATGATTCCAGCAGACCAAAAACCATGCTAAACTATTAATTTAGGTGAATGTAATGATTGCTCATGAATAATTTGTGATTTTTCTTTGCACCAAAATCGACAGTTTTGTTTATTTACCGCGCCACTCAAACGACCATAAAGTGGCAAAAGCACACGAAAAGTTGCAATTGGGAACGATAACTTTGATAATAAATAAATAATATTGAATAATTTGTAAACGTTGTTTTTGTGTATATCTTTCTTAATGAAATTGTGAACATTAGTGAATACAATGCAAAAAAATTACAGATCATGGCATATTAAAGATGGTCGAAACGATACATGGAAATCATATCATCCCTATCGGGTTTCCCAGATATATAGATCATTAAAGAGAGCCTCAAATGAGGCCTAGTTTTGACAATTTATTCTGTGAGTCTGGAAAAAGTTAGCTAACTTCAATGTTCGTATTATTAGTGAATAAAAACTTTTTTTATAATATTTCATTACAATATGGCGGCTATAAAGCCAATCTTTGGAATCTTCGTGTTTTTGCATGCACTTTCCACAATAGGTGTATAGTTTTTCATTCCAATTTTACTTACTAGGTATATACAAATTTGAAAATTTTTGTTTTGTTTTTTTTTTTCAAATTCTCTAGGACAGACACGGCATGGCGTTAAGTGCGAATTGATTGCTGGTTTAGCAAATTGTCTTCGACCCCAAACTACTCAACACAAGAAATTGGAGGTAAACCTTGTGCAGGCATTGCTATTTCTTATTCAGCATGGAATTTTCTTTTTAACATAAAACACATGTAGACAGACATCAATTATTTATTCCACTTAATTGTTTCGAAGTTTGTATATAAATATAGAAATTATATTCTTCAACTTAAATGCTACACATATTTATGTTATATATGTACGTACATGCGCAATTTTATGAAAAATTTTGTCTAACTGCATCATTGACGTCATTCGGTGTAGAAAAATATTTTCTGAACATTCAGAATTAAGACAGAAATAGAATAATCTGCGCCTATTTACACACTATACTCACAACTTTAACCAAAGCCATTTTTCTCACTCACACATTCACTAGTTATGTCTATGCACAGTTTTTTTTTTATAAACGCCCCCTGAGTTTGCAGTTTTTGCCCTTTAAACCGTGCTTAAATCATATTGCTTTTCCCATGTACAAACATGGTATTTGATGACATTTTGTATTAAGCCCGAAAGTAAGTTTGAAAAAGTAATGTCCTTTTTGTATCCATAAAAAAGAGCCGTCTGATTTTTTTTCATAAAAGCTTTTCTTTAAAAGTTACACATGAAATGCTCTGAGCATTCATACAAGTGATTTATGGTATACAATACATTCGGAGTTGCTCATACGACATGGTGTACATTTGATGCATCACTTTAACTAAGGTCGCTTATTCTTCTATATAAATGAATATGTATAGCTTAATATGTAAATAAGCTTTGGAATTTGTTTCTGGACTTGTCGGTAAACTTTGATTAGAAAAATATATTATGTACACAATCACACATATCTACATACATACATTTCTTCGATACCCAAGACGGTAGAGAAGGGTATGCTATAATCCATAGACAATCTTTTAAGCCTTATTTTTAGCAATACCACTATTTATAACTAAGTAAGTATGTATATATATTTACTATTCTTTTTAAAGCTTTTGCGTAACGCAATTCTTATTTATGCTAAAAACAGTGGTCTTTGAAGGCATATTACCTTCAATTTAGTTAAGTAGCCATTAATGCTAAAAGTAAATTCCATTTGGAGGAAATGAAGAAGATCACATGTGAAAGATTCGATTTGAAAAATCTGTTTTGTGGTTTTACCGACTCCAATAATTATGGAAATATGAAAAATGAGAGAGTAGGCAATATTTATATAACTAGCTTTAAGTGTAACGTAATATCGCAAAAAACAAATTACGTTCAATGGCCACAATTGCAATCAAACTAAATACCTTTACTGCAACACCATTACCGATATACAGCAGAAAAAAGGCTAGAAGACAACAAGTAATTTACCTTTTCGTAGGCGGGAATTGCTGACCTCACTTGCGTGCGTGGGTTCGCCTCTTTTATGTAGTTCGATATGAGGAATCATGTATTTACATATATATCTACATACAAACGAATCTACGTATAGCGAATATATCCACCGTGTACCATACTTGGACATATTGGACATATGTAGATATATATATACACATGGGAAAGCTAAAGTATAAAGACAACTGAAGGACACATTGTCCTTAGTGGATGTGTTATTCAACAGTTTGCTGTCAGGTATTTGCATTTAGTGTCGATGGACAAAAGGATATTTATTTTTGGTGATTGGTTTTGCTACTAAAAAAAGCGGTAGTGCAATGGTATTGAGGGGCATCTACAAATGTGTATATTTGCATGATATGTTGCAGATCGATATATATATATATTTGACATGGCAGTACGTATTTAATAGAAAAATCATATGCGAATAATGCAAAGAAACTCGTTACACATAGTTTATAAATACATACATTTTTGAAAAGCGAAGGTTTTCCCAATCGCAAACATCTAAAGTGTATTTGATTACATTTACATACGCATATCAGAAACGTTTATAGAATATTTTAAGGCTTTGTTTAAAATGCACATATCTACGTGTCTATGTGGATGTGTTATATGCCATGAAGCTTTAAGAGATTGTAGTTTTGTTTAACTTTATTGTATTTGTTCAAGAAAAATTATATTTGTATGTTTGTGTATGTATACAAAACTGTTGAATACCCAAAATCAATTTGTGTTTGCATAAATAAAGTTTACACATATGTATATACACTTTCCCCAGGCATATGTTAGGATTTGCCCCAGTCAATATATTCCAGATGTGTGTCTGAGATTTTGAAGTCAAATATTAACATATATAATGAGTTATATATTTATTTTCCTACAGTTAATTTCGTTCTTCATGTAGCAACTTGATTTGACCATCTGCACAAATGGTGCCAACGAATAAACTCAGAATATAAATAAAAAAATTTACAGATAAACTCATTCTCTTCATAATCTGTATTAGTTAGTTACCTCTTTTAAAATTTCTTTCAATCTTAAGTATTTAAATTTTTCTACAATTGCCCGGCACTGATGCATAGGGGATGGTTGACCTTTGCGACAGAACTTGACCACTTCATCGTGCATTAAATTTACAATTCATGACGAGCGAAGTTTATTTCTCACTTCCACTTTTATCTCAAGGAAATCAAATATTTCAGCACATTGCAATTTAACAATCAAAATATTGCATTTGAATTTCTAAATTAGCTATAATTTATTGCTTTTCGTCACTCACTGGGAACTAACTCACCAATCCCATGTGGATTAACACAATCTGCTTGAGAAGAGAGCAATTCCTTAATTGAAACTATGCATAGACTAACTTCTCAATTTCCGTAGCACCCTTATTTATAATTGTTAAAATATCAAATTTGATAATTTAAGTAAAAATGATTAGAAAAGAGGAAGAGCTGTACACACCCACAAATATTCATGCAACAGATATTCCAGAGGGTGCTGTCCTAAACTGTCGAGTAGCTGCCTCATCTTTTCATTAATTTGTATTAAAATTTTCTTTGGTTTTCAATATTTCTGATGAGCACTTCTCAATATTAGCGAGCTTGCGGTACTTGCAGTGCACAAAGTAGTTAATTTATTATCAGCTCGCTTATTGTCACTGCCATGTGCCATTGCGTTATTTCCACTTTCTTTCTGTAATGGCGAGTTACTAATTCAGTAGAAGTGCAGCGAAGATATCCATTAGGGTCAAATAAAAAGTTCTGTAGAAAATTAATTTAATAATTTGAGCGTATATTTTTAGAATAAAAAAAAGTACGTTGTGCAAGAAAAGCTCGACCTTCAAAAAATAGCAGTCAGTTTGTCTAATTGTTCGCTAATAAAACGTAGTCTACCTGAATGCCGCTCAAATTGTCAAGCAAACAAAAACCAGTTGGTTTCTTAAAAAAACAGCTCTTTAACTAATTTGTTGCAGTATTTAAAATACGTATAAAAATTGCACATATGAAAAATATCGCATGCAAGAAATTTGTGGCATGACAGAAAATTTAAATTTGATAACAAAAAAGCAATAAAACAAGCTTTAGCACTTTTGTTTGAATAAAAAATTTAATTAAATTTTCGTTATAAATTTAAGAAAAATTTTATTATAACTTATTTATGTAATTTATTATGAATTTCTAATAGGTATTTTAGCAAATATTTGGACTCTCTTTCATTACATTTTTATTTTCAACGAGTTTACCCAAATTAACATATTTGTCGACATTTTTCTATTAAATTTACAAATAAATTATTGCTCACACAAAAAACAAAAGCTGCTAGGTCTAGTTCACAAATAAAGAGGTATAAGAATGTGGCACTCTACACGTGTATGATCGCAACAAACATTCGCGCTAAATCGTATTCATTACTCATCGCTGAAATTTAAGCCAAACCACCGAGTTGTTGGACACTAGGACGCCAGTAACTTTTCTGCGGCAAAGTTGAATTGATGTGCGCGCCGTGCGATTAAACCGGTTTTAATCTAGAAACCAAGAAAAACAAGATTAACTACGAAAAAACCAATAACATACAAAAATTTACAAACTGTTTGTTTTTGTAATTCAAACACAAATCAGCTAAATATTTAAATTCATTTATTTCTTTTGTTCATTCATTGTTTTTTGTACTCTTTGGTAAATGAATCGCTTTTGGCATTTAAGGCTTCTAGCAAACGCCAGACATGTACGTGAGTATTATTTTATTAGCGTTGACTATCATTTAAAGAATTTGCTACACGCGCTCACTGGCCAAATTTAAAATGTAATAGTTTTTGTTATTTAAGCGCGTGCTTTTAACCAAATCTTTTATGGCTTTCAAGTTAAGTGCTTCCGTTTGCTTAATTGAACAAATTATAACAAATACGATGCGGCACCAGTGTATGTATGTATGGTATATAGCGAATAATTAATGCAGCGAGGTGACTGCTGCTCATAAATTATAGTATTTGTAGACAAGTTGTCATACAATTTTTCTGTTGGTTTTGTTGTTTATTTTTGTTGTTTACATTCATGGTCAAGTTACCTTATGTTTTGTTGTTGGTTTTTGTTTATATTTATGGTCATATTACCTTATGTTTTGCTATATTCAAAACAAAATATAAAAAAATATAAAAAAATATAAAAAGATATAAAAAAATAAAAAAAAATACGTGTGGCACTCAGGGACTAAGGCGGTAAAACTATTGCATAGCATTTTTTATTAACTTATGTAATTATAATTATTTATTTATTTTTTATGCAGTATTTTTTTTTCTTTAATATTAATTCAAGTTTTTTCTTTCATATTAATTCAAGTTACATTTTTTGGCATGGTGATCGACAAGAAAACAACTTTTTTCTTTTATTAAATAAATGAAATTTAATATTTTTTAAAATATTTTTATTATCTTACAAAACATGTTGGTTATTCAGGAATTTCTATCATTGAAACTATAGATTTATGGTAACTAACATAAAAAACATAAGTTTGAGACTTCTTCTTTTAATTATCTGGAAAATACTGCGTCAAAGGTGGTATATATATATTGTTGTGGATTCTAGTGGAAAATTTTAATAGAATTTTGCGGATCTAGTGAAAAGTTGTCAAACTTCGAACAATTATTGATAAGCTAGCACATCCTATTGGTTTGTAAAATAATTGTGATTCACTGAGAAAATCTAAATATATTCAATCAGAGAGATCAAATTTAAAAAATTGTGTATGTGAGGAAAAAGTGATTGGAGGCGCGGATACCTTCATATTAGGCGTTAGACGAATGTCATTCATATTCAACTAATGATTAAGAAAGCACTCAATTTCTTTATAATATCGCACATATTGACTTACGCAAACTGTTTAAAGTCACTGTAAGGTACAAAATTTGTATATCAAGCATATGGACCCCTGTGAAACTAATAACCCGATTTTACACATATTCGAGGCAGAGCTACTGTATTATCAGGAATTTTCATTCCATCTAATTTTCATTAATAAATGACAAAGATTGACCGATATTTTCCGAATAACGTCAGCCAAAGGCACTGAGATATTCAGAATCCATTGGCTTGAAATTTCGTAATCCGATTCCGACAATTTTTGGTTCCGAAATGGCATATTTTGTACGCGTTATTTATGTAGACCGGTGTCTTAATTGATACTTGATGCATTGTAAATGAAAAGAATCGTATGGAAAGTATGTAGGTGTGATTGCAGTCTAATTTTGCCCATTTCAACAATATAACATCAGCATGTCAGGACATTTTATACACCAATATTGGTTGATATTGCTTAAGTAGTTGCCAACATATGAAGTATTATTGAAAAGTCGTCCGATTCCCACTTTTTAATATATTCTTTTAATATATGCTAATATAGGCTAGAAAGACAACTTTCAAGCTAAACTGATGAGCAGGAGGCCAGCTACAAAGAGAAAAATGGAGAGTATATAAGCATGCATAGTTTACATATTACACTTAATAATGATATTTGGAATAAGCTTAATTGCGAAATACGAGATAATATTTCGATTTGGGAGACTTCGAAAAACAGACGGAAAAATTATTTCTTTACTTATGACTAATTCTCTTCAAAAGAATTAGTTTGCTTTAATATCCTGCCGAGTATTGTAATGTGTAATTTTTGGAATGTCATAAATAACAAAAACTTTATACGTAGCTACTCTCCAATATTTATGGATTTTCGTTTTCCTTACAGACAGGAATGGCTGACTTAATCAGGCGTGAATACCAGCAGTATTTAAGCAGCGTTGTATGTATGTATGTTTATGTGTATGGTGTTGCCTGAATAACTGTGTTCTGAAAATATCAATTTGTTTTTATTAACTTACGAAAATTGCTGAACTTGGCTTTCAGTAAGTACATTACAAGTACAAACAATATGCGAGTTTTATATATATGTGTGTAGGTATGTATGGTAAATCCATACATAATATGTAAAGGCAAACTGTTAAAATGAAGCCTTCTTTATACACAACTTTTCTCTCCTTCCTACTTTTCTAGCGTTTCTTATTACTACCATTACAGACAACACTTTACTTTCGCCGCCACTTTATTGCTTTTCATATTGTCTGCTATTAGCCGCCCTTTTAGTTTATCATAAATTATTTTTAAATCGCAATCTGGCAATGTCCAGTGGCAACAATGCTATGCGTTATTGTTTTCTGATAAATCTGCTAGTGGAACAAATTGCTATTGTAACAGATTTGTATGCCTTGGTTAGGAATTGACTTATGAATACTAATAGAAAGTGCTTTTAGTTTTCAAAAACACCTAAGATAAAAATTAAAAAAAATACATCCTAAGGTGGTTTTATTGAAATTGAAATGTCTATCTTGGTTTTTTATTTGCTATTGTAACACACGTGGTTATATGAATATTTTTATAATTAATAAGCGCTCAGGAATACATTCTAACTGAAGCTTTATTTATTGCAAGGAATAAAAGCTATGCAATTTAAAATCGGAAGAACATTTTTTAACAATTAATTGGAATAAAAACAAAATAAAACGTTAACTTCGGTTGCACCGAAGCTATAATACACTTCACAAATGCAAAAGATTTTTACAAAAACTTGATTTTGATCCGCCAGTTTGTATGACAGCTATATGCTATAGTGATCCGAATAATTTCTTTGGATATTGCATTATTGCCTTATATAATAATCCATGCAAGATTTCTGGAAGATATCTTGTGAAATGAAAAAAATTCCCATACAAGTACTTGCTTCCGATTGTACAGTTTGTATGTCAGTTATATGCTAAGTGGTCCAATATCGGCAGTTTCGACAAATGAGCAGATTCTTGAGAAAGCTTGTTGAGAAATCTCACAAACTGAGGGACTAGTTCGCGTATATACAGACAGACGGAAAGACTGATCATTTCTCATATATGCGAGTACTTTGTAGGGTCTCCGACGTTTCCTTCTAAGTATTACAAACATAGTGGTAAAATTAATGTAAGCTGTTCAGGATATAAATATGTTGTACTGAGTTTGTTTCTTTAAAAAGTCTTTCATCATATATAGTTAGTTCATTAGTCAGTAAACTGAGTTTTATTTATTTCCCTTTTCTATTAATTTGAAGATCACAAAGTTTTTTAAATACATTTATTCTGTATATTTTCTGTAGACAAAAGAAAAACAATTTTTGTTTTGAAATTTACAGCTTCGGCTTAACTTTCAGTTGAAGTGTTTTAAACTAAATTTTTGTATAAATTTCGAAATTGAATTCATTCTTATCGATGTATATGTTCGAAAAAATCTGACTCTTCTCAAAATGTTTATTTTGCAAATAATAACTGTAACCTGACATTTATAAAAAAAATGTGTAAATATTAGCACAAAATAAAGAGCTTTGGTTAATTTTCTGAGAGTGAAGTAATTTTATATTGAACTCACCATCTGCTAATTAATAGTCAAAAGGTTCCTTTCTTCATATCAGGAAGTCGAATTTGTAATTTATTTTCCATAAATGGCGAATGTTCAAAAATGTTAAAATTTTTTTTTGTTGTTTTGAACACTTTTGAACTTTTTTTTCGGTATATAATTTTACAGCTCTAAATTTTACTAACATTAAATATTATATTGTATAATAATTTAATTATCATGTAAATTATGTAACAACTGCAATCTTCAAGCTCAAGATTTTATTCTGATATCCTCAAGATATGCATTTTTCTGGATTATTTTAGCACGTTTAACACGAGGTATTTGCAAGAAACTTGTTTGCGAGCGTTAAGGCCAAAAAACAAGGACAAATAGAACATATGTATATATAATAATATTTAAATTACGATTAATTTGTTTGTTTAAATTTTATTTGAAACTTAATAACACCTTTCAAAAATAGTTTTCATGTATAATTATTAAACCTATTAGCACTATTGACATTTGGTATTACATTTTTTTGTAACCAAACTGCTAAAATAATTTCTTTTTGACAATTCTACACACTATATAGCTCTGAAGCACCGTTTTATGTATTTATTGCAATTTTCCCTTAAATAAGTATTTTTTAAATTAACACAGTTTAATAAAACAATTTTTATGTCGTCATATTTTTTTATGAAATTATTTTATTAAACTGATATATTACTATAGACGACCAGTTAATATTTTGTTGCACCATATTTGTTTATATATCTTTCAAATTCCATTTATCATCATCTTAGCAAATATTTTCACTTCACAGCTTTTTTCTCAGTAACTTTTATTTAAATGCTTCTAAATGAATACCAAAATATGGCGCAAAGAGCACACAATTAATTTGATTACTCATGCACTTTCAGCTGCAGCCACTGACCTGTTTTTAAATATTTAGCGATTTCATTCTGAATTAGGCACAATAATCGAGTCAAATATATTTCGTTTAAGCAAATTTGTAAAATTCCACAAAAGCAGAATTCCATTGAATAAATCTCAATTAAAATTTAATGAACAATTCGCGACTAAGAACCAGCGCTTGTTGCGGTCAATTTGAAATTGTCGTACGACGCATCGAATGAGTAACCTCCAACCGAGGAATTCGAAGTGGAAGCCATCTACTTATTATTTTTTTTTAATACACCTGTACTTGTCACAAACACAGTACTTTTCGATCGAAGTTCCTATACACGGCCGGCGACAAAATCAGACTGAAGCCAAACGGCTGATGAATGCCGCCATTCATGAACAGCTGCGGTCTCTGCCGCTATTGCTGCCGCTGTCTCTGCTTCTGCCGCTGTAGATCGTACGTCGCAGCGAAGTCGAAATAGACAGCGATGCAGATGCTGATACCTACAAATGAGTTTAGCTGAGTAGCTTCGGCAGCAACAAAAACATAAACAAACCATTTTTTGTTTGTTGCTTTTGCTATTTGTGCTGCTACCACTTGAGTTCAACTGGGCACCCACAGCGTTGCCAGACAGTTGAGATTAAACGTCTCTTCTGCCAATTCGCCGCTTACAACAAAACGAGAGAGAAACTGAAAGAAATTCTTGAGTAAACAAAAGAGCGCTTACGACGAACCAAAATAACAACATGTTAGTATGTAAACAACACTGCTCAACAGTGGTATGAACAAAGTGCTTATATGCGGCGAATTCGCTACAAGGTCGATTGCGATACCAGATCCGTAATGAAGGTTTTGCTGTTTGTTTACTTTCTGTTAGCAATAGCCTCCTCGTTCGCCTGCTTGTTGAGTACAGTAATCTTTTGAGAGTATAAGTAGCTTGTCGTGTTGTGAATGCCATACATGCATACACTCCCACATACCTCTGGTAACACTGTTCTTTCAATCGACGTTATTCATTGTTTTCCTTGAGTGTATGTTCTGCTTTTAAATGCTGCCAAATGGTTCTAATTACCATGGTATTATCTTTTATTTGAAAATAACTTTGAGGAATTTAAGCGCCATCAGCCATCTGGTATCCGAAGGGTTTTTATTTTACGACAGACTTCTCCGTGGATGTTTTACAGTGCTGTTCACATAATTTAATGCGGAAGTAAAGGAGTCAAATGTTAATGATACTTAAATTGGGACCCTGACTGAGGGCACAACCACGCATCTTAGTATTTTTGATGGCATGAAAGAAAATCGGGCGGTAATTGCTTAACCAAACATAAAAATATTATCAAGGGTTAGATGGTGACTTACCTATTTCAATTATTTATTACTATTTCGAATGTATTATAAAAACAGCATCCCTATTTAACAAATGTGTATATAAAAGTATGTATACCATATATTATATTACTTTGAAGTCAGTACGACTTCCACAACCGGTTGAATCAGGCACCCCAATCAACGCCACGCTTCCTTAGGCCACGTCACGTGCCATTATTACTCCGTCTATTGAATCACCTATTTTAGGTCAAAAATATCGTACGTGACGGAGCACTTAAATTTCAGTCTAAGTATTTTGTATTTTTTGGAAAGTATAAGCGGAAGAATGTGTATCCTCATTAGCCATAAGTTATCCAAATACATGATCTAAGTACGTGATGAATTTTGGTGTTTTTGCTTTTGGTATTTTCTATGGAAAATTTTACGCTTTACCTCTAATTGATTTTTAAGTTTAAAAAAAAAAGCTTTTATTGGAAGAGAAGCACGGACATTGGAGAATAGTTTTGACACTGAATAACTACTGAGGCGCCTATGAGTTATTTGTGCTTGTATGCCTATAAAATTTGCTATCGATTGCCAACATTTTATAATGATTTATGAGTCGTCAAAGCTGAAAATGTTGCAACACATTTATGGTAACTTTATTAGATGATTTACTTGCCCTCAAAAGGTAAGCACTCGTAATAGTTTCCAAGTAAACGGGATGTGAGGCAAAAAATAACTGCGCTGAAGTCGAGCCATGACTCAGTTATATTAATATGCAGTTTTATAAGAGTATTCCAATGGTTTTTTTTTTACTTTACAACCAGCAGCGCGCTTGTTATATTTAATATTGTAGCATCATTTAGAGTGGCCAATGACTGTTTATGTATCAACTCAGCTGTGAAGAAGTTTTGCCGTTTTTGGTTGATTATTAGGATGACGTGTTCAAATGGTTAAATGCATAAATATTTATGTATGTATGTATGTGCAAGTGCGAGCTAATGTTTGGGTCTTACGAAAATGCTGGTTTTCTAATTCATTTACTTTTATCTATTTGGTTTAATGTTGTGTTGCAACTTCACCTTCACTATTTCTTCTGCTAAATTCAGAAACGAAATATTGTTGTTGTTACGGTTGTCTATGTACTAGACTAGACTAGTTTTATGTAATTTTGTCGTCATGCCGCACAAAAAGGAAAAATTAAATTTAACATAAGTCAATTGAGTTAAAAATAATATGTATATGTTCGGGGATGAGATACATTGCAGTTGTTTTTGCTGTGAACGTTATGTCACTGATGCACGCAGGTCATTGTTCACATCGGAGAAAGGTCAAAACTGCGCGTAGTAAATTTACTATTAACCTTAGAGTATTTTTTTAAAAGTTTCCTCTCGCTTTAATGAACCAAATAGAGAAGGAAAAAGGAGCAAAAAAATACCAACCACAATATATAGAACAAATAGCAACTGTCTAACAGTTTAGTGTAGCAAAAAAAATAATATAAGAAAAATTCTGTTGTAATTTTTTTAAAACTTCGATGCGCGAATGGAAAAATACAATGAAGATATGAATGAGACATGCGACCAATCAATTATTCGTTGATGCATGTTGTAAATTTCAGCAACGTTGCAAGTTGATTAAAGAGTCGTTACAGTAGCGATGCCGTTTTGAGAGAATAAAAGCGTAAAAAATGTTAAAAGAAAGCGGCGGCAAGAAAATTGTATATTTTATAACGCATGTTGTAAAAGAACGCTATAATAAAATCGTTTGTGCGAAAGTCAAGAAATTCTTTGAGGTTATTAAATTAAAAAAAAAAAATGTCTGCTTTTCTTTTTAGTTAAAATCACTGATTAATTAAGTTTCGAAGCGCATTATTAATGTTGCATTTGCTGGTGATGAAGTTGGTTTTTTTTAGACATTTATTCATATTAAAATAAAATTTTATTTTTGTTGCTCATACGCCCCGTCTGACTTTTTAGTAATTTCTTTTTAACTCAATTTAGTTGCTTTCATGTTATCAAAAAAATATTTCGTCAAGATAAAAATTAATAATATTGAAATATTACAATATATTAACTCAAATGATTTCATTTTTGTGATTTTTTTGATTTTGTGATCAAGTGTAAGCTTAAATATATATCTCGCTATATACGATTATATGCTTGTAGATGTGCAAAGCTTGGGTATATATAGAAGCATGTGACTAAGTTGCCAATATATAAATAAATCCTTCACATGACAATTATTGACAGCTCTTGTTTATTGTCTTTAGTAGCGAGTAGCTATACTTAACTGTTTTTATTTAATTTAAAACTGTCAGCGTCACTGCTTTCTTATACAACTTTGTGTTGTAGTATTTTAGAACTAAAGACATTAATATATGTACTTTGTTTAGTTAACATATTCTTTTAAATTTATTTGCATGAGTTAGTAAGAATACTTTTTTTTTTGTTTATTCCATTTAATTTTGAATATTCGAATAAAACTATAATGATAAAGGATTTTGTAGTTCTTTATTCCAATTGTGTTTGGGATGTTCAACACAATCCAAATAGTGGGAGTATATATTTATATTTCAATAAACTTTTTTTTGCCTGTTATAAATCATTACCCGAAATCATTTCACCAAAACAAATATGCTTCGCACGCAGATGGGTTTTAAACCAACACAATGATAAAACTGAGTTTCTACCTTTTGTACTTTTTATGAATTCCGAACGTATTCGGTCTATGGTAATAGAAATCCATATATTTATTTCATTTCCAGTGAACACTAACTAATTAATGATTATTTCCTCTGCTAAAAGCCTTATGTAAAATTGTCTCTTTTCCTATCTCTCGCACTCTACAACATGCACTGAACTACATCACTTTGCAGTCTCTTCAAAATATATAAAAAATCTGTGAAATAATGAATTTATAACTCAACAACAACAAAGTTGTGAGCACTAGATTTCCTTGCGACTGTTCGCTTGCTTATTTTCATTGTTACAGATATAATTACTAGGGTGAAGCGAAAAAGAAATTTTTTTTTTATTTCGAAAAAATTTTTTGACAAGTGTTCTAGAAGCTGTGGACAGTCTTCTTTCTGGCCAATTAAACGTTATCAACTTAAAACAAGTAAGGAAGGGCTAGGTTCGGATGTAACCGAACATTTTATACTCTCGCAAAGTCAAATGGTATACTCGTTTGAGATTTCTTTGTGGATTGACTGATATTTTCGGTAGAAGGTCAACTATAGGCACTGGGGTCCACATATTTAGTACTTAGGGGCTTAAACAGTTTTGGTTCGATTTAGACAATTTTTGGCCACAAGGTGGCATACTTTAATCGCAATATTCACGCAAAGTTTTTTCCCGATACAGTCATTGTTGCCTGATTTGCATAGTGGAAAGTGAAAGAATCAGATGGAATTTAAAATGGTGTTATATGGGAAGTAGGCGTGGTTGCAGTCCGCTTTCGCCCATTTTCGCACTATAACATAGAAACACGAAAAGAACGTTACGCACCGAATTTGGTTGAAATCGGTTAAGCAGATCTCAAGATATGGGTTTTCACCTAAAAGTGGGCTGTGCCACGCCCACTGACTAATTTTGAACGCGGTTCCTATGAAGCCAATTTATACCATCTCAGAGATAAAATTTAATGTCTCTGGCGTGTTTAGTGCTTGGTTTATCGCGCTTTTAGTAGTTTTTAACAGTACCGTTATATGGGGAGTGGGCAGAGTTGCCACTTGATTTCAACTATTTTCACACCGTCAATAGAAGTGCTAAAAACATTTGCTTCCAGTGAATTTTGTTATTATAGCTTTAGCGGTTTAGGAAATATGCACATTAAACCTATTAGAGGCGGGACCACGCTCACTTAAAAAAAAAAAAATTTACTGCAGATGCCCCTCTCTAATGTGATCCTGTGTACCACATAACAGTCTTTTATCTTATTGCGGAGCTTAGTTATGGCAATTTATTTGTTTTTGATTAATGGCGTTTTGTGGGCGTGGTAGTGGTCCGATTACGCCCATCTGCAATACCAACCGTCTCACGGTACCAAGAAACATGTCTACTAAGTTTCATAAAGATATCTCAATTTTTACTCAAGTTAGAGCTTGCACGGACAGACAGTCACCCGGATTTCAACTCGTCTCTTCATCCTGATCATTTATATATATATAACCCTATATCTAACTCGATGATACAAACAACCGTTAGGTGAACAAAACTATTATACTCTGTACCAACAGGTTGCGAGAGTATAAAAAGTGGTCATTATTGGAGTTTTAAAAAAAGTCTTAAACGACAACAAGCTTTCCTTAAGCGTTTAAATGAATTTTGAGTCAAAAATCGTCAAATTCGGTAATTTTTATACAAATGTGAAGAGTTTTAACCAAAAAAAAAAATGTATTTTGTCCAAAATAAATTTTAACTCGAAAATTACTTTAAAAGTGAGTGAGCTAGAAATTTTACCCTCAGGCTAAGCAAACAAAAAAAATTTTTTTCGCTCCACCCTAATATCCAAGTCTTTACATTTTTCTGAATTATATACTGCACTGCCCAGGTTAACAACGACTAAAAAACAACAACAGAAAACGGTGAAATATCGAATTCCTTTAATAACTAATTGGCTTATCAAACATTCTACCGTTTCTATTTGACTCCAGTGGCTTTTGCTTTCTATTAAATTTACCACTTTCCACACGATTACACACAGTAGTCAATACCGAGTCACACTCTATTTGTATATCAGTATGCGTTGGAGTGTGCTTTGGAATGCATGTACATATATACATATTTATAACTTAGATAGAGTGTATGATACTTGTATATAAAGGTACATAAAGGCAGCGGATGCTAGCAAAAATAAAACAAAAGACATTTATGTTTTATTCAAACAATATTGTTGTTGTAATTTATAGCTATTTAGTCACAGAAAAATAAGCAGAATTTATCCTTTCACCTTAGGGAGCTTTTTATTGTATATCTGCTAACGCGACAGATAGACTGAGAGAGTGAATAATGTAGGTAAGTGCAGACATGGCAGGAATTTTACTGCTTGTTGTCAAGTTATAGATTTTTGGCGCTTCCTAATTCCACACGTCAGACAACTAACTCAGTGAATAAATCTAAGATGAAAGCGAGCTACAACTACTTGAAATGAGCAGTGCCACTTACGTAAGAATGCGTGTTTAGTTATGGATAAGTGAACGAGATATACTTCTATAATAAATCAAGTGCAAAAGTATCAAACACTTGTAAGTATACACTTATAATGAATTGTCGTTTGCTTCTGAAAAATCAACACCTTTAAGCTACGGATCAATGATTAATGTTAGTACTCATATGAATGTATGTGTGTGCTTGTAAGTATACAGTGCTAACTGATTGGAAAGTGCACTGAATTTCAAGCGAATTCATCCTCATCGTTTGAGCCATCTTAAGCAATCTTGCAAAGTGTGACGCTCAAGCGTCTAATGGGAGCGCAGTCATCTGTTTACGTCTTGTAAGGTCGTGCTGTGTTCGAGTATTGTTGTTTATATATCTGTCAAATCTGTCACACATAAGTCACATAAATGCTTTCACTTTTGTGTGTCCCATAATCACATTACAACAATAAGTATTTACAGTGAACATACGCTTCTAAATAAGATACATTAATGGGTGTGCATATTCATAGCGACCTACATAATTCTGATTTGCTGTTTATCCACTTGCTCCAGTTAAGAGCTGCAATACTTTATAGTAGATTATTATATTTTTACTCGATTGTAATAAAACTTATATAGTGTGACAAAATATTCTACCCTTTGTTTATCTGTTTCAAAGTCTCTTTCAATGCAAACGGCTCCAGTGGCGCAGGGCATAAGTTACTATGAGATCTTTTGTTAACAACTTTGATTTTTTTCGTCACACCCTAACTTAATTGATAAATGGGCAGAAGCAAACTTATTAACGCCTTACTCTTCGCTCAACCTCAAAACATTTTTGTGTCACGTCACCCACGTTAACCACATAACATCCGTCAATAGCAACCGTGTCTTAATCTCAATAACTCATCGCTGAATATAAACAAAAATTTCGTGGAAATAATAAATAAAAACAACAAATCGCACATACAAATCTGCCATTTACAAACTTTTGCTTTTACCTGTGCACTGAACCGAACGTTTCCCGACACAATTGAAGCACCGCATGACAGCGTCACAACAAACTGCTCACAGAGAGTATGTGGCGATTACAGTTAGCTGCTTTTGCCGGTTTTGTCGCTTTTAGACGTTGAGTTATGGAATGCCGTCATATTAGCGAAATATTTATAAATAACGCGAAATTCATCTGCATAAATTACATACACAATCGCCGAAAAATATAGTTAGTATTAAATGAAATAATGCAATACTTACTTATTATGGAGGCAACTGTACGTTACAGTAAGAATAAAATATGGTTGTATATTTACGTGTGTTTTTTAGTGGAAACAGCCCCGCCTCCTAATTTAGTCAAATAATGCCAAAACATACTCGGAGGACTACAGAGATGAAATAGCTACATATGCGGATATCAGAAACAATAAATCACTCTTGTGGCATTAAGTATTATTTTTTCCTTCGTGTACATTTTAGTATTTGCAATTTCATTAAACTATTGCAAATCCGCAAAAGCATTAGTTTTGCCTTTTCCTGTTACTATTCAAAGTTTAGATTAGTCTTCTATTTACCATGAACCACTCTGGCGCTATTAAGGTTATTTAAAATATTATTTATATCACCTTCGTCATATGCATAATGGGGGTAGGGCGTATGCGTAACTTTTTCATATGAAGCACCAAGTTGAATCTCTACAGGCCCAAAACTGACTAACATGAAGGCGTCCAAAGGAATTTTAAATGTGCATATTCTACTGACAAAGTTTTAATTACAGTTAGTAAAAAACCATATAGATTAAAGAATGTACTCCTATACATATGTACAATATATGCATTTCCGTACAAATTTCGGTTCATGCTAAATTTCTGGCCTTTATTTGTAAATTAATCTAAACTTTAATAAAAAAGTTTAAAACTTTAACGTTGCCAGTATTTTCGAATGTTTACAGAAAACCCAATCTATAAGCAACTGGTACATTTTGTGAAACAAAATCTATCAAAATTTCAATTCAGTTAACTTTTTCTGCCTTATCGCTGCTGTAAGCATTTTTTGCTAGCTTTGATGTGTTGGTGTTTCAATTTTCCGAGCTTAACTAGGCAATACATGACGGTTATATATATTTGTATGAATTCACAAAAGTATGCACACTTCTAAATACATATATTATATATGTGCATAGAAACTTCACAAAGGCAAACTTGAGCCATATTTAAAATGCTACACAGACACATACATGCAAATTATGTGTTAGTAGTAGTCCCGGCAATTGCAGCAGCCAGTTTAACTTATACAATTAGTCAAAATAAACAGCCAGACATGCTGAGGCCAACAAGCCCATTTGAGTGAAGTCATTTAAGCCAGAAGATAGTGTTACGCTTAGATCTTTATTTCCACAAAGTGATTACCTATAAATACTATTAAGCTTTTAACTTCGCCGTTAGTCTAGACTAGAGCAAAACTTATGACAGCTATAGAAATCTTAGTGATTAGAACTTCACAATTAAATATTTGCTTTCAATTTGGCTTTTGATATATTTTTTTTATACAAAAAGTTCATGACCTTTTAGTCAATTTGCGGAGATGGTTCGCAAAGAAGATTTGATCACTAACTTAGGTATGTGCTTATAATATCTTCTCCTAACTTACAATAAAAATTATATTCTCTATAAACCATATTTTTAATTCTTCTTTAAGGTATTTCACAACTAAAGTTTTACACATCTGAAACCACTTAATAAAAATCATTAAATATACAAATAGTATTAGTCAGCTTGCAAATTTCAATTACGGAGATATTGCAATTATTAAAATTGCAAATCTGATTGACAAATCTGCAAGTAATAAATATGCGCCAGTCACCAATTCCTATTTGTACTGTTTTCTTATTTTCCGCTACATTCAATTATTTTCCATTTTCCTCATCATTAAATGCCTTTATCGCTTTCACCAGCGCTTCTCTACTGCGCGGAATCAAGCAATGAATTAGTGTTTGTGAGTACTTCATTACCACACATCACATTGAATCGTGTTGTGTTTGTTTCCACTTGATAAAACCCCACTGCATCTGTATATTCGTTGTTGCATTGCTGCTCTTCCGAAGAATTTGCAATGTGATTTGAAGTGTCGCTCCGATTACTTTGTTTTACTGTATTCGCTTGCTCCAGAGAGTTGTGCTTAATTAGTAAACGTATTTGCTTGAATGTCCATTTTATTTATATTCTCATTTCGTACAATGCCATCAAGATTAATTATCAGAATAGAATTTACAAATATTATTATACTCTTGCACCATGTTGCTACAAAGTATAATAGTTTTGTTCATCTGACGGTTGTTTGTATCACCTAAAACTAATCGAGTTAGATAAAGGGTCATATATATATAAATGATCAGGATGATGAGTTGAGTTGAAATCCCGTTGACTGTCTGTATGTCCGTCCGTCCGTCTGTGCAAGGTATAACTTGAGTAAAAATTAAGATATCTTGAGGAAACTTGGTACACATGTTTCTTAGTATCGGAGAAAAGTTGGTATTACAGACTTCCACTGCCACGCCCATAAAACCTCATTAATCGCAATCGTTTTAAATTCCATAACTAAGCACTAAATTAAGATATACAAATGGAATTTGGTAAATAAAATTGCATTGGAGAGGGGCATCTACGGTTGAAAAATTTTGAAACAGTGGCGTAACCCCACCCTCTCATAAGTTTAATCTATATACCTCCTAAACCATTCCAGATATATGATTCAAATTTGCACTTCCTTTGACAGTGTGAAAATGGATGACTTCGGATGTTTACCCCGCCCACTAGCTATATAATATTTTTGTTAAAAACTACTAAAAGTACGATAAATCAATACTAAACTACTAAAAGTACGATAAATAACTAACGTACCATATTTTGGTTTTTTAATGTCACAATTAAATGTGATTTAATTCACAGTTAACGATTAAAGATTTTACAACGAGCTTTTCTCGTAAGCTTCCAATGCAATAAAATGTATAAATGAATGAATCTAAGCAACCACAACGTATTGTAAATAAATTGTGCTTAAATAAACCACAAATAGATTTTGATTGCTTGTGTTGTTCATTATTTATTGTTCCTTTTCCGTTATTTTTTATGATGCTTAATGATATTGAAGAGCTTATTTTCGTATTAGCTGTCATACAACCGACTAGACCGGCAAGTCATAAATGTGAAGAGATTTATGTTTGAACTTGTTTGCTTGTTTCGTATTTATTTGTTATTATTGTTTTATCGACTATATATTTTTTGTTGTTGTTGTTTTTTCATCTTTTACACACTAAACGGCATTGGATTTATATCAAATTATTTTATTATTACTTTTTAATAATATGCAATGAGATTATTGTCATACTTTTCCAATTGCCAGTTGAAGATCAGAAATTTTTGGAAATTAGTATCAGTTTTCCTTTTCAAATATAATTTGTCTTTAAACGGAAAGTGCTTAATATTATAATATTTATCATTATAATAGTATACTCTAGCCTGTACCTTGAATATATGAGTATCCTTTCTGGTTATAAATTATGACGACATAATAAAGTAGTTCGCTGATTTTTTCGGCCCCCTCTCCATTGTAAACTGTTAGTTGTGTCTTATAACGGCTTAGCGATATCTTTCGTTTATGTTAGCACATTTCATTGGTGATTGATTATATTAGCGTCTATATCTGTGTTTGGTTTTTTGAGTAAATCGCAACTTCCTTTCCTCGCGCTATATTTTTATTTAAATTGATTTCTCTTAGAATCATAATCATCTGTCTTAATAAGTTTATTTAGCCAGATGGTCACAAATTAAACTTGCCCACTTGAACTAAATCTGTTGTCAAAAGTTTATCATCAATCAAAATATTTACATAGAATTAATTTTCTAATTAGACGTGTGTACTCATATCGAATTGATCGATTGAGAAGGTTGTACTCGTATTCCTGTGAACTTGTAACTGACCTTGTCTTTGCAGTTGTTATTGCTGTTTACGCAGACTGCCGTATATAAATGTACTCTACGAAATGCATTTATTTATTTGGAAATGTATTTCTTTGCCTAGTTTGTCTATTGGTTTGAGTTATTTCGTGACCAATTTCTGTGCTGTTACTTCCAACACTTTCACTTTTGCTTTTTAGCAAGTTATTATTAATTGTCTTCCATTTTCCATTTTCTTGTGTTTATTCTTAGTAAGCAACTATGTTATGTGCTTTGACTTCACAAGCTATGTGGCATAGCGAAATTTGCTTGTGTATAGTTGCCAATAAAATTAAGAATTTGTAATAAAATTCATATGCATGATTTCATAAAATAAATATTCATATGGCTTAATAAATATCAACTAGGTATTTTGAATATAATTCTTCAAAATCACTACCTCTCCTATGAGGATCTTAAACGTTGCTATCGAAAAAGCGATAAGTCTTTTATACTTTTTTTATTATTCCCAAAAGTGGAAAATAAAACAGCGTTGTTGATACGATAGACTTACATATACACCTACTTTAGGTAAAATTATATAACTTTATGACTCCTTACGAAATTTGGTATAAGTTTAGATAAATAGAACTTCAACTGCTTCTATATCAATCTAACGACATTTTAAAGCCTACAAATTTCCTTGGCTTTGCAATATTTGCCTACTGAAGCCTTTATGAAGTGGTCGAAAGAGAACATAGTAAACATGCCGTCACTGATGTGTGACAACATTTCCGTCGAAAATTGCTAATTTTGTTCACCATATACCGAATAAAATGTTCTCTATGAATCTATTAAATAATTCATATTAATTGAACAGTGCTGTGTTTGAAAGCGAAATTCTCTAAACTCAGCGAGGCAAAAATTAAAGAGAGAATATTTGTACATCTTTCCGACAAATTTGGTTGCTGTGAGTAACGAACAAGACGAGAGGTTCCATCAGGACATTTTCTTAATGGAGAAGCGTTATTAAGGGAAAAAATACCTTCCATTATAAATCTTACATACAAGTGTTTCCTACGCACATCCATACGCGTTCTTCTATTAACAACCGCTGGATAACTTTCTGAAGACATATTTTTAATACCTCCAAGCTATCATAACCACAGAGCTTAAAAGAGGAAACCAACACTACCACACCGAGATTTGGGATGCAAGGCAATGGTTATGCAGCCTTCAGCTAAAAACCACATACCTACTCACCTAAAAAGTGAGAGAAAAGTTCTTATTTTAAAGTTCACTCAAATTGCAAGTATTCAAAGTATTTCCTTCAGTTATCCTCTTAATTTCTTTCAGTTCCTTGCTTTTATTTTAGTGCCTAACTTGCTATGTTTTACTCTTTCTTATTTTTCCTCCTTCCCTTTTGTCCCATATCTAAATGTGAATACTCCTGTGTATCCTTTTTGGATTTCTCTTTATTTAAAGCAACTTTTGAATTGTTCCTACAGTATTATTTCAAATAAGAGATTCTAAGCCGTAATTTCGTCCCATGAATTGCATAAAAATGTGATTATCAGAGAAACCTTCGTAAAACGGTTGATAGTATTTGGGGTAAACATGTTTTGTAAATTTGTATTTAACTAATGCTTTCGAATTCCAGAAGTGGAAATTTTATTATTTGCCGTTATCTTTGCTGACAACAATGAACTTGAAGGAAATTCCCATCAACAAATTTATGAAATGTAATTACAAGAGAATTTTGCATAATTATGAAGGGGTTTGTCGCCATAAACAACTTCTTCTTCATCATATGTAGGCCCATAAAATAATCCAGAAATATTTATTATATTTATATAATCTCATATATGAACACCACTGTGTTGGAAAATCGAAAATATTTGACGATCGAAAATAATGTTTTTTAGCGCAATAATATAATTTTTAATGTAAAAAGCTTAAAGCTGATGTGATAACCATTTAATGAAAGATAATAATTTTCATTTAATGAATTAAAACAGAAAAAAATGTAAACTCCGCTACACCAAAGCAATAAAACCCTTTACAGGTGTAATTTTTATAGCTAAAGGGATGAGAAAAGTTATTTACTTTGATTTTGACCGGATATTTTATGTAGCAGCTGCTATAGTAGTCCGATCAGAACAATATTTATATTTATATCGGAGACTATAAGATAATAATCTGTGCCAAATTTCGTATTTTCCTTATGGGTTTACATATAGTTCGAATTTTCAAAAAATCGATTTTTTAAATTTTATTTTCTTAATATACATATATTTAAAAATACACATGGAAAATGTTATATCGTTCCGGTGAATACTTTTAAAGTTACACGCAAATTTGAAAAAACATTTTTTATTCCAGAATTTATTGCAGAATTTTGTTTTCAAAGTCGGTAACCAACATTACTCGAAAACGGCTAAACCGATTAGTCTCAAATTTTAACACGAGCTTCTTAAATGTATTTTTTAGTAAGTAATCGAAGATTTTTTCAATAAATATATAAAAAAAATTTTTGTTTCCGTTGAAAAATCGATTTTTTTGAGAAATCGGTTTTTTAAGTTCAGATGATCCAATTCAGAGGTATAGTGGTCACCGCAAAACGTCTTTTTTGAAGCCTCCTAGCTCCCGAAGATCAGCTGTATCTCTTTTCCAAATAAAAGTCTTCTAACTTTATATAATCCCTTATATAGACTTAATTTTAACCGTTCAGTTTGTCTGGCAGCCATCTGCTATATTTGTTCAATCTAAATAATTTCTTACGATATTGCACCATTTCTTTGGACAAAAACCCATGTAAAATTTCGTAAATGTATCTTGTCAAATACAAAAAAAAAAACACATGAGCAGCTTTTTGGTAAGTAAAGCACGTGTGCGAAATTTAAGTACGATATTTCGAAAATAATCGCGTATATACAGACGGACAGACGGAAAAATATCGGCATGCCATTTGATCGGCTAAAACTTTCTTCCATTTGTATGCAGTCTTGGAGAGCTGGTCCCACAAATAGTAGGTCCAGTTGTTATGCCTCAGCGGTTCTTGCAGGTTTGACATTACCAACAAACTTTTTTCATAGAATTTCATACATATTGCAAGTCCTTCTTTTGCACCGATGAGTTTATGGTGTTTTGTGTGACCTTCTTCCATGCTCTAATGCTCTTTTCCTGCGGTTCACGCTAGCAGGAGAGGTTGCCAATTTGAGTATCCATTCAAGCAAGAAAGTTCACAAAATTCACAACTGTTCAGAATTTCAATTAAGAGCAAGCAACGTATGCAAAAGTATTTAGCCAATCGAGGGTTTTGGTTAGTAGAAAATATTCATAAAGGTATTATTAATATTGTATGTTTAGAAATATGATAACATAATTGCACGAATCTATGCTTACATATACACATGAATGTGCATTTAAAAGAGACAGATGGCAAAATGAGAGAAGACTGGGAAAAATGTTTATTAGATGAAAATAAGGTTATGAATTAAATTCATCAAGATTTGTAAGGTTTTTCGTTCCATCATATCCACACATGAGCACTACACAACAACAATATTTTTAACTATTTTCTATTTCCTTAACTAGTATTGGAATATCTCAACAATTTTGGTATTTGTTACAAGACAATATAAGTACACATAAATTTAGATAAAATTTTTTCTAAGTAAAATTTTCCTGTGATAAAAAATAAATAGCAGCACCACAGATAAGGTGGTAAAAAGGTAAGTTTTTAGGAAGGAAGGAAGCAAAGCAACAAAATGCTATCGGCGATGTTAACGATAACTCCTATTTTCCGGTTTTGCTTTGTTTGGCATTTTTAACTCTACAGTGTGTTCCAGAAGTATCGTTTTCGTTTTCCAAAGAGTAGGCAGCGCTTTTTGGGAAAATACATTGATTTGTTGTAATACGTTCTAGTTTGTTAATTCAAGGAGTAATTAGGACATTTGTGTTTACGATGAGCGACTTTAATTTATCCTATCGGGTATGTATTACATTCCAACTTAAGTGACAATCGAGAGCCCCGCTATGAAAATAAGACTACACATAAATGCTTTATTCTTCTTTTTATTATCAATATTAGTCAAACTTAAAACGTTCTATGATATAGATCGTATGTATATGTGGTGGACTAGTCAACAACTAAGAAAGTCAGCAAAAAATGTACTACAATTACCGGTGCTTTATGAATTGAATAGTAAACAAGTACCTATATAAATAAACACAAAACATAAAAACGCCAATAATTGCGCTATCAACTCAAGAATTATCTTTCATTATTGGGATGCCGACGTCGAAGTTATGACCCACCAGCACCAGGTTTTACTCAAGCAAGAAAAAAAATTCATGAGAAGTGCAGTTATGTTATATTAATGAATAAATTCCACTAGCATGTATATAAGTGAAGGGAATATCCTTAAAATGCAAGAAACTTCCTTTAACATGGAAATACCATATATGTTTATCAGGTCTCTGCTGGTCATCAAGTCAGCCTTACCCCTTTTGCCCTATGTAATTAAACATACCTTTAGGCGCAAATTCCCCTGGTTGCAATATTCATCAAGGACAATTACAGCCTACTAATATGCTTAGTCCTTTTCGGCGATAGATTATCTGGTGCACAAAGTTCCTAAATGACTGCAGGCGCTTGAAGAGAAATGTGCATAAATTATTTACAGCTGCAATATGAGCCTATTGGCTCATGCAAATTTTGACGTTTTTAATTACAGTGAACTTTAGTTAATACTCAAGCATTTAAGCTTCGGTTATATGTACCTGCGGGCATATAAGAGAAGAGTACTGAGTCTAGTTTACTGCACCAAGTTGGTACGCTGTCATCTGGTCTTAGTAGTAGCATAAATATCTCACGTTTACTGAACTCCCTTAAGTTGAATAGAGCGCTCTGCTGTGCTCTCACAAATATTGTATTTACTGTCATAATCTAATATCCCGCAACAGCATCATCACCTGCAACATGTCGCTTATTCAGCTTCTTTTTACGAGAATGCTAATGAAACACTGCGCTATTCGCGTTTATATCCTGCGTTCTCTTATTATTTTCGTAAGTCGTATATGTGAGCGACCCACATTAGTCATATTAGTTGAGCGCCCGACGAACACGCCTTCGTCAGAATATTCGATGTATCTCGCTTAACTGTTTCGTTAATTAACATGTGATCATCGGCTAGGGACCGCGGCTTACGTACCGCATGCACCATACTGCTGCTAATGACGGAGCAACTCAAATTATTACTCCGGTTGCTATTTATGGCTAAAGACTGCGGATGACCATGGCAAAAGTTATGCTCTGTGCCGAGCTTTTGACAGGACTTATTGAGTTGATGAATTTAATGGGATAAAGTGTGAGAAAGGTGGAAAAGGATAGGAATGGACAATATGAGATAACATGAGATGATTTGTCAGACACAGAATTAATGATATGAGATGAGATAAGATGAGAGGAGATGAGATGAGATGACAGTTGTATATAACGATAATTAATTCGAAACGAGATGAGACAGAAAATAATACAAAAATTCTGTTGAAAGGCAACCTAAACATGTTTCACTCGTTTGCCTACAGTGGCGAGACACTTCATTTTGCATATGTAACATTTTTGTCCACTCATGCCTTTCACTGCATTTTAGTTAGCACACCATGAAAGCATCACATAATTTCTGACTCATGATGTTGTACAGCAACGGATTGATGCATATCGATAGGTAATATAGCACAACTAATGTGAGGTCGACAGCATCGGATACATCTTTGAATGGCGATTCAATGCTCACGCCACACACATCTATCAGCCGTTCCCACGACAGTCGGGTCTACGTAACCGGAACGGACCCGGATTTATTCCGGCCAAGGACTGTCAACTCGGTAGAATTCTGCCGCTACAACAACAACAACATTAGCCGTTGAGCACGGAAGGGTGCCCAGCGAAGGAAGAAGGCCACTGTAACGGCCAAACGTACAAAGTAGGTTGGAATTAAATTACAATATAAAAATCTTCGATAAGGCCTGGAAACTCCCCATATAACCTACGTTTAATTTCCCACAGGGTTGCACTCGTTAAGTGATTGTTGACATCGAACCATTACACACATCATTCAGCCATCTCGTGAATATACAACATAAACAAAAATAACCAATCACTGTTACTAGAACTGTTTAAAGCACATATTTCATTTCAGCTCTTTAAATAGGTTACGCGCCTACCTGTCGCTGTCACTGTGGCAAATGGTTGCGGCAGGCATCGCCTACTGCTCCATTTGACATTAATTGACTTAAGCAGGCGTGTTATTGTCGAAGCCGACATAAAATTATGTAAATATTTGTTTAGCTGGAACGGAGAGGAGGGATGCCATAGCGATGGTCTAGGTTAGAGAGTTTTGGTATTTTGCTTTGTTTATTTGACCCAATTTGTGCCTACTTTGGTTTTATTTGTTTACCCACTTTTTACCTTGTTTGGTGGAAGGCGTTGGGAAAAATCATGTGAGAGAAGCAATCTTTCAATATTTTTAATGCAATAATACCCAAAGACAACGAAGAATTGTATCGCCTGCGGCAGGGCCAAGAACAGCGTTGCCAAATGGCGAAGATGAATTTGATGGTAGGTGACAGCTTCGACAGTGTGTGTACTGTCTGCAATTAGGCAATAAAGATAGGAAAGAAAGAAGAGAACGAGAGACGAGAATTTGCTTGGTGTGCCTGGAATTCCGCACTTATGGCTACAACAAAATAAATCTATAAATAAACTATATCGAAATTTCCAACAGTCAACTATGTATGTACCTTCTGCTCAACGCAAAAGAGGCTTTATCCATAACTCGACAAGGACATGACATATGGCCATACTTTTTTTTTGCTTAGGTTGGCAGGACTGTTATATTTTTACATGTCAAACTTGAACAAGTCAACCTCGAGTGTGTTTTTCGAATTTTACTATGGAAATTAACGTTGAGCAAAAAGTGTTTGTTTGAAATTTTGTTATTCCAATGGAATAAGTGCGACGGACGCAATGAAAATGTTGCAGAAGGCATATGGGGAGTCTTGCCTATCACGTGCACGTATTTTTGATTGGTATAAGTCGTTCAAGGACGGCCGTACATCGCTGGAGAACTTGCCCCATGATCGTCGTCCAGCAACGTCAATAAACGAAGAAATCGTCGAAAAAGTAAAGAAAATTGTGTTGGAAAATCGTCGTGTGACTGAAAGAGAGATAGCTAGTGAGCTCAACATATTAAATGGATCCGCTCATAGCATTATTCACGATGTTTTGGGCATGAGACGTGTGTCTGCTCGACTTGTTCCAAAATCCAGCTCATACGTCTCGTCTTGTACGCGATTATTTGACCAAAAACAACGTAAATATTGTTCCGCAAGCACCGTATTCACCCGACATGGCACCGTGTGACTGTTTTCTTTTCCCTAAACTCTAATTGCCGCTTCGTGGAAAGCATTTTCAGTCGATTGAAGTCATAAAAGAGAATTCGAAGAAGGAACTGAAAGCCATACCTAAAGCGGCCTACCAGAAGTGTTAGGAAGATTGGAAAAAAAGCTGGCATATGTGTATCGCCTCTAATGGTGACTTTTTTGAAGGGGATAAAATAAATATTGAATAATAATTAACCGTTTTTGTTGTTTGAGCCAGTCTCGTTTATATTTGAGCAGAAGGTATATGTCCGTTATTTAAAGTGAAAATCATGGAGATGAAACATTGTGTGACGTGCCCTAAAAATTGGCGAGCTTAAAGTATTTCAGTGCATAATTTTACATACTTGTGAGAAGCTTCTTGCTACTCTTTGTTTTAGCAGCTGGAGTTAACGGTATTAAGAGGTAATATTAATAAACAAAACGTATACATGTACAACCTGTACTTAAATTTAATGCTTAAATCTAACCACAAAAACCCTCATATATGTAAGTGAAATAATACAAAAGATTTCTTCATTCAAGAAGCATTGCTTTAACATATACGAGTATGTGGTCGTATTTTAATTTTCCTGACTTGACTCGGTATTGCATGAAGGTTTGTATGTAAGTTTGCGCTTATATGGCTGCATTCATATTAATATAAACAATAAAACCTTTGTACTGGTGTTGATTTCTGACAAAATGAAAATTTGCTTTTTTTCGATGGCGTGGTGTACCTAAATAGGCATGTTCTTATTAGAAAAGTCGAACAGGGAAATGCTTTACGAGATGTGTTCAAAACCAAACGAGAAGTTTCGTTTTTTGAAAAAAGTATTTATTCACTTGTCCAAATTAATGTTGTCGCCTTCAAAATAGTTCGCATGCGATAATATGCACTTATGCCAGCGCGTCTTTCGATCGTCGAAATACTTCCAAAACTGGCTGCGGCGCCGTTACAGTATTGTTTTTGACCAAGAATTCACGAACAAATTCATTCATCCATTTCTACTAACAAATGAAAATCGCCAATCTCATAAAAAAACACATATTGACCGATGTATGCGGTATAAAATCTGCCGGAAGTTCGAAAATCTTTCTTCTATATAGTTTCTTATATTCGGTTTCTGGAGCGTTATCAGTTTTGCCCCGTTCTGAGCATTTTTGGGGCAAAGGGCACCTCAAAGACACTATTCATGCGAATTCTTATCCGTATTTATTCTAAATCTTTAGCATTGCATATTTATCTATATTTGTATTTAGCCTATGTCTGCGATACCTATTTAAATATATGTTGAAGCGAAACAATGAATCCAATGACTACATCGCTTTTAGCTTGTGGATCAACCATAGAATTTTCGGCTTCCAATGTCACGATTTATTTCAATTTACATAATTTACAGTTAACGAAAAATTTCCAGCAGACATATTCCAAAAAATTTCTGTGCAATGAAAGTCCAAATGAAATTGTATGAGCATTGTGAACAGTTACAATAACGCTTTGCAAATAAATTGACCATAAATTTAATCGCTTTAATGGGTCAGGTTTTGTTTTAGTTATTGGGTTCTTTTTCTGTTATTTATTTTCTTAACGATATTGAAGAGTTTATTTTCATATTAACAACGATGTTAATGGATGGTAAAGTCATAAATGTAAAGAGATTCATTTGTGGAATTGTTTGATTTTTTATATTTATTTGTTATTTTGTTTTATCATAAAATTTTTGTTTGTTGCAAAAAATTAACTTTTGCAAAATAAACTGTTTTTCATTGAAACAAATGAGAAAATTTACTTTATAAGTGCTCAATTGCATTTTAAATATCCAATAATTTAATAAAAGATTACATACATTTCCAAAGATTGTATTAAGTTTTGTATAACTTTATGTTGGCGTTGCTGATTTTCGCTAAAATGTTGATCTGCATAAATACTTGTACATACATACATTCACATGATAAAAGGAAATTGTTAAATTTTCTAATAATTAACAAAATATGATACGTATATTCAGTGTAAAAAACAAGCATCACTTTTGATAATAAATCATTCAATAAATATTTATGATTGTCAAATAAGAGGTTAGCTGTATGTTATATTTTTGAAAGCATACCTAAATATATTTGCGCCTATTTCGGATTGTAACAGAAATTTCCAAACGAGTCACTCAACCTTAATGAGCTGTGTCATGTAATTATGGTACTGTAATATTGCTATAACTGAATTTGGTCATCAAATAAATTTGTCGTCATGAACTAAATCTCCTGTCAATAAGTTTTTTATCAATCAAAAGTTTGTCGTGATATTTGATAAAGTTTTCTACTCAGCCCAGTGAGTTTACATTGAATTAACTGTCATACACTTAATCGGCAGTTTAGAGAGTTTAGTTGCGGTGTGAAAATTTTAACTGTTCACCATATCTTCCCACACTGCAAAAGCATTTTTGTTGGAAAACTTTTTAAATTTGGTTGAAAGTTAAAAAAAGTTTTTGAAGAGAATTTGTCGATTTGAATTATTACTCAAAACATTCAGCTAATATGGCAGCTTTATGCAATTGTGATCAGATCTAAACAATTTCTTCGGATATTATATTCTTGCTTTAGAAAATAATTCATGCCAAATTTCGTGAAGATGCCTCGTCAAATAAAAAATTTTCTTATACAAGCACTTGATTCCGATTGTTCAGTTTGTTTGTTAGCTATATGCTATAGTCGTCCGATATCGGCCGTTCCGACAAATGAGCAGCTTCTTAGTGAGGAAAGGACAGGTGCATAATTTCAGATATATGTATATACATATATATATTTAGATTTCGATAGCTTAAAAACTGAGGGACTAACTAGTTCGCGTATATACAGACAGACGGACATGACTAAATCAACTCAGCTCATCATGCTGATAATTTATGTATATATTTTATAGGGTCTCCGACGTTTGCTTCTGGGTGTTACAAACTTCGTGGCAAACTTAATACACCCTGTTCAGGGTATAAAAATGAAATTTGGTACAGAGGATCACAGTAGCCAAGGACACCCGAGGGCTAAACATTTTTTAAAGTGGGCGCGGCTTCGCCCCCTTAATGCTTTAATGCACATATCTTCCAAACCTCTTAAGATATATTAACCAAGCTTGCTACGAATAAGTCATTTTATCACCTCTTCAAACTCTGTGAAAGTGGGTTAAGTCGGATACTAAACACAACCACTCCTCATACAAGTATAACAGTTATGTTGAAAACTACTTAAAGTACGATTACTCACTGAATAAATGATCCGCAAGTTTTAAATTTCACCACCAAGATGGAAAATTGGTATCCTGTTTTGTTAAATGGATGAAATCGCGGCGAAACTTTGCTTAGTTTGATATAAAGTTTTGCCAAAAAGTGAAGATGTTCCCATGCCTTTGTTCCTTGCAAGTTGCAAAAGTATAAAATGTTTGGTAACACCCGAACTTAGCACTTCCTTACTTGTTACAATTTGTGTGTTTTTATTTGTTTGTTGTCACCAATAAAACTATCTAGGATTAGTAGTAAATTTCATTTCAATACTAAATATACTAAAACTTTTAATTTAATAAATAATTTAAGTGAACAAATTGATCCCATTCCGTGTTTCTGTCACGGAAAGGCAAATACATCACATATAAATTAAACACTTGTCTCATAGTTAGTGAAATTTGCACAAATACCCGTGTTGCACAGCGAAACTGATTTCCATTTGTACATTCAATTTTAATTATATATGAAATTGAATCGCTTGAATTACCATTTAAGTTCTGGTGAATTGAGCGCGTGGCGTGAATGCGTTAACGAATTGGATTTCAGCTCAAATCAATGCCAAAACACACATTGAACTGCGACCGGAGCTATGAACGATATCCAATATAAATATGCATACATATATATACATACACATATACGCATATTGGCGTACAGAAAATGATTTTCAATTTTTTATTGACTATTTGATATTTTAAGGTAAATAAGTTTTTGCAGAAACGTACAGAAGTCACTTTGTTACGTACTTGCATAACGGAGCGGTCCTTCAGAGGTATTACTAGAAAAGTAGTAACGCAAAATTAATTTTTTTAGAATAGAATAGCTCGGGGTAGGTAGGTACACAGAGTGGATATCTGATGACACACCCAGGCCTTTAGGCGGCCTGTTATGTCCTCCCACAACTACCACGTGCTTCTGATGAAATTCATCAATACCAAACGTTTTATCTGTGCAACAGTCGAAACAGCGTCACGAAACCCTCAACCGATGGTTGCGAAAGCCTTGCATTTGCATAGGAAATGTTCTATAGTTCTACCTTCTAACAGCTTCTACAATAGTCATTGTATGGCGTTCCTGGTCTGCTAGCATATCTGCCAATTACTCCCCCTAACAGCTCCTGCACATTTCCTATGTGCATATATCCCTTCACAATTTCATTTTTAAAAGGGCAGTATCTAACGAATTTGGTCCCTTCGCACACATACACATACATATGCATTTGTTCTTATCTTTCGGCTACTGTTGTTTTTAGAAACAGTTTGCCAAACTCTTCTTCTTTCCCATCTTCTTCTCCTTTGTTCACATGAAATGCTTCAGCTAAGAAACCGGTAATTAGTGCGGCTTTGGAATTGTTCACAGAATTGTCGGTTAGTAGATTCTAAGCCACAAACTCGAGACTTGAATAGTCTTTAAATTTGATTATCATAAATGAGTAATTAAAACAGTTGGTAGATCAAGTAAGAGTTTGGGTGCACATGTTTTGTGAATTTGGTTTTAAGACATTCAAACGATTTGTTCAAGTGGAAATTCTGTTGTTTGTCATCATCTTTTTTGACAACGATGCATTTTGCAGCAACACATTTATCAAAAGTAATTAAAATAAAATTTTGCATAATTATGAGGAAAGCTTGCCCACTTCAAAACTAACTGCTTTACAGTTAAAGTAGATTATTATGCAAATTCCTAAGAACATCTTAAATTGGCTACAGACAATTTAAGGAAGAATATGATTAATTAATTTCTAGTCTCGCTCTGTTAGTCTACATAAAACTGAAGTGATAGGTAGGTCACCGTATATGTTTCATTCCGTGGCACGAGCTCTTTGTTCAGGATTTTTGATTTCTTAAGTGCACGTGACTCAGGTCAAAACTAAACTATGCACAGCAGAACTGAACGGAACGCAGAAAAATTGGTTATGGAATTTTAAGTATTTAATTTAAAAGCTTTAATTCTTGTACATATTGTATAAATGGTTCAAGTAATAGTTTCTTAAATTCTATTTTCACTACTAGAGAGAGTACCGAAGGCAAATGTCAAATTATTAAAATCATTGAAAGCGATTATTAGCTTTAATACTGTATGAAAACAACCGCTAAACTGACGTCGTTGAAATCTAAGAGCAAAACTAAAATACTTATAGTGTAAAATTCTAAAAAGTATATTCAAATATTCGAATTTGTATTTTAGATGTGAATAGAATTTCAATATACCTTTAGTTCACAAACTTCACGATAAATTAATCAAGTATACTTATAGTGTGTAGGTCACAATTATTATTATTGGAAATATTTAAAATTTCCAACAAATATTTATAGCATTTGAGTTGTTCCAGCGCAACTTTCATGAAGAGAATTTCATGGAAACTTTTTAGCTTTCACCAATGGTGATAACAATGAAATGGAAAAGTCAACGCACATCTAAACACATACACACATACATTCTTGTATGCATTAATGTGAGTGGGGGAAGTGTGAGGGGATAATCGCACTGACTTATTTGTAATAATATTTGCTTATTTGACCTTCGTCATTTTTCAACCCGATGAAATCTGTAGACAAATTTTTATTTTATAATTATACTAAGAATTGCTCATTATTGATGCGTCATAAACAAGTATATCTACTAGTAGTTATAAATTTATATATGTATCTATATATCTGTATGTATGTAAGTATATGTATCATATATTTACACAATGTCCTTTTCATGTTCCATTCAACCTTGCTAGCCTCTCAATGAGCTATAGCACACACATACATATTTTGGTATATAAATAAAAAAAATTTATATGAATTATTACTTTCTCTTACACTGTCATTCTCGAGTGTCTAATGGCAAGAAAAATAATTGCGTTGCATTAATTCAGTGATGCTGCTCAAGTTGCTGTTGCCTGTTCTGACATGATACAAAGCAACAAGGCAACATTTGTCGCGACAATTTGAGAAGAAATGCGTTGGCACATAACGAGGTTACTGCGGTCAGAGATATTAGACCAACAATATGCTACACTTTTGATATTTGTGTGTGTTGGATACGTCATTATTTTCGATTTCTACAATCTAGAAATTTCCGGAACTGACACGCCGATTCAATATAAACCTTTATCCTTAGAGAATTCACTGCTAAATTTTTGTAGGTGTTGAAAACACCAATTCTAGATTTTATGAAAAGTGAACGCGCGTAAATTCGCATTTGTGCTCTGAGAGAAGGTTTATTTATTTTTGTTTTTGTTCAAAGGTAATACAAACAAAGTTTTCACTTGAAGTGCACTCATTGTCTTATTTGCTACTCGGACGTAGTTACGCATTTAAATATGTTTGTACAGATGTGTATGTGAAAGCGTGTAAGAGTACGTGCTGTTTTTCATACATATGTTTTCCACCTTTGAATTGAACACGTAAATTGTTTGGCTTACAAGACCTAACATCTGCTAGGCAGCGACCATAACAAAAAAAAAAAAACATTTTGAAACCTTCTGCAACTACAAGTTCTGCAAACACTTGTGTGCTTTCTGTTGTGAGTGTAAGCTGCTACGCACACATGTACTTATGCAAATATAGTTTGTATATGAAAATATACAAATATTTTGGTAGCTAAGCTCCTCTATCGTGCTCTAATGCTCTTTTCTACGGGAGCAGGTGAGGTTGCCAATTTGTGTAAACATGCAAGCCAGAAAGTCCACAAATTTACAAGCGTAAAGAATTTCAATTTAGAACAATAAAAAAATGGAAAAGTGTTCACATGTTGATGCTTAAAAAGTTTTGTGGTTTTCAAAAAAAAATCAAAAAAATACTGAGGTTACTACAAATTTGAAAACCAGTTCGCCTAGTCACGCAAGTATATGCTTTAATATTAAATAGAGATGTAGACAATTAGAATGAAAGAAGACTGCTAAAAATGTTTACTAGTGGAAAATGTGATTGATTGGTTGAAGAGCAGAATGACTTGGGTTCTTCTACTGAGGCTTGAGATTTTGAAATTTTTTTTATTATTATATATATATATTAGGGTGGAGCTAAAAAATTTTTTTTGTTTTTTGCTTAGCCTGAGGGTGATTTGTAGATTATAAACAAAAAAGTTTTGGAAAAAAACAATTTTTAACATCTAGAAAATTTTATTTGTTTGAACTTTTCACATTTATATAAAAATTACCTAATTTGACGGTTTTTAACTCAAAATTTATTTTAACGCTTAAGGAAAGCATCTTGTCGTTTAATACTTTTTTTTTAAACTGCAATAATGACCACAAAAATTTTTTTAGTTCATAACTTTTAATTGGCCAGAAGGAGGACTCTCCACAGCTTCTAGAACACTTATTAAAAATTTTATACGAAATAAAAATTTTAACTCGAAATTTTACTTTAAAAGTGAGTGCTTTATGTTTTTCCAAAATTTTTTTCTTCTATAATCTAGAAATTTGACCTCAGGATAAGCAAAAAAAAAATTTTTTTTTCGCTCCACCCTAATATATAATATATATTATTTCATATATTATATTATATATATTTATAATATAGGAATATTTCTACAAGTTCGATACTTAATTTTTATTGACATAGCAGAATATGACCGACAGCTTATTTGGTGTTTTCCGCTTATTAAACTTTGCAGTAGAAGTAAATAAAAGGGAATTCTGCCAGAAGCAAAATGGTTGCTCAGTGGGATATATACCTTTCTGTTATCTATATATATATATATTGATATTGCAGATCAATAACGACTGACATGTGCGTGTACATAGCTTCAAAAACTATACATACTCAACTGTCAAAACCAACACAGAGACGAGTATTTAGCTAAAGTGGTTGCTGTCAGTTCTACTATTGCTGCATACATTCAGAAAATAAACACACGTAAATATTAGTATTTTTTTTGTAATAAAATTGATTTCCACTAAAATTTTACCGTAATACAAAATACTTGTTACTTTAAAGTTTGCTTTGAATTTGCATTAATACAACTAAACGCTGAAAAGCACACTAAGTCTTCGCTCTCTGCATACATGGAATTCACATTCACTTACCCAACGGTTGCTCTGCCATGAACTCGCCGCATTTAAGTTTACCAACCATTGCTGCAAGCGTACTACACATAGCACAACCATATTATATAGTTATGCACCTGATTTTTGTAATTTGGCACCGGTTCAAAAAGCGTCATGGTGTAAAACTTTGTTCAACTGCAATAGGCGGCTTAATAGGAACACCCACAAACAATGCGAGTTATAAACCACGCTGCAGCGAAATGTTGCTCAAAAAGGAGGCCAAAAACAACATTTGCAATAACAACAACTCACTTTAACACTTTGATGGTATGCAGCTGCTAGAAAATGCTTGAATCTGTTTATTGACTTGTTCTGAGTTTATTACATGGGACACGCCAACGCAGTTCTCTGGTACCACCGCCTGCCAACTGGTTAACGAAAGTGGGCGGTATAGCAGGCATATGAATAGCTGGTAGTGCAACAAACTGGCTCGCAGGCAGGAAGGAAGGAAGCGACAGAATGTTACGCAGCGACTAAAAGCAATATCGGCACTGTTAATGACAATCAAGTTTCCATTTTTGCGTGTATGTAGACATTTTTTTGCTTTGGCTTTGTTGCTGTACGTTTTTTTTTTAATTTGGATTTTTATCGCTGCTCTGAATTTGTGATGTTATTGGTGGTTGTGGACCTCCGAAGTTGTCGCTCGTACTTAGCTGCTACACTTTATGACCCAAAGGGCACGCACTGATTCACGAACCCACATAAAGCAATCAAAAGCGCTTAAGCATATACGACGACTGCCTTCAAAATTGTTTGCATTTTTTTTTCTGTTGTTTATGTGAGCATTTGCGTGTTTGACCGTGGATTTTGGGTTATTATGCATATTCATTGAACTTTTTGCGTTTTTTTTTTCTTTTCAATCGATTAGTTCGCAAATCCAAGATAACGAGTAATAAAAACACCTAATAAACTACGACCTAATATGAACAAAACCTAATTTCTTCCAAAGTTGGCAAAAGATGTAGCTCATAGTCAATCATTGCTGTACTTTGATTAATAGATTGATATAGATCCCCACATTAAATGTATCATTTCATATCCTTAAACTAAAAATAACATACTTTTATAAAACCAAGAGAGAAAGCCTCTAAGGCTAGTGCTCCTTTACTTTGTATAATAATAATTGTATTATTTCATCATAATCGTATTAATGTATACTTATCGCTATATTTTAGCAAAATGCCAGCACTCTCTAACTAACGCCAATTTTTTTAATCACTTCGCTATCAATTTCAGCTGTCAACAAGTTGGTCAGGGTCAACAGCTGTCCATCGTGTCATAACAGTGACTGCGCTCCCACGTGACTCACATTTCACTTATAAGTATAACTAAATGAACCCGATACAGCAGTTTGTTCATATACTTTCGTATTTGCAGACAGATTTAACTAGAATAATTTATAAAGCAGAATTAACTGCCAACCCAGTAAACAAACAAGCTGGAAGATTCTATTAAAATTTCATTATTTACTAAGTATTGGAAAGTTGTGACGCCGAAGTGCAGTAACCAGCAGCAGTATTATAATCGTTTTTCAAAAACCATATATATAGTAGTAAGCGTATTTAAAATTGGTCTTGTAAAGATGGAAATTTCGGCTTTGGCACTGGTTGAAAACTTTTTGTTAAAAGAATACGCGCTGTGTTCGAAGTCGACTTATGCTACGTATACCAAAATAAAAGCGATGCTTATTCGATGCAATCTAATCTTTATAATAGTTTAAAATTTTATCTGACATGTTTAATTTTTTACAAAGCTTTATTAATCAAATCTATTAATGAAAAATCTAAAGCCGTAGTCAAGACTTGACTTTTTGTCACTTTCTCCATTTTTGTCCAATGTTGTTTAACTACCTACTCTTCTAAATATGTCTGTGGTTGATGTGAATTCTGCACAATGCCTACTATCTTGATAAATTTACTTACACAAAATGTTATCTAGATCTCGTCATTCACTGTCTTCCAGCTACGGTAATCGAATATTTTACTCGATGGTTAGAAAACTTGTTAGTTTGAAAATTTGGATTTAAGAGTTCAATACCAATCAATTAGATTTTGAAGAAGTTATTTGGATAAAATAGTGAAATCAAAATAATAAAATAAAAACCTTATTATTTTTTTTTTTATAATTTTTGTTTTATTAATCATTTATTTAAAAATCTACTCATAATTCAATATTTTAACTACTTATAACATTTCCCACCCTTGCGAGTTAATCGACATGCGATCATCGCCGAGGGGTCGCGCATTACGCGCTGCATGCACTATACTACTGTTAAAGAAGGAGCGACGCAAATTGTCACTACGGTTGCAATTTATGGCTGAAGACTGCGGATGGCCGAGACAAAAGTTATGCGCACTGCCCAACTCTATGTCGAGTAAATTATTGCTATCGACTCCATAGGAACGTTGCGACAGTTGAGATTGCAGCATGTGATGGTGTTGCTTCTGATGTTGTTGTTGTTTGATTGTGGTCGCTGCAGTTATACCATTTACTTGATTTGCAACGATTTCTTCTCGTTTGGTTAGAGTTGTTGGCAGCGGGGATTTCGAACCCCCGATGGAGATATAATGGGATGTGATGAATGACGACTAACACTGTTGCCACCCATTCCACCGCTGCTGTTGATTGTGGTCGTCGTTGTTGTTGTTCGGATGCTGTCCTGAAGAGAGAGTTGATGTTTTTGGTCACGTTGTATGAAGACTCATGGAACCGTTCTGTCTTAGCAGTGCGCTGTGGTTGCGGCTTTCACTCTGATAGCGGCCCGGGAATACTAATTAACGAGCTAGAATTACCTGCGAAGGACAACAGAATCCCTTTTTTGCATTCAGCGAATTCCACAATTCCTAAATAAAAAGCTGTTTCTAAATATGAGATGTGATGGATAGAGGTGAGGAAGGGTAGGAATAGACTAGATGGCAGAACAAGCGGGGTCGAAATGAGGTCTAGTGGGATGAGATGGTAAAAGATGCGTTGAGGTTAGTTGAAATGTGTATAGTTTCGAAAATAAGCCAGTGAATTCGAAGGGAGATGATATTTCTAAAATAATATGCGATATAATGTATGTTTTACCAATACCTAAAGTGGTAAGACATTTCATTTGGCATATGTATATAACATTTATTTTCACTTGCGCTTTTCACCTATCCGACTTAACATTAACCTTAGCTCACCTTGAAAGCATCATTTGAGAAGAGAAAAGAAAATAAAAGAAAACACATAAAACGGCAGAAGCAAAAAGAAAAAGCCATTATACAAATAAGTAATCATGCAAAAGATGTACATGCATATAATTCAATTTAATTTCGTTGGCACCAAATTGTTTGATGTACATAAAAAATAAAGCAGTCCCAATAAACAACAGATGTATATTATTAAAAAACATATTCGTGTATTGGCACTTTTAACTATCTCTAAGGCAGCGCTGCATATGAACATCAAAAGAGAAATAAAGATGTGTGAATATTCGATAACGCCGAGAGGAGCGCCATGTTTCTTACCTTAAATTTCCTACAGGGATGCATTTACGAAGTAAATGTTGCCACCGATCCATTACACACATCATTCAGCCATCGCGTGTTTGTGTAACCTTAGCAGAAACAAATAATCATTCCCTGTGTTCACCTTAGTTCTCGGTCTGCTAAAGTTTAATTTGCATTTATTGATGCTACAGGTGCCTTAAGGGACTGCTTGCTACAGTTAATAGGTTACTCGCCCACTTGTTGAATACATAACTGCAGGATTCGTACTGAGAAAATAAAAAACTCCTTCGAGTTGATATGGCTAGCGGTTACGGCAGCAATCGCCTGCTGCCTTATGTGACATTAATTGATTTGAGCGGGCGTGTTATTATCGACGCCTACACAAATTATGTAAATATTTGTTTAGGCATATTGAACTGGAAACAAGAGGAGAGTTGATAAAACGATGGCCTGGGTGAAAGGAATTTGTGATCCGTTATTGAATGTATTTCGCTTCATTTGTTTGACAGAATTTATTTAACTGTTTTTCATGTAGTTTGGTCACGTGACACGAAACTCGTGACAAAATCATATGAGCGACACAAGTTGTAAATATGTGGAGTGTTTATGGGATGTCTAATATTTTTGAGTAATTACATAACTCACTAGTTGTCATAGAAGGCGATAGTAGGAAATATTTCACAACTGCTTTAGTTTATATTAATATGCGTATTTTTGTTAAAATTATTGAAAACGTCACGTACGTCACAGCGTATGACAAACGAAATAAAGTGACCATGCAAGCAAAGACAACGTCTAAAGTCTACAGTCAATTGGTGTTTGAATCTTGACAACTACACCGTATTCTTTTCATAATAGATTAAGCAATATTATTTAGTTAAACAAAATTGTTGAATGATAAACATCGAATTAAGACTCACTAACTATTCATTTGAGCAACAACAATTACTTACCCAACATCCTGATCCCACGACTTCGAGCACTGATACCTCGACGCAAATCCAGACTACGTCTACTTTAATAATCATCAGGCTTATAGCGAATCCGTCTTAATTGTCATTCTATTGCTTTATTTCCGAATTATTTACTATATATTTTTATATACAACATTTCAAACCTTTCGAAAGGCTATATGTAACAAATGCAACTCACCTGACAATAGCAACACCAAATCCGACACAGCCAAGTTGAAGAGATAGAAATTAGTCGCGGTGAGCATAAATTTATTTCTCGAGATAACAATGCAAGTAATGAGATTACCCAACACACCAGCCACGAAAATGATGGCGTAGAAGACGGTAAGCGTTATCAGTGCGGACATGGGGAGCTGCTGCTGCGGCAACTCCCAGGTCTGATTGAGCTGCGCAGTGTTTAGCAGATCCGTTAGGTTCTCCGTCGATATATTCAGAGTCAATGACATATTCTGCTTGAATGCCTCGCTCTGCAACAATTGCTGTAGGTCCCCCACGGAGGACGAGTCAAAGGCAAAGAGCGGCGAATTAGAGTAATACGCTTGACTTATGAGGATATCCTCTTCGAGCAGCAACATTTCGTCAGATGTTTAGGCGCTCGTCAAAGTGCTGGCGGAAATGGTAGAGGTTGCCAGTTGAGGGCGCCAAATATATGTTGCGCTGGCTGGGGCGGTGCTTAGTTGCTGGTGTGAAATTTAATTTTCTGTAATAGGCGCGAGGCGTTGGCTGTAAGAGAGTAAAAAGTGCTGTATTTAGTATATATGCGTAAAAGTAGATATTGAGATCGAATTTCGAGCTTCATTGTGGTTGATAGAATATTAAGTCAGTAGGCGGGGCAAACGAAAACATTGTAGCTGTAAGGCATATATTTCACAATAAACACAGATGCTGGCATATATATGTGTATGTACTGATATACATGGCTTTGTAAATTCTTTACATTTATTTTTTCATGCAAATAATGTGCCACAGATATTTAAGTTGATAAAAATGTATTTTCTCCTTTATGGTAATTTAAAGCGTCTGACTTTTTGCCTTTTTGTGGTTGGTCTTTTGTGTCAAGCATTCAACAGGAACAAAACATATATATGGGCTTCGACTTTAATACTGGAGAGTTTTACTTTTTTAAAATTGTTTAACGTGTTGGACTCATGCATGCTGTAAATTTAGTAGAATGAAAGAAAAGCGAAAGTTAAAAGTTCACAATACTTCGGCATTGCGGAAACCCTCACACACACCAACGATGCAATGGAGCAGAAGTTAAAATTACTTTGCCATGTATTGTAGTGCATTTGCAAAATAACGAAAAAGAAAAAGTCAGAGACAATAATTCACGCAGCATGTATGGTGAAGTGTGCGGATACACCATGGAAAATTCAAAGCTATTCTGGTATTGTGAATCACAGCTAATGTAAAATTGGAGAACGATGGAGTACAAAGCAAAAGAAAAAATTCAAATATTTTATCAGTTCTCCCATCGATTGACTGAACTTTTGCATTAAAACAAATTTAGATATAATTTTTTTAGAGGTATATGAAATAAATTTCTTGGTTCATGTATAAATTAAAATAAAATGCACATAAACAATAAAATACATTTACTTATATACATAATTATTCACTAAACAGATTGAATGAATAAAAACTGAGTTTTATTAATAAGGCAATACGATCTCTATAATACACAATAAACAAATTTAAACAGTAAAATCAAGTAGCAAGTTTAACTAATAAAACATTATACCCCCATAAATATTTTCTTGGGGACTTAGCTCTAACTCTAACTCTAACTCTAACTCTAACTCTAACTCTAACTCTAACTCTAACTCTAACTCTAACTCTAACTCTAACTCTAACTCTAACTCTAACTCTAACTCTAACTCTAACTCTAACTCTAACTCTAACTCTAACTCTAACTCTAACTCTAACTCTAACTCTAACTCTAACTCTAACTCTAACTCTAACTCTAACTCTAACTCTAACTTTAACTTTAACTCTAACTCTTACTCTAACTGTACCTCTAACTCTAACTCTAACTCTAACTCTAACTCTAACTCTAACTCTAACTCTAACTCTAACTCTAACTCTAACTCTAACTCTAACTCTAACTCTAACTCTAACTCTAACTCTAACTCTAACTCTAACTCTAACTCTAACTCTAACTCTAACTCTAACTCTAACTCTAACTCTAACTCTAACTCTAACTTTAACTTTTACTCTGACTCTAGCTCTAACTGTAACTCTAATTGCAAATTTAACTCTAACCCTAACTCTAGATAAAAGAAATACAAATAACTCTTCTGCCGTTCATTGTCCTTGAAAAGGACTGAACTTGGAAGTTACTACGGAATGTGTACAATTACTTGTAACATGTTGAAGGGGAAATAAACATTACACATTACTCACACACTCAAAGTATAGCATGCTTTGGCATTGCTGACATACTATATACTCAAATTTTACCTTAGAACTTTTCTAACACCTTTTTTATTTTGAAAATTTACTACGAACTACACAACCGATCTTAATGAAATTTACACAGGTTTTTCAGATATAATTTAGAAGGTTATGAATTCAATTACAATTATCTTCTTGAACGATGGAGTTTTATTCAATAACAACTATTAAGTTTAAACACGTATTTTTTGTTTTTACTTTTGATGATCCTGTCAGAAGTTCTGCTGTCAACGCGGAAGCACCTTGTTTTTTAAAAGACTGCGGGAAATGACGTCGTAATGACCAAGTTTTGAATATTTTCATTTGAAAATTTCCGAAATCTTTATCAAATATGTATCTTCGGAATTATAAAAAGTTTGAATAAAATATTTAATTTTTTTATATGAAAAAAATATTACTGAAAATAGGTCGTTTTTTGCTCGACGAAATCCATATAACCCCTTAAATAAAGCATCTCTTTCTCTCTCTTCTCTGCATTCCATATTATTAGCAGCATGAATACAAAGGTATACGAGTAAACTTTGAACGTATGAAGAACTTCAATAGAGAAGTGTTAAAAAAATCACAATAAAGCAATTGTATCGTAGATAAATCACTCTGAAAATTGTGGAGCTATATTTAAAAAAATTCAAAAGTGAAAAACGTTTTAAAGGTCATTTGCATGCACATATCCAGAGAATTATTGATTTTGTTGGTAAACAATTTTATAGCCATTGAAAGATAGAAATAATAGCATATATGAGTGTGGTTATGTTTATTTATTCGAGAGTGAAAAAACACATCAGTAAACACTTTTCTTATTTATGCATATCTCTGTTGATTTTGCCATTCAGCTGTTAAATTTTATGAGGCTTGCTGTGACCAGAAATGGCCGTTATTTGGAAGATTTTATTTTTGTTTTGTTAATATATCTTTCTTTATTGAATCTGTCTGTTCAAAGCATTACGAAAGTTAATAAATCTTAAATCTTTTTAAAACTAAACAAGCTCAATCTCGTAGTTGAGATTTCTGCTAATACGTTGCTCTTTAGAAGGCTGGTAGATATTTACTTATTAAGCTAGTTTGATTATAAGGCATTAAATAACGGATCCAGTTCATTACACAGTTTAAGTTCATAGGCTGTGCTCTACTACTTTCTTTACGATTAGAATACCAAGATCTTTGTGAATATTTTCATTTTGAATGTACCATGGTGGTATCGTTCTAAGGATTTTTGACTGAAACCTTTGTGTTATATCGCTGTTAGTTGCACAGGTCGTACGCCACAGTTGAATACCATACAGCCAAACCGGCTATATTAGTATGTTGTTTAATAAAAATTTTTTTTGTCAAGGCTAAGTTTTGAATTTTAACTCAGTTTAATTTGCACGCTTTTCTTAGTTTACGAACAGCGTCCTTCAATTGCCGCTCAGTAAAAAGAGATCGATTTGCTTGCCATTCACGTCTAGCTTGCCGTTTGTGCCTATAAACTTCTCTTTTTTATCATTTGAAATAATTTAATCAAATAGACAGATTATTATGCAATTCGCTATTTATGACCTCAAGACAGCGTGGAATATCATTTCCAAGAATACTAAGTTCACAGAAATGATAAACAGTGCAACAAGACGTGGAATGGGGTCAATACAATGTCATTGCATATCGTATACATGTTTATGTGCTGATATGAAGTTTTTCTACTCTTTAGTACTCACCTCGCACAGAAGACGTAGAAAGGCACACGCACAAAGACAGTAGTGTAGCTGATAGTGTTTGATTTATACATATATTATAAATGTATATATATATATACATTACTAACAAGTCGTTGCCAATGCCACGCGAAGCAAGAATTCCGTATTCAATGTCAACATTGAACTTTTCGTTCGTTTTCAGCAGCACGAATGATTATGGGTGAAATATATTATATAAAACTATGTACAAAAGACATATAAATCTGAGTTATTTAAAGTTAAGAATTTGCGCTTTTGCAAATATGTAGAAGAGAGAGGTAGCATTTAGTCTGGTCTCTTTGCTAAGTAGTTGAGAGTTGAGGATGAGCTTAAGTTATAGATAGAAGCGCCATTCACATATATTCCAAATGCTTTTATTAAAAAAGTTTATGCTAGGTTTATATTATATATCATTTCTGTCATTCATTTTGCTTCAAATGCTTTATTCTATCCTACTGTGCTAAATAGCACCTTTCTTAAACTGTTGTATTTTAGTAAAGCTATATTAAGATGCTGACCATCCGAATGAAAATTACAAATGTAATAACGTACAAATAGCCAATATAAAATAGACAAATTACACCAATTACATTGAAATATGGGCAAATAAACTATCAACCGAAAGCATAGCCGAAATCAGTAATGAACTTTGATTTTTAGCATGGGTGTGAGGCTAAACCAGACTATATATGTACTACTTATATAAGCCAATATATAAGCCACTAACTCAAAGGCTATTTATTTGTAATGGAATCTAAACTGCAAATAATACCATAAACAAACGATTAAGATGAACTACTTTTAGTTTATTGACATAATAAAATTTTATTTCAGAAGCTAATAATAAAGAAGACTTTGATTGTATAAGTTGCAAAATAAAAGTAATGATAAATAAAGCAGATTAAAGAATTAGTGACATAATATTTACTGAAAGAAATTTTAGGTGAAGAAATTATGCTGAAATGATACCTGCATATGTCATGATTTTTATTCTGATTCATGTACATTTGATATGTCTGACTCATTTTTCAACATTGAAAATACTATATTATTTTATTTTTATAAATATAATCGAAAACAAATTTCTATAGAGTAATTTTAAAACTTAGGGGTTGATATTTTCGTTTCTATAGCCAAGCAGATTTAGATCTGGAGACTTAAAAACTCTCTTGCATTGCGTCTCTCCAGTCGGAATAGCAAATAAAAACTAAAAATCACTTCTGATTCGTGTGAGTAGATTCGTATGTAATGGCATACTTATTAAATGTCGAATCGAAAATAAAAGAATACAACAAATACCAAAAAAAATCACCAGAAGCCATAAATGATGACGAAAAAGCAAAAAACTTTCTGTCGCTTCGTTGAAATATGAGTAGATAATTAACTGGCAACTACTATAAACAGCTGTTCGACGACTTGATTGACAGCTTTATTTAACAGCATGTGCCTTATTTGTGATGTTATATTTCTTAAACATTTTCGGATAATGAATGTGTGATAAAGTAAATAATTAAACGTTTGTATGTAAGCACCACTATTTTAATACTACGCACCAAATTAAGCCCACATATAAATGGGTGTATGTATTCTAACTGATAAAATAAATCTCCTTAAGATTCATTAAATCAAAATGAGATAAATAATTAATGTTTAGTGTTGATGAAAATAGATACTACTTATTATAATTCTTTGAGTAAAAAATTTAGATTATCCAGAATGAAAAGTTGAAGCAAAAGAAATATACGGATATTCAAAATCACACAACAACTCTTATATACTTTATAAATATTGAATTAGTTGTTTGTTTAAGCTTTTCAATTTCCGTAACTAAATTTTATATTGAAAATAGTACCTCAGGTTACGTATACGCACCGGAGTGCAGCATTGGCTTCGAGGTTGATAAGTACGTGTATGTGTGTGTATGTACTATACTATAGAATTTAATTATTTTATTTTCGAAAATAATAAAATTAAATGAGGCATGCAACAAATTTTGACGCTCACTTGCTTATACACATTCATGAGCATGTCAGGTAGTGTGTTTGTGTGTGTGAACGGCCGTTCAGATGCACATAGACGCACATGTAAATAAAATATGCAAATGCAATATGGCACTATGGAGAAAGGTTCTACAAATCCCGAGCAGTTGTAATAAGTTTAGCGAAGTACAATTGTATTTAAATTGCAAGCCATTCTTGACCCCGCGTATAATTTGACTCATATGTAGCATCAAATCAGACTATAACCCATACATCACAGATATCCTTCCAAAAGTTTGCAGATGTGTCTGCTCACAGCGATTATGTATGTGTGGCTCATTGGCTTCAAAATGAGCTAACACCACGCTCAGCTGGCACGGGACAACATTAGTATTCAACTGCGCGAGCTGTCCAACCAACAACAACAATAAGAACCGGAGACCAACGGTTCACAATTGGTTCACAATTTAGAGAACACAATGGTGATTTGGTACTTTGAAACCACACATGCATAAAACATTAGCGTGGATCTATGTATAAACGAGTCCTTATGAATGTATTATGTATACGAGATGCAATAATTGCGTTAGATTCAACATCTGCAGTTACCAATGCATATGAAAATATTTGTATGTATATACCAAAATGTAAATGTAAATATTTAAAATTGCATATCTCGCATTGCTGTTAAGTGTCTTTGCACATTCATGTCAATACTTCTACAATACTCTACAACTCACAATATTCCAGCAAATTAGCATTTATATTGCAGATAGAAACGCGCTTGCGATACAAAATGTGAGTATATATGTAGTTTATATATGGCTTATATAATAAAACTCGCAATATATATATATGTATACATACTTGTACATATGGCCTAACCTCAAGTCAAACTTTGCTGCAATTGTTGAACAAAATGTGCTTTAAAATACTAAAGATGGAATGTCTGTGCTTTTAAAACTGACATAATGAAATAATATAAGAGCACTCATTATCAAACGATTTAACAGCCACTCTAAGGTCGTTAAAGAAGAAGCATCTAACTTCAAAGCAATCCCAATTAAATTGCCTTATTGGTTACCTTTTCGAGGCAATTAATTACAAATTCACCTAATCTTATTGATTTACTCAAATATATACACGCAATAAATCAATAGTACCCCGCAGGAAAAAACAAACTTGACACATAAATAGACTCATATTTGCATTCTTATGTAGATAAAGACACGTAATTATAGACATACTCGTGTGTTTGTATTTCTATATGTGCGTGTAATAAGCGATGCTGATTTGATACTTTTGACAATATTTGGGATTTTATTGTCATCACTTATAGCTGATTATATTCAAACCATGAGGATGAGCGTACACAAGTATGCATACTTAAACACACACAACTACAAAAATATATTCGTTATATGTTTGTTCTTACACATATAAGAGTGATACGTGTGAACAAAATAGTGAAAAATGTGATACCTTGCTTTTTATAAAATGCTATAGACGGATGAAATTGTTTCTGTTGTGTTTTGTAATTTTGCTTTCTGGTCTTTCGTAGGCAAGGCGAAATTTATGCAACATTTTTGAACTTGTAGCAGCTGCAGTGAACGTGTCGTGAGACACATATATATGTGAATATATAAATATATATATATATATATATATATATATATATATATTCAATTTCTTAAGTATATAATGTGTTACTAACCCTATTTTGAAATACCTATATACATATATCTAAGATATCTGCAACTTTTTATGCATTCATACGATGTTTTGCGCGACATTACACCATTAAATATTTGAAAAATCAATGATTCTTTAATTCTGTGTTTTATTGATTGTTTGGATAAAATTTCAACCAGAACAATACAAACAATAATACTAAAATCAATAATTTACATTTTACTTAGATTTTAAGAAATACATATATCATATTTTTACAAATTCTGCAATTTTATTTTTCAAAGATAAAACATTTGAATTAAGGTATAATTTTTTTTCATTTTGCGCCCAAGCTACCTATATTTTATGAAATTTACTGGAATCTGTGTCCCCCTAAGTCAATAGGGAATATTGGAAACAAATGCAAAGCAAACAAAAATTGCTCAATCGTATAAATTCATTCCTCCGTACTCTATACAAATTAAATTTAATATGTGGATACAAACTTGTCCTCATAAAATACGCAGCAGATTGAGTTGAACGTATTTTTCTTCTTTTTTATGCCAATAGACGTTGAAGGCATGTACCTTTATAACATGTGTATGTATGTATATATAGTATACAAATAGGCGCATATACTATTGCCTAATATTAATGTTAGATCAGAAGATTTACATCTTCAGTCCTTTCTCGAATGTGTGGGCATTAATCTTGAAGCTTTACTTAAGGAGCTAATAAATTTCTTAATATCTTATGAAGATAAAAAAGGCCTAAAACATGCTGCCATTTTTGTCCAATGTAAAATTATTGTACGTAATTTCCTGCATCAATAAATACTATACATATTGATCACTGTAAAATGTTTACTATAATTTATATTTTGTCATGCTGGTCATAAATCAACTTTACTAGACGATTCCTTACCACAACTATTCACTCAACTATGGAAAGTAGGCTACGAAACTGGTGACAATATGAGCGTATTAAAACTTACACACTCATACATTAAACATATTTATCACATAGAATATTTTTTACAAAAATTTTTTAAGGCGCCACTTAGCAAATTGCTCATTTTTCAACTCATGGATATGATAAATGTATACACAATTACATAATAAAAAAGAAATAAATTAGTTTTTACTAAAGATGTAGAGGTGGGAATTTTTTTATTCGCGCTGCTGACTAAAGCAAAGGAATTAGAATTATTCTCCCATAAAATACTAAAAATTTGCATAATAAATTGAGTTAAACAATTACTTTTTGAAAAATTCTATTTGTGTCCCTCAAATGATAAATGACACACATTTAAAATTGCTTAAAATGAAACATAGCGCAACACTTATCAAAACCGCAAAACTTACGAAAATTTGCAAATTAATCACTGAGCCTCATACAGTTAACATTTATTCCAGTAATTTATTCCACACAAAATATATAAACATTCTCTGCTCTGTGCCAAAAATCAAAAATCTAACAGCTAAAACTTTTCACATTTGTGCAGATAGCACCCAGCGGATTATTGAAAAAGTTTGTGAGAATTTTCAGCATTAAATGCTGCAAATACACAAACGTAGGTATATAAACAAGTATATGCACAAATAAAATATGAAACAAAGTGAAATAAACGAAAGCTTTTGTGGGGGTGTTAAGGAAAATCAGATGGAGGGACTATAAATTGATTTTATGATATTCAAATTGGTTGTGAAAATCTTGATAAGCGAAGGCGTTTAGCAGAAAATATAGAAATGGACTTAAATATACTTAAAACAAAAAAAAATGTTAACGTTAAAAAGCTATAATACCCTTCAAAAATACGAAAGATTCCTTACAAGAACCTGATGCCGATCGTTTAGTTTGTATGGGCAGATATATGCTATAGTGGCCCGATATCGGCGGTTCCGACAAACGAGCAGCTTCTTGGGGAGAAAAAAAGTGTGCATTTCAGTTCGTTGTCTCAAGAAGTGAAGGACTAGTTCGCGTATATACAGACAGACAGACAGACGGACATGGTTAATTCGCTGATCCTTTGGATATGCATTTTGTAGGGTTTCCGAGGTTTCCTTCTGGGTTTTACAAACATAAAAATGCTTTTTGGTATAGTTAGTTTTCTTTTTTTAATTTTGTTTGAACTTATCATTTACTATACTTGATGCTTTAATTGAAGAGTTTTATTTTAAATGCGTTAATTATATTAGTTTGGATATTTCCAAATTCTTGAACGTTAAACACGAGCTTAAATTTCATTGTTTAAGAAACTGGGCGTTGAAATTCGGAACATTATCTAGTCTTAGTCACAAATTCGAGTTTATTAGGCAATAGAAGTTATAGCACCTCACATCCGAAAGGTTAGCTCATTTTATATAATAGCTAAATAAATTGTAAGAAAATTAATAAAGTTACAAAAAAATTAAATGAGTGTAAATAATAATAACAAAAATTACAATTTTGAGTAAAACGTGAAAAGTAAAATTCATAATTTTTTCGATTGACAAATATTTACATTTTCACAATTAAACCTCAAATAAAATCTTTTGAATTTTTATTTCGAAAATAACGTTTTCACCTTTACTCATAAATAATATTTTCATTGTATTGAATAATCTAATATATATCATAGGCACAGCAACAATAATTGTTACAACTTCTGGCTCAATCACTAATTTTAAGAACCCTAAAGATCTTTAGTTATAACAATAATAAAATTCTAGCAGCAGGTACATTAATATCATATACATATATGAAACAAAACTATTAACTTGAGTATTGCGCTGATTTGGTTTAATTGATTGTTTTCATCTGAATTGCTAACCTAAAGGAGTTTATTTTTTTATCATAAGCATTTATTTATTTCCCAATTTTTTTTTGGATTTGTTTTGATTAATACATTTAAATTAGAGTATGTAAATTTCTCAAGTCACCTGGTCACAAAGGAATTTTGATTAAAAAAATGAAAACGCTAATTATGCAGGACCATTAAATTTCTGAGCTTCCCACTCAAAGCGAGAAATGAGTAGAGCTTGGTAAGCATATAAATAAATTTTTATATGGTTTATGGTTTTTAATACATACGTACAGCAACAGTAACAACATTCGCTGTAAATTGTTGATAATGAGGTTTGTTTTCAAGGTGTGTTTTAAAAATAACCGAACCCTTTGCATTTATAATGAAATGCACATTCAAGTATCTCTTAAAGTTATTATTTATTCAAAAAAAAGGGTTTCATTAACTCAATACAACATTTGGAACGGTCATTTATAGTATATATTCTTATATGCCGTTTATAGGAATGTTCTTCAAAACAACAGTTTTCATTTTTCGAAATTGAAAGTAGTCTCGTGGTAAGTAGATTGAGTTAATACAGTAGGTGCTTTATGAGAGAAATTCGTTTTTCATCAAATACTCATTCACGTTTTTGGTCTTCATTAAATTCATGTGACATTTCGTTTCACACAGCCTTAAAATGTTCACTCATATTTAAACCATCAACCAATATTCCCGTAGTAAAAATGGTAGCATGACCAATAAGTATGTAGTGTTATGCTGGAAACAGTCGCCGACATTCGGCCCTAACGTACTTAACGTCCGTATCAAACCAAATCTGTCAAAAGTTATGCCCGTAGTTGCAACGCAGAAATCAATTGTTCTCTTTTGTTTTCATTTCACCAATGTTGCCATTGTTCTATTTGTATACACGATTTTTCACATATTTAGTTTAATTACTATTAAATATAGTCTACCTATTTATAAATAAATGTATTTGACTGTGATTTTGAGTTAGTTTAAGGCTATTTCAAATATAATCAAGTTTATTTTTTAATTACTACAAAATATCGAGACTGGCAACCCTTCGTTGCAAGAAAGCAATCAGCTCACTCGTTTCCACGGGAAAAATCCAATTTTCGCGGATATTCTACCATACGGCCTGTAGAAGCGGTGGGGGGTGTTCAGTATTGCGCTCTCATAAGATAGGTTGTACCAGCTGTTTGGCTGTACGGTTTTGAGTCGGTGACTGTTTCCTGCATTAATTTGCTTACGGCGACTAATGGAACTTCGGTGTGGTGTGATTTAAATAGATATTAATGTCTTTCTCACTGTTGACTGCGCAGACCGGTGCAAATATTTTCGGCAAAATAGCTTTGGAAGTACGAATAGTTGACATGACAAACATGACAGTTGTTCATTTAGAAAGGTGGTGTGTTGATAATAAACTTCTTAGGCAAAGTAAGTGTTAATAAGAAAAGAAGGACTGTATTTTTTGACATTATGAACGCTTTTAGCCATAGAACTGTTTATCAAAATAATATTAAAACACGTTTTTGAAATTTAAACGTTCAAAATTTATATCGATGCAAATATAACATATATTTGAAATATGAAAAATTTTAGATGAGTGTTATTGTTGCGTCAAATTATTTCACATAATATATTTCCAAGTGATTCATGCCATGAGTTTAATTTAATTGGCTGATTCCAATTGTTTATTTACGCTTAATTTATTTTAATTGTAGGCAATGCCCAAAATGAATGCTTAACAAATTACGCGCTGTCTTTGATTCGTAAACAAACATTAAATCTTTGCTAAGTCCAAGTTCAGGCAGCACATACACATAGGCCATTGATATAATTAACAGAAAAAAATAACGATAAAATTATGAAAAACATTTGTATACATGCGCAATTAAAAATCTTTCGAAACCCACGGCTTTTATGTGTCACTTTGACAACGCAGTCTAATTAGTTGACTTCACTTCACATGAAATAAGCAGCTATGAACAATTCTTCAGCTGCCAACTTGAAAGCAAATGCAAGATACTTATTATTGCGTTTGGAATGCTCATGTTTATGTAGATTTGCTTGAAAACCGCAAGTTCTTAAGAAGAAATCTATACAAATACGTTTTAGTACTTTGTGTAAAAGTCAATGAACTCATTGTGGTGCTAAAAATAATGAATTCGTGTGATGTTCGAATTATGTCGTCAAATTTTTCATTAATTTTTTTTTTGTGTATTTTTGGTAACTTAGATTTATTTGCCTTATTTGAGTTCCTCTTTTATGCAGAAAAGCCTGCAATTTAGGACTTTAAACCTAAAAATAAGTGCTAACGAAACCGCTGAGACAAATTTCATTTAAGAGCGAACAAAAGTCTCGAATTTTACGGGATAGTTATTATACAAAACATAAGTAAATATAAGTATGTTATGTTATTGGTAACCGATATATAGCTTTGAATGTCAGGAAAGCGCTCATTGGTATTTTGCACAGGTGCGATTAAAATTGATAATTATTGAAGATTATAATATCTAAAAAAATTCTAACTAAATTTTATTTAACTAAACTAAGTACTTAAGACACTAATAAAAAAACTTTGTGTTTCATTTTATAGCAATATTTTGATATATGCCCTCATTCATATGTACGTTTTTGTTTATGTGCTTATCGCTTAATTGTTACCAAAAACCAGTTTGAACCTCTAAATAACTTTTAAAATTTAACTAATTGACTTCATTGTGATAAAAATACTTTGAATTCATTAAACGATATGAGTTATAAGCGCACACTTAAAAAGAAACACAAACATATATGTATGTGTGTTGACAGTTTTTAAAAATAAAAGATGCGAGTGGTAATTGTTTATAAATACTACATGTATTTATATGTTCGTAAGTATGCAAATTATATATGTTCGAGAATAAACTAACAAATTTTTTACTCTGTCTTGTTTATATTTGTGATACTTAGAGTATTTTTCTCTTTTACAATACCTTCTTTTTATGAAGAAGAGAAATGTCAACATTGAACATGACATTGGAGGCCAACTAAATTAGTCAAACACCTAACACGCACATACATACAGTCACACATACATACACATAGATATATATATGTTAGGCATATAGACATGTTTTCTATGAAATAAGACTCGTATAAGACATATAAACATATATAGTTGCATGTATGTATATCTATGCTTCCCTAAAATGGGCGAATTCACGGCCAGGTGAACATCGCCACCTTTGTTGCACCAAAGGCAAATAAAACACTTTACTCCTTTCAAAACGTAAATTGAATTTATCCTATTGTTGCCATTGTATGCCATAAATGTATCTTTGAACGCTTTTTTCAGCATTTCTCCATGCTATGGTTCAAGCTAATTTTTTGCTCGAGTGCTCCAATTTCCACCCACTCAAGCTCCTTCTAGAGTGTTTATATCTGTTGCAATAATAAAAGTACATTTTGCTCAAGCATTTTCTTGACTCGCAGTGATTGTCTCTGACATTACATGCTCATCAAGAAGGACAAATATATATAATATATATATATATATAAACAATTTAATTTAAGCATTTGAATATTTTCAATGGTTGATAGGGCGTATACTTAACAATTTGGAAAAACAGCAAGTTGATACCAAATGTAAGCCGTTATAAGTAAATGCTTTTGAATATCCAAATAAAACGAGTTTTACATACATATATCTATGTAGTTGTAACTGAAAAGCGGCAGCGAACGCTGTATAAATGACATTTCAGCACTAAAAAAAAATTATTTTTTATATTTAAAAACAAAAAAATCTTTAAAATATCATTACTGATTATCTCGCAAAAAATCTCAATATATAATTTCCTTAAAAAACTATATTTTCGAACTTATAAATTTCGGTAGAATTTAAATCTCTAATTCGTAAATATTTTTGTTAAATGGGAACTTTCTAACACTTTGCTAGTCTTGCTAATTATAGTTTGATTGTAAGATCGAAAGAACAGCAAAATCGTTGTAGTAAGGCTTTTGTAGTTCTTTCGACCTTACAATTAATGTAAATTTTTTCCCAAAGTGTTTAATAATACTCCAATGGCTTCGTTTACTTATACTTCACTTTCACTTTTTTTACCAGTGTGATATTGTTTATTACTCCCCCAAAATATTATTTCAATTATTTTAAATCTTGTAAATTAGTATTTCTTAACTTGTCAAAGGCCGCAAACATTGAGTATTTAAACTTTTTAACAAATCAGTTCGGTAATATGTAAAAAACATTGGCCTTCGTATTATTTTATTGTACGAGAATTATTTGAAAATACGTAATTTTAGAACGCTTTGCGTGGAGGTTGGAAATTTCAGTGACAATAAGTTTTACTTCCACTTTTTCTTTTTACCAGTTAACTTTCTGCTTGTCGACTTTTTGTCTTCATATTTATTATTTTAGGCGTTTCAAAAATTTCTCACACTTATCCCTAAATATCGGATAATGTAGGTATATCACCTCTAGATGTTTTGTCATATCTGTGGCAACTTCATCGTCTCACTTCAACGTAGTGGCACTGTCAGTACTCCAACTTTTCTTAATCCTGCCAACATCATGTATCTATATATATATAGTAAGCTTTTACCGCTGAGTTAGCTGTATGTGTCTTACATAAATAAATTTCTTCGCGTGTGCATTCACTTATTTCTAAAAGTTTCAGGTCTTAGACATCAACATGACTCGTCAATGGCATTCGGTATCAGTATTTGATTTGATGCTCGATTTGGTCACAGAGATAACAGCAACCGCAAAGTGCTTACGCAGCTTTGTAATAAATATTGGCGTGCGCAATTGCATGATGCAGCTACAACTACACACATACACAAAATGGTATCGAATTCCACTGAGCACACAGTGTGACGGTGTCGCAAATCTAATTAATTCCACGCGTTTGGTAACTGTTGGCGCGATAGGCAGCCGGCAGGATCTTTTATCGGCAGGAGACTTAAATCACACATACACACACAAATTTCAGCAAGATTCCTAAATAACAGTTTACGCGTTAATTTACACCTATTTCGGTTGACATTTGTGGTAGTGTGTATGTCTACATTTTCTTACCGGAAATCACATCAAGTCCCCATGCGTTAGCTTTGAATGCGTTCATTTGCGTTGCAACTTAATTGCGTTTCCACAATGGCAATTTACTAAAATATTACTTACCTTTTCGTGAAAAAATTTTCAGAAAAACCGAAGAGACACATGGGAGAAAGTGCGTGTAAAGCATTAATTCCCCGCTGATTTAAACGAATTTTAATTCTAATTAATTGCTCCAAAATCATACCCAAAGTATAGTCTTATGTAAAGCCCGCACTTAAGCGCATGAAATTATATTAGTTTAGCTGTTGAATTCTTTACTCCCCCCTCTTTCTTTTTCTTCTTCTTTCTGCTGTGCATCACTGTCGAATATCGGATAGTATCGATAAATATTCGAGTGTTTGCCAGAAGCAAGTTATTTATGATAATACTTACATACGCATAATTAGTATTTGAGCCTGTGAAAAGTTGAGTGCCAGAGAGTAAATAAACTCTCAGTTCAAATGTAATCTTACACAAACCTTGCAAAATCCCAGCAATTTGCCGGTTTTAGTAAATTTACTATAAATCAAATATTTAGTAAAACATTCAGCACATTAATCGGTGACACTCGCTTAGTCAAATCAAACATAACATTATTAATGCAAACCAGATATAAAGGAATAAGTAATAAAATTTCTATCTTCCTAGTTTTATTAAACATGCATTTGAATGTGCAAATTGTAATACAAAATGGCGACTATCATCTCCGCCGCTGCAGACACTATCATCAATAAGTATAATTCCTTATGACAAGTTTGCTACCTGGATACTTGCAAACTTGCATGTGTTGGTGTTTTACGAGTTACCAAAGCCGCTTAGACAGATACGGCATGGCAACTAGGTAGGTATTCAATGATTCCTAATCATTTCATTCTACTTGTACACAATATATTGGAAGGCTAAACACCTTGAAGCCGCAGATATAAATGGGCATTAATCGCAATTTCTCTTTAAGCATGAAAATAAGAAAAAGTGATATAAAATACATGCAGACAAATACATTCAAATTACGCGCCAAATAAGATTATACTTAATTACATCGAAATTTTTATATATATACAGAAATTATATACTTACACTAGTATTATGCATAATCTATTTGTGTATATGGTTGTATATAAGTTTATGAGAAACTTTGTCTACGTGCAGTCATTCAGTTTATAAATAAGTATGTACTATATACTAGTATAGGATTATGACTACAGGAAATGTCTGTTTTGTAACTAAACTGCGCCTATTTGCACACTTCGCTTGATTAGTGTAATCCAACGCACAACTTTGGCCATAATCATTATTCTCACACTTCAACACACACCTTCAGCTATTTATTTATCTATTGTGGAGGTCAAAATTAATTACTTATTCTGTTGTGCATTTATAACATAGTGTGAGTGTGTATGTACAAGTGTATAATGTACGATATAGAGATGTGCAGGCACAGAGAAGAAAACGGAAAGTTGAGGAAACAGAATTAATACACGCAGCTTAACGGTTAATAGAAATATATTACTATTCTAAGAAAATCCTCTTAATCTTTTATATAACCATTTATACATATAAATATGTAAATCTTTGGTTCTTGGTTTAGAAATATATTACTCAAGAGACTAAATAAGTCTCGTTTTGTCAAAATTTAGTTGGATCTAATGTTATATATTATATACACAATGACATACTTATATTTACACATATACTATTGCTTCGATACCTAAAATTTTTGAGAAAGTTATATCATATTCCTTCGACTTTCTAAGACTCACGTTCTATGAATTTTATTAATTATCTTTTCATTAAAGCTAAGAAGCCGTGAACGCTAAATGTTCATTTTATTTGGTAGAAATTAATAATATCACGTGTGGATTTTCAATTGCAAAAATCGGGGTTGTGGATCTATCCAATTATCTACGTTAGCTACAACTTTTAATAATATCAACTCGTTGAATAGTTCAATACTAGAATAATGTATTTTACTGTTTCACTTATTGTTTTCAAAGCACGTTTTGTTCAACGGCTTCAACTGCAATCAATACTAACCAATATGTCAACAAAATACCACTGGTGTTATTAAAGCATCAGTACCGTTACACAGAAGAAAAAAATGTGTTTAAAGAACAATAAATCATTTTCGCTTACGCAAGCTAGAATTGCTGACTTCAATTGTGTGCGTGATTTCGCTTTTTTTATGTACAAGGGTCGATATGAGATATTATATATGTGAACACATACATATTCCATAAACCATTAATTGTATTGCGAATATATCGACTCAGAAACATGCTTACTTTACCAGATATAATACGTGTAGAAAATCCATGCGAGAATTTTAGTGAACAAACAATTTAAAACACTGTGCCGTTATTGGGCACTCTATTTAACAGTTTGCCGTGCACATTATTGTTGGTCATAGAATGTTTATACAATACATATCTATATTTTACTTTTGTGTTTTTGATTTTGCTGCTATGACATGCCTGATATTATTCAAGCAGCACGCGATTAATAAAAACGTATTCGATACCGCATTCCCAGTTCGATACAGTTAGAATTTTGTCAAGTCAAAGTCATTTACTCATTTTCCTAATGCGGCCCATATGACGTAATTTAATACACATACATATGTATATGGCAAATGTTTATTTAATATATGGATCTCTGTAGATATAGTAAATATCAATATAACAGATAGTTAAGTTGCCTACGTCTTGAAATATCGACATTAACCAGACATTTATATGTGAATTCTAAGTTGTTACGGCTAACCCTAGTTATGCGCTTATATAACATCTCTTTTGTTTGTTAAATCCAGAACTCGCAACGAGCGAATTTCACTTCTTCCTTCAAGTTGCGCCTTAAGATAATCAAAAGTTTCAACATATTTTCCATTTGCTTCCGACTTCCTAAATTAGCTGTAATTCATTGTTTTTTGTCACTCACCGGAAACTAACTTACCAACCGCTTGTGAATCAACACAGTTTGCTTGAGAAGAGAGCAATTTCCTAATTGAAATTATGCAAAGAGTAACCTCGAAATACCCTTAGGAAGCTCAGTGTATAATTTTAAAATTCGAGTAAAATATATTTGAGTAGAGGAAGAGAAGTAAGTACGCAATCACAAACATGCAACAGATGTCCCGGAAGATGCTGTCCTTCATTGTCGAGTAGCTTCCTCATCTTTTGGTTTAAAATATTGCATTTGTATTAGAAATCACTTTGGTTATCAATATTTCCAGTAAGCAGTTCTCAATATCAGAGTTTGCAGTACTTTCAATATTGGCTTAAAAAGTTTGCAATTCCTCGCAAGCACGCCCTTTGGCATTGCCATGTGCCACTGTACTTTTGCTGCTTTCTTGCTGGCATGGCAAGTTGGTAATTCAATTGAAGCGCAGCGACAGAAGTTGTTCGGATAAGAAAAGAAAAAAAAAACAGCTCAGAAATTAGATGTTTAGCACGTTGCAAGCAAATTTATTTTATTATTCGCATATGTCTGTATGCATTTGCATGTGTTTAGACGGACGGATAGACGGACATGTCTAAATCGTCTCAGCTCGTCACGCTGATAATTTATATATACAAGTATAATATATTATATAAGGTTTCCGATGTTTCCTTCTGGTTGTTAAGAACTTGGTGGCAAACTTAAGATACCCTGTTTAGGGTATAAAAATGCAAATACATTGTTTCTAATTTATTAAATTAAGGCGAATGCTAATGCCAATGCAAATATCGCCTGGCAAAATTTGTGCGCCCTACACACTCAACTGAGTCACACACACACTGCTACAACTCAGTTCAGCTATAATTGAACTGCTGCGAAAACCAGCTTGATAAGGGCTTGCTTTCGATTTCCTTTTCAATTTTATTTTTTTGGCAAACACATACATAGGTACATTTAAACATTGCTGGGAAAGAACAAATCAAATAATGTTATAATTAAACCTTAATGGTCTGCATGCATGGTGAAAGAATGGTTAATAAATGTTGAGACTACTATGAATTATTCACTCGGAATATCCACAATTAACGGATAATGTAAAGTTAGCGAGATTGGCAACCTGCAGGGCTGTGAGTGTCATTTAATCATTAGCATAGATTTCTTGGCCAAAAATATTTCGCATAAGTACATACATAAATGAAACTAAAAATGCTCGCTTCACATTGCGTGGGTTACGAATAGTCCAGAGTTTTTTTTTTCTTTTTTGCTATAAATATAATTTATACAGTTTTTTATTAAGTTTTTATTTTTTGTTATTACACTGATTACACTTTTTATACTTCATTTAATAAATGTTTGAATAAAAAATATTTTGTGTCTATTTTTAGGAGCTCAATTCGCATTATGTGTCAAAGAAATACACAAACAGAGTTTTTGTTTATCCTATTTTCTAGATTTTGTAATATTGAACATTTTGAAAGTTATGCGAATATAGAAAAAATACTTTTGAGTGTGTTTAAAAATAGAACGATTTTTTTTACTATTTTTTTATTTTTACGTATTTTTTAAAAATTGTAATAATTTAAATTTGGGGATGAGGCTCAAGAGATGTCTAAAAGAAGATTCTCTGAAAATTGCGAATAAATCGGTTCAGTAGTACTCGAGAAATCGTGGGTATCGTATTGAAAAAGTCTGGTCTGAGAAAATCGCATTTAAAGTTTCGCGTCAAGTCTTTTGTTCGATTTGACCCAGTCGAACCTGTTTGAAGGCCGCGTAAGTAAAATGTGTATGTCTCGGAAAATAATTTAAGTTTTCAAAAATGCACCCCTAGACATATTTCTAAATAGTTAAGTTTTGATTATATGAAAAAAACTATTTTTTTTTTTTTAAATTCTACACTAGTGTACTTGATGACCAGTATTTTTCTAGGAAAGTGTAAACAAAATGAAAGCGCTTGCTGCTAATGCCATCATTCCCTCATTTTACTTTCAGTTTCAGAAAAAAAGCATTTTGTATTTCATTTTAAGTGCATTATAGTTAATGAAAATATTTCGTTGAATTCTTAAAAAAATATTGAATTTGGTTATTGCTCTGCTTGAATCACTGACGTTTTACCTAAGAATATGACTTTCAAATGTGCGACAGGTTAAGCCCTAATGCAGTTAGTATAAGCTTTGAAAGATATATAAAGAGTATATTATATATGTAAGTTATATTGCGGTTTTAAGGTCATATAAAATTTTAATATGAAAAACAACGTCGCGTGGTATTTAGATTTGTAAACTCGGTAGCTCAATATTGATGTATGCTTAAGGCTGGTACAACCAGTGAATCAAATGTTTTAATCCACATTTCTAGTGTTCCTAACCTTGGCCATTCAACTGGTCGCATTTGTTAGCTTAGCTTTGCATTTATTGAGAAGCTGTTTAAAAGTATTGTTATACAATTTCTTTTAAGAATCAACAAAATCAGATTTTATCTTCGAAATTGCAATTTCAATAATGTTCAAACAAAATGCAGATCTATATATTATCTCCTGCTGAAGTCTAGCGAAAGTCAAAGTCAATGCTGATGACTGTGGCAAATCCATGAAAGTAGCTACAAACATAGCCAAGCATACTTGAATACATACAAGTACAATACATATTAGCTAGTCAAGTATCTAAGTGGCTACGAACGAGCAGAGGAAAATATTTTTCTTAGTCAAGTTGGTATAAGCGTTGGAAATTATCGTGCATTGCCTCTGATTGGGTTGAGATTATCAAGTGGCTAAGAACACAATGATAATATATCTTACATGCATACATACGTACATACTTACACCCGAGCGTTACAAATCGAAATTCTTGGGTTGCCGAAAGGTCAATATTATCATGCTGTGGCATTAAATCTGTGCCCTAAATGCTAAATTATAGAAAATGTCAATGCTGCGAACAGCGATTAGTTATATACAAACCAACAAGCAGTTAAACAAGCAAGCGAACAATTGTGAGAAAGGAGAATGCAAGTAATTCACAAAGTACTGGGTGACATCGAGGCACTTGAGAGGCAGAAACTGAGAATACTTTCAGAATATGCATGTGTACTTAAGGATGTTTGGTTATAGTTAATACTTTTTCATACAAACACAACATACAAGCAATCTACTTACTCACTAATATGCTTTAAACTGACTTAATTAAAATTTCATTTCGGTGAGCATAGGGAATACTACCAGTATCAAGTCCTGCTAAGGAAATACCAGTGGTAGGAGAAAAATGGCTTACCCAAATAATATATGTCATGCCATCTGTAAAGATATGGAAATTTGGGTAGAAACTGGTAAACTCCACTTGCGTTCCCCTGATTGCTACAATATAATGCTATAAATGTTAAATTCAATTGTTTTTGGTGCGTTCGGCGATGCCGCACTATGTATTTTTATACCCTGAATAGGGTATATTAAGCCAGAATGTTTATAACACCCAGAAGGAAACGTGGAAAACCCTATAAAATGTATATAAAAATTATCAGCATGACGAGCTGACTCGACAGAATATACACTAAGAAGCTGCCCATTTGGCGGAACCGCCTATATCGTACCACTATAGCATATAGCTGCCATTCAAACTGAACGATCAGGCGCTTGTATTCTTTTGGAACCTTTTGTGTTTGTGAGGCCTAAAATAGCTTTGGTGTAATCGCTGTTAACGTTTTTTCTTGTTTTTAATAATTTCTTAACTGTTCTGTGTTGTGGTATCTCTCATCTTTTGTTTCTTCCTTATATAATCTAGATAATAAAATTTGCGTAAGTTGACTTTCATTATATTTATTACAAACAATATATGATTTTCAGGCAACCATAAAACAGACACGTAAACAATATGTGTAAATATGAATTTATTGTAAGAAGCCTTCTTTGTTTCTGTTAACAATGAACACGTTTCGAGACATTACTTTATTGGAGGCGCATTTTATTGCTTTCCATACTTTTTTCGTTAGCTGTTCTTCTGTTTTATTGTCAATTGTGTTTGCTTCAAAATCTGACAGAGAATTAAATGCCCAATGGCAACTATTGTTTTCGTATTTTATGGCATTCTACCAAAGAGCTTTCAGGAAAAGTTATCAGTGAAACCAATTGCTATCAAAAATCATCAAGTAATTTTTAATTAGCAACATTTGTTGTGTTATCCTTTGGTGGGGAAATGATTTATGATTACTCTAGTAGATTCCAATAAATTACGAAGAGAATTTTAGTTTCTCAAAATGCTAAGACCAATAGTTATTTATTGAAATTTTATTTACTTTTTTTTAAAATTTTATTAATTATGTTATATTTTATTAAGTAATTGATAATGAATATTTTAGCCCTTAAAACTGAATTCTTAATAAAACTTTATTCAAGTTAGAGCTCGTTTTTACAATGAATTCAAATATATATCACAGAAAATGTTTTATAAGTTCCAAATCGGAGGTAATTTCTTAAAAAAACTTAAATCGAATTAAAAATATGCCTAAACAGATTTAGTTTCTTTCAAACCATTTACGAATTATTTACGATCATATGAAGTTAGATTTGCAGATCAGGTATATTTCCTGTAGACAAAGATATTATTATTTTTTTTTGAAATCTATGGCTTTTGCATATATACAAGCTGAAATGTTTTAAAATGCCTATTTTCATAGATTTAAAAGCTGATTTAGTTCTTATGCTTTGAAAAAGTAACTTGTTTTCTTTAAAAATTAGAATAATTTATTATCTATAATATTTTTGTTCAGCATACTCTTCTAAAATTGTTTAAATTGCAAATGAAACTTATAAATCGACATTATGAAAGGTATTGAAGTTCTTAATTGACACCAAATATATTATTTTGTAGATTGTTTTGGAATAAAATTATTTGATATTAAAATAACCATCTACTATTAATTAGTAATAAGAAGTCACGTCCTTTAAGATAAGAAGGCGGATTCCAAATGTATATTCCGTAAACAGTGAGTATTAAAATATTTTCGAAAATATTTTCTTATGTTTTGAATACTCATGAATATTTGTCACAGCTCTAAATGTAGTTAATTAGTAATTAATGGAACATTCTATCGTTCTAATACTAAAATTTCATTATTCAGTTTCGGAGTTATTTAAGCACTTTTCACATAATGTATATAAACGTTTTATTTGTAAACATAAATTAATTTGTTAGTTTATAAATTTTTGTCCTAACGTACACTTTTCTAATTTGTTTTTATTTCAGTGACAATTGCAATTAAACTAATTTCTAAATACAAATTTTTATGCTACACATAAGTTTTTGTGTTCAAAACATGATACCTTACTACACTTATTAGCTTTCACTCAGCATTTTGGGTATACAAATTTTTTGCTAATAAAAAATCTGAAAAAAATTCGTATTGGCAAATTTTCATATTACATATCTAACTCTGAAGTAGCGGTTAGCCACGTGATCATTAAATATCATTGCACTTAATTAACGCGAAAAACGGTCAATTTAGTAGTGTCGTGCGACACGTCGAATGAGTAACTTCCGACCGAGGTATTCAAGTAGAAGTCCTCTGTTTCTTCTCCTTCTTCTTCCTCTAACACATCCGTACTTATCACAAACAGAATCGAAGAATATGCACACATCCGGTAACGAAATCAGACTGAAGGCAAAATATAGCCTTCACACATGTATAGGCAGTCATCGACAGCTGCTGTCACTGCCGCTGTCTCTGCCACTGCTGCTGCCGCTGACTCTACTGCTGCCGCTGTAGGTCGTATGTCGCGGCGAAGTTGAGATGAACGGCAAAGCAGAAGTTGGTGCAGAAATTCGGTTTAGCAGCGAAGAGCGCGATGCGACAGCCGGTGCTTTTTATTGCTTTTTCCATTGTTGCTATAAGTTTGTTACCAATTAAGTTCAGCAGCTCTTGACAATTGGTATTAGAGTCTCTTTTACCGCGATTTTCTACTACCAACAAGAGAGCGACGAAAGCAACTGAAACCAACAATGCTCCAATTGATATAGCAGTTGTTGCTGGTTTTACAAATATTATTATTTGTTGCAAATAGATAGTTATTCCTTGTGAAGTTATCATGTTATCACCACCATCGTACATACACACACACAATGCTTCCTGCATTGTTCCCTCGTGTTTTTCTTTAATGAGTTTCACTCGCTGTTTGTACTGGCTGGCAAATGGCGTGTCGGTAGCTTTTCCTTTATATTTGTCATAACATTATCTTTTATTTGGAAATAACTTTGAGGAATTTATGCGTTTCACTTCATCATAACCCGTGACAACGGCTGGCACAATAGCTTTATAGCTTTTCCGCCATCTGGTGTCCGAAAGGTTTCTATTTTTACGCCAGACTTGCCAGTGGCTGTTTGCGTTGCTGTTGACACAATTTCAGGCGGAAGTAAAGAAGTCAAGTTTACATAATACGTACAATGTCGGCTTGACTGTGTGTCCACAAATTCTTTTATGTGAAAATATTACGATTTAGCATGGCTTTTTTACTCAATTTATGGGTTTTTTAGAACCTAATCTAAGACAGGTGTCAATCATTAGAGGACTGTTTAAACGTTCTAAGTCACGTTTTTGTAGGATTATATTAAATCGTTGATAGAAAACAAGTCGTAAAACACAATAATTTTGAAAAATTTACATAGTGGAGGCTTGTTCTCATCTTCATTTTCTTCTTAATCTAACAAAATCAGGCCCTTATAAAGTATCAAAAGATCTCTTGCGTACGTTTAAGATTTTTTTTAAATTACTAACGGTTGCATGTCCTTATTCTGTTTTAAGCAGTTTTAGTTTTGTTAAAATTTTTAAGTTGATTTTAGTTATTGATCGATATTATTTTTCGTTTTGTATTGCATTAAAATATTCTTTAAAGATGTCGATTGAGCTTTTTAACCATTTAAGATCTGAAAATATTCCCGCTTCCTTTTAAGTCATTGCGGCCTACAGCCGTGAATCTGACAATGCTACGCTTCCCGAACCTGCAGCTTGCTACCACACGTGTCATTACTTCTCCTTTAGTCTTCTCTTTTTGGCCAAAAGCTAAGCACGTGCCGGCGCACGTAAATTATACTGATGCATTACATCTCGTCATCTGGATTCACGGCGAGTTTTCTTATATTTACTTTTTAGCAATTTTTTTTTCTATGCATAATTTGATGTGTTGCCTCACATTGATTTTTAATCTTACATTAATGATTTTCTAGAAGTCTGACGCTTTTCTCTTTCTTTTCAACCTCTACTCGATTGAAGTATGCAAACGAAAAGGAAGAAACAACATTTCCATTTAAGGAAAACGTGAAGTAATTAAATGCATGCCAATGTAGTGCTGTATACGAGCTTAACGGAAATTACTAAAGTGCTTTTCCTAGTAATAATGGCACAGCTGTTGCAAAATATTTAGAACTTTATTGCTTTTGGCGTATTAAAATTTATTTATTTTTTAATGGAAATTGAAATAAATAAGATTGGTCAGATTCATTACAACAAAAATTTTTTTCATTGATTGGTTTGCTGAGATTATCATTTGAAAGGAAACTAGCATTTCAACTGAGGTAACAAAAGCTGCAAAACAATTTACTGTTAGTTCACAATCTTAAATTACTACTGCGGAAAAGGCATCACGGTGACTATTGAGTAAAGTAATATTTCAAATGCGTGTTAAATATTGTATATTTATCTACTCGTGCTTAGTGTCGATAAGTATAATCTGCATGAGTACTTCTCACAGCTGGTTAGTCAAGAAGTTAGTTCTAAAGCAATAATTCATAAAACAAATGCCACAATCTTAACTGCTGTGACCAAATATGAAATTTACTGCGGTTTCTGCTGACAGCACCTTAATTGCTAAGTAACCACTGAGTAAACTGAGTTTGCGCCTAGTAGCGGTTAAGTGCTTAAATGACTTTAATTCAGCAATTAACATGATTTATGTGTTGCGGCTACTTGCAATATGTAACAAATATGGAAAATTCAATGGATGATTTAATTGCTTTGAAAAAGAAAAACTCATAATTGTTTCCAGTTCCAAGTCTAGACATAACTCAGTTGCACTAGAATGCAGTTTCACATTTTACTGTTTTTTTATGTTTTTGTTTGTACTTTGCAATAATCGTTATATTTAATTTTGCAGCAAAACTTTGCCTTTACTTTTGCGATTGTGCCTAAGAATCTGCAATGACCTTAAATTTCAATTCAATACAAATTCAACTGTGGCATGGAGTTGTTTCGCCATTTTAGGCCGGTCATTAGTGTAATATGTAGAAACGGGAAAATGTATGAATACATACATATGTGTGCATTGTTGTGTGTGTGCAAGTTATTGATTTGAATTGCTAACAACAATGCTAGTTTTTTACTCCATTTACTTTTATCAATTCGCGTTAATGTCATGCGATAATTTCACTTTTACCTTCTCCTTCACTACTTCCCTTCTCCAATTTCAATATAGGTAAAACTGATGTTGTTGTTGCTACTGTTGCTACTGTTATACTGTATTAAGATATTTCGTAATACTGCATAAGAAGCAAAAAAGTTAAATCTGATTTATGTGAATCAAGCAAAAAGTTAGGTTAGAAGGTCAAAACTACGCGTGTTAAATTGACTGCTAGCCACAGAATAATGCCATGAAAGCTCTACACAAATTTAGTTAACCGAACAGAAAAATAAAATCATAAAACATCAGAAATAAAATAAAGAACCTGAAGTAATAGTAACAGTAATCAAAAACTCAGTGCCAAAAGAATCAATAATAGTAGCAGTGACCACCACACACAGTGGTTTTCGTGGTTTTTCTCCAAATTTGTTGCAGCTTCGATGGATGGATATGAATGGAATACTAGAATGACTTGCAATCGTCAATTTGCCACCGGTGGACGTTGTAAATTTCAGCAACGTTGTTAGTTGTCCAAAGGAACAGCGCAATACCGAAAACACTATAACAAAAAAGCGGAAAGTTTCGTCGGTCGCATGTTGCAAAAAACGCAGCAAATATAATACGAAAGCATAGAAAATAAAAAGAAAAGTAACAAAATTAGAACGTAAAATTGACTAATCAATAATATTAAAGTGTATAAAAGCGAATTTGCAGAGCCGATTTAAGTATAACAATGCGCTGTGAAACGTTGTTGCTATGACAGCCTTGCAATAAAATAGCTTGCATGAAAGTCAAGAAATTGTTCAAAGTTACACAATTTTGAAAATATTTTGATCTTCTTTTCATATAATTTTTATCAACCCAAGAAAACTTCTAGAGCATGCTTCTAAGTCCACGCTTAATCGTTGGAAAATTTTGTTAATAAGTATTAGGTCCTGCGGCCTAAGTACTGTTGAAATGCTTGTTGTTAACTGACTTTTCTAATACGTGGAGATCTCGCATATTCCTTTTGTTTGCGGAACGATCCCAATTGCAATTCTATTAGCAATATTGAAATATATTTGACCATTATAGTTTTCAGCTATTAGAAAAAATAAACTAACCGAATTAGAAAAATTATTGTTTCGAATCATAACAATCATGTAAGCAAAATTGTAATGTTTGAGGAATTTAATGCTATTAGAAGGTTTTATGCCAAACTGAACTTAAATGACAAATGATGTAGAATATATAATATATAATTAACGTACATATAAAAGTAAACCATCAGCATTAATTCTGGAATTTATTGAAAATTTTTTTTTTTTTGCTGCTGAGTGTAAATCTTAAAAATATGTATAATTTAAACTTTTGTTCATCATACGCCACGTGCGACCTTTTCATGAAGCCTTTTTAATTTACAATAAATACTTTAAAAATATGTACTGAAGAGTAATATTTATGTTAAATTTTATTTATATAATTAATAATAATAATATATCATCACTTAAACGCTTCCATTTTGATGACTAACTACTGTAAGCATAAATATATGTGGTTAGGTTAATTGAAACAAATTGATGCACTGCTGGAGCATTAATTCATGATAAATGGTCGCTTTGTTAGTACGTTTTCACAATGCTTTTTCGGGGGTCATTAACTTTTAGCCAAACTGAAGCAGTGGTAGAGTAAAGTATGAGTCATTATGAGCCTATGTGCACTAGTTTAGGTATAAGGATACGGCTTTCTATTCATAACTACATATAGTGTGGGTATAAAATATGCAAGAAAACCCACCAACATTTATAGGAAATTGAAATAAACACATATGGACATTTGTTTGTAGGTATGATATATATTCCATTCGATTCCATATAATTGGCATGTGCTTAAGTGACCTATTTATTAATAAATGCTTCATTGACAAATGCCGAAAAAAGTTAATGATTTCTTTGCTTGAGGCAAGCCATGTTGCTAACTGTTCTAATTTTCCTTAATCGTGTCATTGAAGTTTTGTTCTGAAATTATGGTACATATATATACAATTTATGGTATATATGTATTACGAGTATATCGTGTATATCAAGTATTACAACTTTTATTTTTCGCCCATTATAAGCAATCATTCAATTTGGTTTGGTAATCTCAATAAAAAGTATAGTTGTTGAATCGATTGCCGAGTAGCATCTCTATGATAGCTGTAAATCATAGTAAGGCAATACCCTCTTGCTTAGTCATTGCAAACGTTGGCTTTCAATTCTGCCAATATAAATTTACGTCACAACAAAAATTCATCAGCCCAAATAAAACTATCTGTCAACTAATCTGGCAGCTTATTCTCTAATAATCACAGTCGTAAAAATTGTACAAATTATGTTAAATAATAAAGAAGGCAACAATAACAAATAAAATTACAAACGAAAACTAAATTGAAATAAAAAAATGTCTCATTGAAAGAATTTATGCCAATAGTTTTGAGCGTCTTTTAAAGAAGTATATTCGCAGATACCAGCTAGTAGATATTTCCATTAAATTATTCGAAACGAATTTAAGAATTTTATACACGATATCTTAAATTACATGCCAGTAGTGTTTCGATAGGGTTTTGAACACTTAAATTCGAAACATGGACAATGGCTTATCTTCTTTCGTTGTCCTTTGTAATCATAACATATGTGAGGATTGGGACCTCTTAGTAATAACATTCTGTTAGAGCATTTTGATCAAGAAATTGCATTACCCATGGGTTAACTATGATGTAGATTTCTTGGATACTTCTCGAAGAAATGCTAACCCGACCTTGAAACCATTTTATATACATTAATTATTCTGATAGGAAAGGCTAGAGTTTGCTAAATCTTCTATATATGTATCACAATTAAAAAAAACTGTTAATACCTACAGAAAAGTCGACGACCTCTACTTCATTAATAAATCAAATGCAGAAATATCAAAGAAACACACACATTGAAACTCGTGTTGAAATTGTCGACTTCGCTCTATAAATACCAACACGTTTATTTCACGCTTCGCCTCGTGCTGTTTCCACTATAAGTGGTGGATGTATAAAAACGTGTGTGTTGTGGCAACGAGTTGGAAAGTTCATTGAATTCCGCACAAGTTTATCTTCTTCTTCTTCATTAGAGCCATCTTGTCCTCATGTACCTCAAAGGTCTGCCTCTCAGCTTCATGCTGTGCTCAAGTATACATAGCTGTTGATTTAACAAATCTGTCATACATTAATCACAGCAATGCTTTCACTTTTTTGTCAAATACATATATGTTTGTATATATAGTACATGGCGACCTACATTATTCTGGTGACAATCCTAATCATATTCTTTACTCAATGCAGAGGAAATCCAACTAGGGCATGAGATCATCAACGAATTCAGTGCGTCAACACATTAGGGGAGAGTGTTCTATTTTTACTCTGTTTAATAATACTTTTTTGGTTTTGGTGAAAAAATACCGTACACTTTGCTAATCGTTTCAAGGTATCTTTGAAAATGCCAACGTTAAATAACTATGAGTGTGTCGCACCATAATATGATTGATTGATGCGAATAAACAAGTTCTTACTACGCCGTACTTACTATTCGTTCACCTTCCGCCTATACCCGTCACAATTTCAGATCAGCCACGCTAACAGTAAAATATCCAACACTGACGATGCCCGCTAAGTTTAAATAAAAAATTTGCGTTTACCAAAAATAACAAAAACAAGTTAAAAATACAAATAATGAACATCTAATGCGCATCTACCGTTTATCCTCGTTGACTTTGGTAAAAGCCTCAGAGTGCAATAAACGCGATAATAAATTATGTGGCTAATACAAAGTGTTTGTTGCAGACACAACTGAAGGACTCCACAGCATTTCAGCGACTGCAGTTGGCTGCTGGCGACACTCCCTCTTCTCCAAGCGATTTATCGTTGTGCGCCTAACACTTTTTACTGAGTTGCTAGCTAGCCAGCCAGTCTGTGGAAGCCCCGTCATCGTGAAGAAATTCATTAACGATACGTGAGTCATCGACATCATTTTTCACAGAGAAATTCTCTATCCGAGTTAAGTGTTTGTCTATCATTGTTGCCTGTCGCTTTGGCTGATGTCTCTGTCCAATATATGTAATACTTTGGTTGCAGCCCAACTGTCAAATGCCTACACGTCAAATGCCTACGCAACCACTTCGTCGCAATCTGTCAGATGATGGTTGGCACCGATTGCAAACCTAATAACTGCAAATAGTTCACATGCCACGAAAGCGGAAGAAAATACGCAAATGTTCATCATTCATCAAGTCCACCATATACTCAGTATAACAGTATTGTTAAATGATACTTTTAATAGTATTACGTGCCCAATTTATTTATTATGTGTAAACATAATTATTAATTTGAGAACCCTATTCGGTAATATATATTGAAAAGCTAATCAAACCAAGACGCATTCGAAGCTTAATTATGTGCTTATTTTTCAACTGAAGCAATCCGAAGATTTTAAGGTTATTAACCTGCTACTTAGTAGTAGATAGAGAATGACGTATGAGGCGTATTAGTAACTAATTCTGTAGTTAATAGATACATTAAAAGCAAAATTTTCTTCTGAAATTAACAAAAAGGGCAAATAATTTAATATAAGAAACTGTAGCTGAGCAGAACTTGAAGAACAAGCTTAACACATAGTACTGTTCGCAAATACCAAAAACCCTCCATTAGTGAAATAAAAGAAAAGCTGAGAGCATAGAAAGTGCATAACTGTACACGAGCTCACATTTGACACCCTTTCTGCACATTTCGTCCAACAACAACCATAAAAATGCACTTAATATGTGGTGGTGTTTCAGTTTTCTAGACTTAACTTGGCATTGCATGTGTATAGATAAGTTTTTGCTTATAGGTATGTGTAAACTCACTAAACTAAATAGTTTGCAAGGTCGAACTTTAGCCAGACCTACAAACACTATGGCAATAGCGGTCAAGCCCAGACTAGGCTCATTTTCAACACAATTACAATCACTTACATACAAGTATGTACATGTAATTAGACAAACTAAGCATCCAGACATGCTAAGCTCAAAAAGCTAAATTGAGTGAAGTCATTTGTGGCTGCAGACAAGTCAGTTTCACCCACAAGTCAACGTGGGTTTCCATGAAACTGTGTTTATATTAATACGTTCTTGATATATGTGCAGATACTGTGTTATAGTAAGATTTTTATTGTCATTAAGTGATTAAATTTTAACTCCTAGGCTGCTAATTTGGTCTTCAGTCTAGACCAGAGCTAAATTTACGACTTTGATGACCTTAATTATTGAAACTTCACAATTAAATATTTTTCCAACTTATAGTAAAAAGGAAGCAACGTAAAATGATATGTTTACTTGTATATGTATACTTGCTTCCAGTATTTCGCCACAATATTATTTGATTTTTCAAAATAAAAGATTTTTTTCAAATTATGTGTATGATTTTTGTAAAAATTAAGCACATAATTGATCTGGTGAAACCTATAGAATTAATCTATATTCTAAAAATTAATTCTGCGTCCCGAAAAATGCTTATATTTTCCTAACCAACGTAGATCAAAAAATATTTCAGAAAAGAAAACGATTTTCAGCATTTTCTGACTTCAAAATGGCTGTTGAAAGATTACAAGTAATGTTGCCTTCAAATTTGAAATGTAGATATAAATTAAAGAAATAAATGTCTTGTCTTTAAATATAAATATGAGCTTAAATTACCATACACACAGAAACGAAATTGCGAATATTTTCGTTACCACTTGCAGAAACTTGAATTGCAATCTGTGCTCTACGCTGTACTGTTGTTCTTCCGAAAATCTTGCAATGTGGTTTGAAGGAACACTATATTTTACTCTTGCTCCAGAGAGCTTTGTATTATTAGTTATTTCATTTCCTTGAATGTCATAGCTTTTTAGATTTAACATTACATTCCCATACAATAAAATCTCGAGTTTGTTTTTAGAGTAAAATTCTATTTACTAGTTTTATTTAAATTAACGGTGGGTCTCCCCATCTATTTAAAATTTTTTTTTAAATTTTTTATCCAAAATATATATGCATATTATATTGCGTATTCAATAAAGTTTATTACGTTTAAAATTTCTTTGCACACTTTTCTCAAGTATACAATTTTATGTCATGCTTCAAAAAATATTTTTCGCATGCTCTGGCAATAGACGCAGAGTACAATACTTTTGTTCAATTAACGGTTATTTGTAACACCTAAAAATAGGCGAGATAATCGAAATCATTTGCATTTATTGCTGATCTAACATTTAGTGTAAATCCAGTTGCTAATTTATGTATTTTTGCATTTACGTGGGTTATTAAGTAAGTTTATCGCGTTGAAGCGGAGCAATGAATTTAATTGACACTCCGCTTTTTGCTTCGATTAAGCGTAACTTTTTCGCTTCGCAATGACACAATTAATTTGAATTTAGTACACGGTTAACAAAAAAATTCCAAAAATCTTCGGAAAGTTCCAATGCAATAAAAGTGTTTAAATGAATGAACCTGTGTGAACGTTATCAACAACAACATTTTGTAAATAAATTGTGCATAATTGTGCAGGATTTGCTTTGGTTTTGGGTGCCTTTTCTGTTATTTATTTTCTTAACTGTATGGAAGAGCTTAATTTCATATTAACTGCGATGCTAACGGTTGAATAGCAAGTAATATTTACTGCTTTTTCAGCAATATTCTTCTTACGTCCAAAATTGAATTGTCGAAATCGAACCAGAAGTTGTGCCAAAAGAAATTATCTCTTTTTAACATGAAATCACGCTGATACTTTCCTGAGTTTAATATGTAGTTTTGCCAACACCTGAAGGTGTTTCTCAGGCTTTGATTCTAGTAAGTTGCAAGAGTATGAATTGTTCGGTTACATCCGAACTCACCATTTTTTTACTTGTTTTATGTGTGGTTTTACATAGTTCATCCGTTGATTCGAGTCATTTATTGATTTGGGCGATTTTCGTTTTTATTACTTTACACATTTTTACTAAAATTTTTCAGTTGGTTTTTCATTAGATGAATATTTTCTCCTTTTGTTTTCCATTTTCATTCTTTTTTACTAATTAATCAAATTTGATCTGGGTTTTGACCTACACAGGTTATGTAGCCCAGCGAAATTTGTTTGTTTGTATTCGCAAATAAACGATTACTTAACTTACAACTTAATTTTGGGCGTAGTCCCGCCTATCTTGGGTATACTTCAAGTAAGTTAAAATTGGTTCTCACTTAGTTGCTTAAAACATTTCTTTAAATTTTCTTATACAGTATATTTATCAAATGTTATTGCACAGCATTTCGGCAAACAACAAAATAATTGCTTAGGTTTATTAAAAAAAATATCGTATAATATAAATATTATTGCTATTGATTGCCTCTTGCTCTCTGCTAGCTTCTTGCTCTCGACAAAAGTTGCTTAACCAAGCAAAAAGGTTTCATATCAACACGGACATACCATTCTTGTTTAATTATATGAAATTTAATTGATTATAATGCTCAACTCAACTCTTGGAAAATTGAGTGCGTGGCATGAACGCGTCAACACCTCAGCTGACCCTACCTGAGCTGTCACCGCAAATCAATGCCAAAATTAGTGCCAAAGCTCGCCTTCGTCTAGAGAAATCAACGGTAAGCAACTTAAATATATATATATATATATATTATATCAACGGATATAACGAATTATAATATACATATAATAATTATATATGAAAGAAAACAAGTTTCGCCTTTTTATGAAATATTGTTAGGAAAATAAAACTTTGCCCAAAAACGCCACACACTCCACAAACTCAAAAAGTGCAAAAGTCATTTTGTGGCGTACTTGTACAACGGAGTGTTGCCTCTGAAAATTATTGGAAAAACGTGTCGTAAATGAGTTCTCTTTGTTAAAAAGTTTAGAATTAATAACAATTTGAGATCGTACGAAATTCGAAATTGCTACATTTACATTTATAGTCATTTTCCACATTTGATAACAGCCATACTTAGTACGTGACCGCTATGTGTTACATTTTGGGTTCCTTGTCGAAGTAATCCAAATATTACAATAATTGGCTTTTCTACTAGTGGCGTTGGGTGTGGAAAAATTTAAATTATTAAGTTTTAAAAATAAAAACTTGGGGTAGGTTCAAGTATTTCTATATCCAAAGCTCGAAACCGTAAGATATAGCCAGGTTGGTGTCACTTCACAATGAAACTACAAAATATTGAAATATATCGACATGCTCTCTTCGGTACATCTGCATATACATGTATATATAAATATTCTTCTTTTTAAGAATCTTATAGCTAAATTAAGAAATTACACTCTTACACATAAGAGAGCCTTTATATGACCAAAATGGATTCCATTCAAAAATAGACTAGTATACGCTCTCCATATCTAAGAATTCAACATTTTCTCTTATTTCATCACCTACTTTGGGTTTATAAATCTTTGTACAGTTTCCCATCCATATTGATGTTCACTTTAATCTCTTTTGCCATTTTACTGACGATTAGTGAAAATATTTTGGAAGAAATCGCCACAAGTGTGACGTCAACACCAAGGACAACTTGGAAATATGAAAGTTGTCAGTGATGTAACTTCCATATTTCTTATGCATGTTTATAAACATTTTTCTATTTCACAACCACTAGGCAAACTTCTTAATATGCACTTTTATTCATCGAAGTTGACATAAAAACGGAAGGCAACAAAACCACACTGTTTGTGGCAACAAGAGAATAGTTATATACTCTGCACTAAGCGCTATTGCCCCCCAAAAAAGTTCTAGGAAGCAATTTTAATGTCTGCTCAAATTACAATAATCCGCTACATTTGTTTCATACATTTCTTCACATTTATATTCATACATAATTACACTTGAATAAATCCTTTTTTTTCGTAGGCATGCTGCCGGTTCCTTCTTTTATTTTATATACTACAATACTTCATTCTCTATTGTAATTTTTATGAACAATTTGCTAAGCTTAACTAATCTGTTTTCCTTCTCTTTTCTCTGCCTTGTCCACATGAAGAGTTGTCAGCTGTGAATCCTTATCGCTAATTAGTCCGGCTTTAGAATTATTCGCAGAGCTGTCTCTCAAATTAGCGGTTCTAAGCCATTAACTCGCCACATAAATGGCAAGAAATTATGATTATCATAAATAAGTGATTTAGACCGTTGGAAGAGCAGTTAGTAGGTTTTTGGGATGAAAATGTTTTGTGAATTTTGCTCTAACTTATTTACGCTATTTGTTCAAGTGGTAACTTTATTATGTGCTGTTATCTATGTTGCCAACAATGATTTTGCACCACTTTTTCAGCAAAAAATTTATAAAATGTAATTAAAACAAAATTGTGCGCAATCATGAAAAGTTGATTAAAATGGTGCAGTTTTATAGTAAATAAGAAGCTATAATACCCTTCACAAAAATATAGTGATTCGCTTTGAACGATTTCTTTGGAGATTACACCATTGCGTTTTCGTGAAGATACCTTGTCAAATGAAAACGTTTTCCATACAAGCACTTGATTCCGATTGTTCAGTTTGTTTGTTAGCTATATGCTATAGTAGTACGATATAGACGGTTCCGACAAATAGGCAGCTTCTTAGAGAAAATAACCTGTGGAAAATTTTAGATCAATATTTTAAAAACTGTGGAGCTAGTTCACATATAAACAGACAGGCGAACAGACAGACTGGCTAAATCGACACAGCTCGTCATGCTGGTCATTTATGTATATATTTTATAGGGTCGCTGACGTTTCCTGCTGGGTGTTACAAACTTCAAGGCATACGGAATATAACTTGTTCAAGGTATACAAATATTAAATAGTAAAGTGACGATGTATTAGATAATTATAAATAAAATTTAAAATTAAAAATAATTAATTTACAAAGAATTCTAGTCTACGCTGTAGGTAAAGCTGGGTCACCAACTCTGTTTAATTTCTTGAACTCATACTAAACTATGCATAGAAGAACTGAACAGAATGGAGAACAATTGTTTGAAAAATTTGTTTTAACCTATTTTTATACATTAGTGTTGTAGTTAAACTTAAGGTCCTGTACTTATGGTGGAACGGTTTCTTGTGTCTTTATGCACTATACTCAATAGCTTATAATGATCACTTTTCGAAGGGCACAATTTTGCTTTATACAAATATTTAAACAAATGAACTGCGCACTGTTCTGTTACAAGTATAAACTGTATTTCAGTGAGAGCGTGTTCTGAGCTATAAGGCCAGTGAAACAAAACTTTCCAGTCACTGTTTTCCGAACAGTTCGATATATTTGAATGAATAAAAATTATTGTTGTTTACGCTTCAAATCAATGACATAAACTGAAAAAGACGCACAAGAGTAGTAGCTTTCCAACACATGTTCAGAATATTGAAAAAATTAACAGTAATTGAGTTATCTCATCTCTTCGAAAACCGAACGAATATATGTTCTCTTTATTTTTTACAACCTCAACATTTGTGGGACCTGATTATAACATTATGACTACTAATGATCAGTATATGTGAATCAATTACTATATCAATTATTTGTTGTTTGTCGTACTTGTTTCAAATTCAAACCAAAACAGGCTCTATTTTATTCGACTTCAGGCCAGACATTGTTCTTTGAGTATTCCGTACTAAATTTGTGAATATATACATAAATTTACGTAGGTTTAATATAAATCGTTATTTTTTTAGTTTTATGTAAGCTGCACAATTCTCCTCAAACAACTCAACTCAGCTTATTAACTTACAGCTCAAATTTGTCAGAAACAAAAAAAAATTTCACAACTTCTCACTGTTATTGATTTTATTAAGAGGGAGAGAGAATGCGAGAGTGAACAGATATTATAAATCTGCCTCGCCATCCTATGTAAAAAAACTATAAAAATGAGGTAAATTCATTTAAGTTCCTTTAAGGGGGTTTTCTAGTCTAGAGACATGAATTTTAGGTAGTTTTTAAAGTGTCATAAAAAAAGGCATTCATTATTTTTACTATTGATTTTTTTTATCACTTAACTTAATGTTACAAGAGTACAGGAAAAAATTGAAAAAAAAATAGTTAAAAATTTAAAAACATGACAGCAAATAAAGAGGAAGGTCTAAAAAAATTGGCACATGAGCATACCCGTGATTTCAACCCTCCTAGTATTCTGAAATTAAAAAAACAGATTATCAATCTGCAATAATGTCGCAATTGTTTGAACTTGCGTTAAGTAAAAAAAAAATATTTTGACAAAAAGGCGACCGTTTAAAAAAATCCATTTTTTACCATATTTTTTAAAAATATTAGAAATTGAAATTCGAGGTATTCGAGAAATCCTGGGTATCATATTGGAAAAGTCTGGTCTGAGAAAAACGCATTTGAAGTATCGATTTCTTTTGTTTGATTATATCCAGCCGAACCAGTTTAGAGGCCGGGTCAACTCAACTGAAGCTTTTATTAATAAGCCTAAAAGGCCACGAATGTATGGGGCCAGCAAAACGCAAATACCGTAATTCCAATCAACATAACGAAATAAACTAGTTGTGAAACAATTTAACCGAAAATAAACGCAATGTGGCGAACAATTACAATTAGTTTTAAGTGTTGGGACTTGGATTTTGACTGCTTCCGAGGTAGCACTTACATACTCGTATACAAACACACATAATCCTATAAGTACTTTCAGTGATAGAAAATTTTACAGTTTTGTCATTTTGCTGACAACAAAAATCGTTCAAGAACTTTCGCCTAGAATTAAACTCAGACTCCCATAGAAAAAGAGTGGGAAAGAGAAAATCGTTAATTGTCAGAGGAAAGACCGCATTAGGAAAGTTCAAAACTTTAATTGGAGTGTTTTCGGGTAGACACATATGTATATATGTATGTATATCGACATGCTTGTATTATCACTTTTGCACTCATATGGTCTCACACGTGCTAATATAGTTACATGTAAAAATTTTCTTGCTTTTCATGACTCAACTAATTCCGCACGTATGTTCATTTCGCCTTTGGCATTGGCTGGGCGTTAGGAAAGTTAATCGTTGGGTTATAATCAAAAAAAAAAAGCAAGCCAATTTTAAAGTTGAAAATGCCTTTTCAAGTGATGGTTTCCATTAAAACTTTTTCCCTTCCACAGTTCCTTGTAGGCCTTTCAAAATAATTGTTTGCAACGACTTAATGTTAGAACAGTTTTAACCAAACATTTATTTTTTTAATCCGCAAGTGAGAAAAAATGCCTTAATTTTTTATTGTTAAATTTTTGCAATTAGTGCTTCATTACTCTTAATTGTCTTTGGGCTTATCGCTTTTGTTATTTTCTGATTTTCTGTTTCTTCTTCCTGTGTGCTTGTAAAGGCACGTATTTTTATTTTTAAAGAGCAAAGTTCATCATTCAATACAATATGCTATATTCGTACAGCCATTTAACTTTTTCTGTTTCTGCACCTTTCGACCTTTCTTTTGCATGTGAGTTTCTGCACAAGCAATGCAAAGATTTTATGAACTGTTGGCTTTAGCTTTTCCTGTCATTCTACCAGATTTATGACATGCGCATGTTTGGAAAGTTCTAAAGTGGAACCAGGATTACAGCCAGAACGCATATGTTTCGTTTTAGCTGACTGCTTGCCAATCGCAAAACGGGTAAAAAAGCAGTCGCTTTAAATAGTGAAAGCGAAAATGATTTTGTTTACCAACTTAAATATATCTGAGATATTATTTGCAAGTAAAAACAAATTTATAGCACTTGCAATGAGATACATACATACACAATATGTATTAAACATACATAGTACATCATACAGTATATGCAAGTAGCTGTATTTGTTGAGAAATCAAGGCCAAATAGGCTTTGATTGGGAGCTCAATCACCGAAATTTAAAACTCGATTTCAGCATACTATGACTGGAAACACATATGGTATGTATGTATGCAAGAGGTTTGTTCAAAGAACATATAATATTTATTTATTCACTTTCTATTTTATCCCCATCAAAGTAGTCCTCCTCAGATATAATACACTTTGCGTTTTTGCCAATGCACTTTTAAGTTTTTAGTAACCCCTTAAGCTCTCTCAGAGATTTTTTTCTTTATTGGCCTTGGCTCCTCTGGGCTCTTCCATTAGGACGATTGGAGTTTGGTTCCGATGTCATAGCCATATACCCATAATTCGTCACCAGTTATGACTTTTTAAGCAAATCTGGATCGCCGTTGGGGTCATTTTGGAGCGAACTTCACTGCCACACACTGCATGCGCAAAATGTTTTATTTGGTTTTTATTTTCTTATTTATATATTGGTTAAGTTTTGCTTTTATCGATGTAAAGCACACTTACCCACTATGTGCTCAGCCCAAAATTTCTTAAATTTGTTTTAGTATATGCGGTGACGTCAATTTTATAAAAAGTTTATCGAAACTACCCCTTTTAATAGAAGCTATCACAGTGGTGAAATACTTTGCGCCTTTCTCGATCTAGTATAACTTGTGAGATACGCAATTTGCACTTAAAAATATTAAACATCTTATAGACATTCCAAATATTTACAAATTGCTCCACGCACATGACAGTGTCACAAGGGTGTTGCGCCACTAAACAATGTGAAAAGTGGGTAAATAAATAAAAAGAAAGTTGGCTCAACAAACAAAGTGAAATGCCAAAATCGGCTTTTCTCCACGGGATTTCGACTCAGTAAGGCTAAACATATTTTAACATAGTTTTCTTTTACGCCAAAAATGACACACAACACCACAGCTACTCGAAGGCTTTTTCACTTCTATTACGGCTCATATATTCACATAGGCAACATATGGGCGCTCTTAAGCACGTGAAGCCTAAATCAACAAGTAGGTGCGTAACCTGTTTGAACAGTCAAAAAGCAAATATGTGTGCTTTGAAAAAGTTTTGCCTTACAGACACCTGTGCCATCAACAAATTAAAAAAAGAAATCTGGTTTGGGTCAGGAAGTGATTGGTTATTTGTGTTGTCCACGCGATGGCTGAATGATGTGGGTATCGCTTAATGAAAGACGCGTGGCGCCCTCCTCAGCGTTATCCAATATTCCTGCCATTTTATACTAACCTATTTTACTTTGAATCTTTCGCTTTCTGATTTGTTTTCCATAGGGGGTACTGAGGTTGTAATATTCTCTTTATTTTTGTTTTTGCCACATTCACGTCGCTCGCGTCGATTTTCTATATATAAGTATTTATTTGAAGAAGTGAAATATAATATTTAATGCTGCGCGGCAAAAGAAAACATCGATAGGTTTTGATCAAATGAAAGCTTTAATGCTTTTCTTTTCGCGTAAAGATTTTCAATAAATAAGAAATAATACGTTATGAATGAAAATCTTTGAAGCGATTAAGAAGTTGACTTTAAATGAATTTATTTAAGGAATCTGTTTGTATTTTTTACAAACAAAGCTTTTTGTAAGAATATGTAATTTCAAATAGAAGAGGACATCTTCACTCATAATCGTATTTATTATTTATCGCTTAGAACTAGAAAACATTTATAAAACAAGAAAAGCCATCGACCATCGAAAAAATGCAGGTAAACTTGTTAGATTTTTTCTCCATAAGCGCTTAATAATTCTCCTCAGCTCATATTTTTCATTTTCTATACTAACTGTTTCACTAGATTTTGTGCCACTGAATATTCGTAGGCCCTTAAATAATAGAAAGGGATTCCTTAATAATCACATTGTTGGCCCACAATTATGGCCGTTTACGACGGATGTTTTCGCGCAAACGCCTCAAAATGCTCAAATAACACTCTTTATTGACCGTCTGTCCCGTTGGAATGAATTGATGATGTACCAAACCGCGAATATCAAAAAAAAAAACAATTTCCGAAATCTTTCTGGTTTCACAATTTTCGGGTTTCTACAGAGTACAATGAACCATTTTAAGACCAAAGACTCGTTCAATACCATCGATCAACCACCGTATTCACCAAACTCAAGTTAACACTCTGTGAAACCTGTTTCGACGCGATTGAGGCCGTAAAAGAAAATTCGCAGAGGGAACTAAAGGCAAAGAGCAGGACGATGCCGGTCTGTCAAATGAAAAAGTGTTTGTGAGTTTTTTAAGTTAAATCCAATTAGCCAAATGATGTATTAATGTAGCTGAAAAGCATATAAAAAACATACGAGTTGGAGATTATATTTCTCTATTGTAGACTTTGGAAAATTGATAAAGAGAGCCTTCTAACCATATAGCACTAAACTGCAGTATATTAAATAGTTTAGACAGACAGCGAATGTGCATAAATATAAATGATTTTGTTTAGTAGTAAAAAGGTTGCGTAAGATTAGTTATTGACTTAATAATCGATTTTAATTTGTTTAATATGTGAATCTAATGCAGCATGAGAAATATGGTTACGATTAAGTACTGTGCAAACTTAGGTCGAAAAATATTTGAGCTTGCTCAAAACGCCGCAAAATCATAATTCTAACATGTAGTGTTGGAGTATTAAGCTCTTTAACGTACATACTACATATATTTCAGCAATTTGATAAAATTTTCTTTCGTTAATCTATCTGAAAGCAGTCTTACTGCTCTCCACTTTACAGGCACTTTAAATAAAGAACTGATAAAAATGATGCCAAGAAAAGAAAAAAATTGTAAGGAATCTTTTGGTTTAATACTCATACAAACGGCAGAGAATAAAAAAAAAAACATTTCAGTGTAATAATTTCGAAGGCAATCGTAAATATTGATATTCTTAAGCGCTTTCGATTGGTTTATGAGAGTTTGTGAATCGGTGCATGTCCTTGCGGTCATAATTCGTAGCAGATAAGCTTTTGCGACAAATTGGCAACAACCGCCTACGACAGAAGAAACGCCGAAGAGGGATAAAAAGCCAAATAAAAGGCAATAAACAAATGTACAACAACAAAGGCAAAATTGGTAATTTGCTGCACGCCAAAGGGGGAAATCGGTTGTCGTTAAAACCGCTGCGTAACATTCTATCGCGTCCTTCCTTCCTGCCTGCGTGTTTGCTGCCAGCTTGTTCTTTTTTCCTTAATTTACTGTATACCTTTCGTTAGCTATAGTGAAAATCAGCGACATAGGAGATATGCATTGGGTTCTCTCGGGCAATAAAGTCAGAAAGACTTAATATATGAATCGAAAAATTTGCAAGCAGCTCTATGCCTTCAAAGTGTTCAAATGGATTGTTGTCATTGCAAATGTGGGAAGTTTTTATTTAATTATCGTAAAGTAAAGTTTTAGTCATTTTGAGATCAAATACTCGTATGTAAATATGTATTAATTATTATTCTACTAGATTTAAAATAAAACTTAAAATGTAAATATATATATAATATTGGAGATTTGGGAAATAATAGGTCGACAGTTTTATTAAGCAAGAGTGACAGCAGCGTTTTTCACTAATAGTAATAGTCCTCTGAACTGGTTTTGATAGAGGAAGAGCCGATGATGATGTTAAAGCTAACAGCTTAAGTCTCTACATGTCAGTTGCAGTTGATCAGCGCTGCAGCATGCAGGCGATTTTATATTAGAAATCAAACATTTTTTCAGAATTACGAAATTTTTATAAATATATTCCGAAATCGGCAATCGATAAGAAATACATATTCAACACAGATAAATATCAAACATAAAGCGTATTATTTTTCTAATAACTCACACCGTGGTAAACTCGTTATGAGTGAACGCATTACTGCTTCAAAACGCGCCACATATGTTACATGGTTGCTTTCAAGGTGGTGTATATGAGGTCAAGCAAAACGTAATATACATTGCAGAAAAAACAGTAGACGGAGGGTTATACAAAAACAACACTGAATTAGTGCGTCGCTATCACTTTTCTCGCCAATGACACTCGGAGATAACAGTGCAATATATACCGTTTATTTTTTTGTATGTACTAAAATATGTATGCATGTACTATTCCCTGTGACCAGTGGATGTTAGCAAAACTCTGTGACACTTCAACGTTTCATAAACATTAAAAGAACATTACATATGTAAATAACTAACTGTAGGGGCTGGTCTATCATCTATAGATTTCAGTATTTATGCGTTTCAATTATCGTACAAATATCTATAATTTTTTATGCTCCTTAAGTACGCATTAATAATGAGAAAAACTGAGTACAACTATAAAATAAATATAAATAAAAAAATGGCATTGAGTTAGAATGTGATGAAGGTCAAATAAGCAATGACATTACAAATAACAGATAGAGGGTAGCAAGTGCATATACATACAGGTTAGTTGAAAAGTTTCTCCGCTCGAAATGCAAAAATACTGTTTTTGGTACAAAATATATTTTTTTATTCAATATAATATCCCTTAACTTTAATACACTCATTCCTATGATCCTCCAATAATTATATGTCATCCCTAGAATGACTTTGCATATGGCTTTGACTGAAATAGCTTCATCATTCCACGAAAACCGCTTTCCATAAAGGAATTGTCAAATCTGGTAAATGCGGTGGATTCTCAAGCAATTCGTACTTTAATTTGTTGAATTTTGTCATCGTTAAAACACCTTTGTGAGCAAGTGTTGATGAAAAATATTTTTTTCTGCTGCAAACCTGGTCTTTTCTTACGCATTTTTTCATCCAGCTGATTCAAAATGCTGCAATAATATTCAGAGTTGATAGTTTTACCTTTCTGCAGATAATCAGTCAACAAAATTCCTTTTGCATCCCAAAAAACTGATACCATAACCTTCTTTGCTGATCGATGTGACCTCACCTACTTTGGAGCTGAACAACCAGTCACTTTAGTCCACTGTAAATGTTCTTGTTTCAATTTAGGATCATGGCGGTAGATCCAAGTCTCATTTAAAGTTATAAAACGACGCAAGAAATCTATTTTATTTTGCTTGAAATGTTCCAAATTATGATGAGAAATTTGTTTTCGATGCAGTTTTTGTTGAATTGTTAAAACAAACAAGTTTTTTCATATGTAATTCTCCATGTAGAATATGAAGTACTCCTTCGTCTGAGTTGCCTATGCCATTAGCAATTTTGCGCATAATCAAACTTGGATCTTCACTAACAATATTATGAACTTGGCTCAATGTGGATACGGTGTTTGGTCGTCCTTCGCGTGGCTCGTCTTCAAGCCCTGTATGACCACGTTTAAATTCACCAGCCCAAAATTCAACGGTGCGTTTTTAAAGTGAGAACTCCCTATACAATAAAATTGTTCAAAAATTCCCTTTGCTTTAAAAAAATTCTAAACTAAGAATCTATTCGCTGCTCGATATTAAATTTTTGCCATTTTAAAAAAATAATCAAACACGTCACTTCAAATGGCTTGTAAACAAAGAATTAACTTTGCATGTGTTCTCACGAACTTGACAAAAAAAAATTTGGAGCTAGTAATGCTAGTGCTTGGTGAGCACTATTCACTTTTCAACCAACCTGTACCTACATTGATGCATGTTGTCTCTTTTGCTGAAGGCTAATATATATGTATGTATGAATTCCCTTCACGAAAGATGCGATTGAATAACACGAATGTCAATATTATTTGTTTTCACTAGTTCATAATTAATTTCAAGAATAATAACAGAGAAGGTCATATGCATATCAGAAGGTTGAAATACTCAATTAATTTGTCTTGTATGTGCCTATATATTTGAAGTTTGTGGACTAAAAGGGTAATGGAATTGTATCTGCATCTTAAATAAACTGTGTAAATTTCAGCGTAACACAGTGCAGATACAGAAATTACAGGACTACAGCACAAAACGGCTTTAAATTACTTTGAAAATCTACCTACCTAACTACATTTTACGCTTTTAAAAAATTCACAGTTTAATTTCGTTTAATTGCAAAAAGTGATCGTTTTATTTAACTTCGACAAAGGGTTTTCTAGTATCACCTTAGAGTATTTAAACCCTTCATAACAATGATAAATTCTCTTTTGATTACATTTGACAAATTTGTTGCCAGAATTCAAATAGAATAGAAATTTGCTGCAGATTTATTTTTCCTAACAAAAATTAAGACAACTAACAAAATTTCCAATACATTAAATTTAATGGGTGTGTTAAACCAAAATTCCCTAAACGTGTACATCTAATAGACAGCTAACTATTTTACCAACTTTTATTCTTATTCAATTATTTACAATAATCGTATATTTATTCCACTCATGTGCCAAGTTTACGGCTTTAAACATCTCAGCAAAGAACACTTCAAAAACCGCAACAATTATCTTAAAAGCCGAAAGGGAGCAAGAAGAAGATATAAAAAGCTTCGAAAACTGGTCATAAAATCGGTAATAGAAGACGAGGTAGTCTGTAAAATGAGGAGCTGAGCAGTAGGGACAAATCATTTGAATGTGTGGTTAGCATGGAATAATAAAATGTATTGGATACTGGGCCACTTGCAATTTGAGTAGACATTAAAATAATTTCCTAAAACTTTATTGGTTTCTTTTAAGTAGAGTAAGTTCTCTTTAGCAGTTGCCTTGCATCCCGCAAACCGGCGTGTTTGTTTTGGTTTAATCCTTAACGGTCACGTAGTAATGGAAATAATTATGTATGCCAGTCATGCAGTCTTCTGCCAAAGACAACTTAAATGACGGAGTGACGATTTGCCAATAATTCGTCATAAAGCAACTTTTGCACTTTTTGAGTTTCTGCGAAAACCGCGTTATTTGGGTGTAAAGACACATGAATACCTCATAAAAAAGTGGAAATTGTTTTCTTCGCGTAAGGCAAACTTTTCACACAATAAAGGCTATTCTCACGCATACTTACTTACATATTTATATATATTTCAGTTGGTTATCGTTCATATCTCCAAGCGCAGTTCAGTGTGTTTTTGGCACTGATTGCGTGGCTGCTCCTCTTGTGTGCAACTGAGCCTTGAGGCATTGACATACATATTTACACCAGAATTGGCTAGAACTCGAGTCCTGTTGTAAGCGATTTGATTGGGTGTAATTAAAAGGGGATGTATGTATAAATGCTTTATCGCTAATGATCTTCATGGTCAATGTTTTTCGTATTCAAAATACCGTTTGGTTGTATATTAATCGGTTTGAATATTTATTTTATGAAATCATGCAAAGAAAATATATTCCGAATTCCTAGACTACTTTATTGTTGACTATAAGCACACAAATTTCGGCATAGCACATAACTGTAAGGTCAATATGCAGCAAATATTTTTTAGCTACGAATACACAGCAGAAAGAAATTGGTACGCAAATAGAAGCAAAAAAATAAATAAAAAGTAATTCAATAATTGTCTAGTAAAAAAAGTAATAAAATCGCGAAAGTACTCAAGTCAACAGACGAACTATGTAAAGTCATAATTTTGCAAATAAATTAATATGTATACTACTAATACTATATTGACCATAAACTCATTTTAAGTCCTTCAAGTGAGATTGCTCTATGGGAGAGTGAGGCACTGAACGCTGAAACTCTCAAAGTGGCTTAGTTTTGTTAGGTCTACACAGTGTGAATACACAGGTCTGGAGAAAAAATTAAATAAAATTCTTTATCAGCCATTTGAGTTTAGACATAATTATTATGTCTATTAATCTTAATTTATGCTGGAAATACTAGCGGTTTTTGGAAATATTGATAAAAGTCATGAAAAATATTCATGGCATTTGAGAAGTGGACCCAGAGAATGTTAATGAATAGAAAAGGTGCAAATGTTAGCATCGAAAATACGTATATTCGAAAATTAAATTACACCACATCACGGTAGATCTATCTAAAGCAGGAAGTTTCGTAAGGCGTAATACTCAGTTTAAAAGCTGACCGTTAGAAATGTTTACAAAAGAGGTCCTAATATTTTAGATCTATAACCTGAAGGGTTTATTAGAATTATTAATGTAGAAAAGTTTAACAATATCTCTTTGTCCTTATTAGTCCCATCAATTTAGGCCTAAAATAAGAAAAAATATTATAATAATTCATAAGAAGCTGAAACTCGACAAAATTGCTCAAAACATAATTATAAAAGAAATTTCAAAAGTCCTCATCGTTCCGGTGTGTGCTGAAAAATGTACACGAGGAAAGAACAAGAGAACAAAATTGTAGATCACAAAATTCTCTACAAAAAATGTTTCAATAGTTTTCTGTCCTAAAAGTCACCATTTTGAAGATATAACGCTTTAAAAAGTTAAATAATTTGTAATCCCCATTGTGCAAAACGTTTCCACGCCACCTAAGAGGTAGTATACTTAGCATTTTTTTGACTTCATATTTTTGAGATACCAGTGCAGTCATTTATATGGTAACTTATACGAAAATAACCCCTTCAATAGCATTAAGCATTATTAATAAAGAACAAAAAAAAGACTCAAAGTCAAACACAGCACAAGCAACAAAAACAATCTCTGATGCGTTCAAAGACTTAAATTTATGCATAATTTATTTACAAAACTTTTTGTTACTCGGCGCGCACAGATTCATTCATTTAAACACTTTCATTTTGTTTTCGAGAAAAACTCGTTGGAAAAGTTTCGTTAACTGTGAATTATAGTCGTATTGTAATTAACTGTGGCATTGAAAAACCGAAAATGGTACTGTTAATCTACAGCTAAAATCGATGAGGCGATTAACTTTATTGCTTCGCTTCAACGCATCAATATGTCTAAAGCTACGTACATACATACATACAAATGTAAGGAAAATAAATTATGTGTTTTCGTTTCCACGAAATACTCTTTAGCGTTATATTCCTCGGAAGAACAAGTATACAGAATGCAGATGATTTATTCAACTGGAAAAAACACATCACCTCCATTAACACCATTCAACGTCAGAGAAAAACACGTAGCTTAATTGCGAGCATTACGGAAGCGCAGTTAAAAATCGAAAAAAACAACATTTAATGATGAGGAAAAAATTGCAAGCATAAAAAATCACTGCAAATAGCGGAAAACGAAAATAAAAACACAAGAATTGGTGGGTGAATCCTATAAACATTTAGGCAATGTGGACACGGCGGTGAAGACAATAGAGAATATCTTTCAGTGTCAGTCATTGCGAGTTTTGAAAAAATAGAGAAAGTGCTTAATAGAAGTTGGGGAAATGTTTGGGCAAATAGTGTAGTTTTATGACTTAAATTTCACATATAAATGTATATATTTATATAATTTGTAAACGCATAAATTTCATTTCTGTAAACCATCTAAAAGGCGATGAACTCAATGAAACACTAAAAGCCAAATTGAAAGCAAATATTTAGTTGTGGGGTTTCAATAATTAAGGTTACCAACACTGTCATAAATTTTGCTCTAGTCTAGACGGATGCCCAAATTAGCAGCTTAAGAGTATTTAAAGTTAATAACCCCGTGGCAATAAAGTTCTAGGCATAACAGAATTTAACACTGTAACTTCACTAACGCATATATGGTATATACAATAGAGTGGAGCGAAAACAAACGTTTTTTTTTGATTAGCCTAAGGTTAAAATTTGTAGATTATCAACAAAGAAAATGTTTGGAAAAAATTTTTTTTTTAAACATCTAGATACGGCCCACTCACTTTTAAAGTAAATTTCGAGTTAAAATATTTATTTCGTAAAAAATTTTTGATAAGTGTTCTAGAAGCTGTGGAGAGTCCTCTTTCTTTTTGTCCAAAATATTAATATAAACGTAAAAAAAAAATTTTTTTTTTTTTCAAAAATTTTCTCTTTTTATAATCTACAAATAGCACCCTCAGGCTAAGCAAAAAAAAATGTATTTTCGCTCCGCCCTAATATAAAACCACATAAAAATACATATTTGTAAGTGTACATATATTTACATGCATGCCTTAGTATAAAAAAAAAAAATTATGGAACAAGTAGCTGGCTGTTGGTGAAACTATCTTTTCTGCTGCGCAACTGACTTCACTCAAATTAGCTCGTTGACTTCAACGTATATGGTTGCTTAATTAGTCAAACTAAGCTTATGTAGAAACAACTGTAATTGTGTTGAAAGTAAGCATCTCATTTTGACATGACCACTATGATGCGTCACTTGTGTGTGTGTGGGTGTGTAAATATGGCTGAAGTTTGCGCATTTCAAATGAATTTAACGCATTTTCGTGTTAAGCATAGAAAATTGAAAGACCACCACATATATAGTGCATCGAAAATTATTTACAGTAGAGGTAATCTACAAGCAGATTCTCAAGTCAGAGGCACGGCCGGGCTGTTAGTAGGTTGTCATGTAGAAATATTTTGGTTTTGTTTGACTCCAGCTAATAAAACTGGCTAATATGTTTTATTAGCTGTAAATTCAATGTGTTGATTTACTCTATATAACTAGATATATTATGTACCAATGTTATAGTTTTGAACTTCTTATCTTATTAATAATTTGCGAGTAATAACAGCGCTTTTGTATAAATATCCGAAATATGTACAGACTTTGTAAGTGGTATATGCTAGTTCCATTATTTAATTGAAATTAATGGTTTATAAATATAGTATTCATATTCATAATCCTTATGTATGAATGCCTTCACCTACGGGCACAATAGACCATTGGTCGCGGTGCATACCTCTATCCATATCTATGCCTCCACCATCGTCAATTATGTGCAGTTGGATATACCGTCATGTAGTGTAACGCTCATAATAAATATTATCTTATCTTCTTTTAGTATTACCTATCTTTTTAGAATAGTGTCATCTATTTACCCATTATATTGTCGTTAACCAGCAATCCCTTCCATAATTAAAGTAAAGCTAGTTTTGAATTTATACGTGTGGAAATGTTTACTTGAATCAATTGCATATGTTTTTAATACTTATTATTAAACATTACACCAAGCTTTCGTACTAAATAGATTTTACAGTGCTTTAATCTCTACTAAGAATACACGTGCTCCAACTTATCGCCCTTGTCGCTCCGATATTTGCATATTTTCTTTCACTTTCATGGTATGTTAACACTCTGCAGTGATTTGATTTACACTCATTGGTCCCCATCATCCGACTGGCTGTCACTGAGTGGCTTTTTGTGAAGTCTATTGACAGTTGGGCAGCTACCATGCAAAACCAATCAGACGCACCGAACTGAGACATCAGCCCGTACAGCAATGCAAGCAACAATGACAGCCAAAAGCTGTAACTTGACAGCGATTGTGTATGATAAATCATGCCGTTGAAAAACGTGTCCAGAGACAGGCTTGCCGCTTTTGCTGCTTTTCAAGTGGTTCAATGGCGCGTTTAGCTAAAGTGACGACAAACAATTTCGATTAGCAGCATAATTTATGAACGCGTTTATTGCACTCTGCGGCATTCACTAAAGCTGAAGAGACTGCATAAAAGCTCTTTCAGTATTTGTTGTTGCTTATCATAGTCGCGAAATTTTCGCGTAAACTCAATGATGAGTTTTTGAGATTGCGATTTATGTATATTATGTGGTTAACGTGGCTGTTAAGTAAACGTGTCAAAATAGAAGAGGAGAATTAGAAGAAAAGCAAGAGGTTGAGGTTTTGAGCACACATTTCATACAAATGAAAATTTAACATAACACGCTTATGTAATTAGTATTCAATTCATAGTGCACGTGTCTTATTTTGATTTCCTCTTAATTCCACTTGTTCTGCCGTTATGATGTCACCATAATTATCTATGCTGCTATGTGTTATATATAAGTACACATACATATGTATGTACATGTATCCGAATTATAAACCTAAGCTGTAAAAACTTGTTGTTGTGCTAATATTATGTGACATCGAGCTGAATTGAAGTGCAATTCTGTGATTAATGTATGACAGATTTGTGAAATAAACAACAATGCTTGAAAAGCCGCATGAGGCTGTTAAGAGGCAGAACCAGTTGAGGGCGCTTCCGTCAGACTCTTGAGTTCTACAAGAACTAGGTGCCTCAAGCTATGAAAAATATGTTGATTTTGGGCATGAGATAAACGTGCTGTTATTTCAGAGGCACATCGGCAAGTTCATCACGTGTTCAAATGTGTGTGCTTTTTTGATACTTTTGTTGCTGGTTTATAGTAGTTTGCTCACTCACTTATAGCTATACACATAGGTGTGAGTAATTTTTCCAAGTACTTGAGCATTTTGCTTACCAGCTGGTTCTCACCACCGAGCGACAAATAGTGAGCTCCCTTACTTCATAGATTCTTACATTAAATTTGTTGTTGTGTTGTGTCACGTGAATGAAAAAATTGCGACACTTTTCTTCGAATACTTGGCAAGAAGCAGGAGATTATTGAGATTATTTTATTTATAAATTTTACCATAAGTCAAAGTGCAATTTCTTACAAAGCAAGAGTAATATTTGTGCTCTGCCGAAACCACTACATGCTCTGATCAAATGCGGTTCTTAGAAAGCCTCAATTCGAACAAAAACTCAAACATATGTAGATGCCAGAGAAGTGTTGAGTTAGAAACTAAATAGCTGACTTTGCCCTTAAGCTCATAAAGGCTGCAAGCAAGTGAACCTTTCAATTTTAAGTACTTGATGCCTTTTATTGCCATTCTGATATAAATCACTCCTACAAATATATGCCTTCATATACTTCAAAATAGCATAGTTTAGTAGCACGTCCATTAAACTAACCTAACTCACTAACCGGTTGTAATAAGAAGAACAAGTCACCGAAATGTAATAGCAAGGCCGCTGTAAATAAGTGCAATAGCTATAAATCTTTAACAGCTTTGAAGTAACATGCAGATTATTTATTATTACTTGCCTTAAAGCTTAAACTTGAATAGTTAAACCGATCAATAATGTTAAGCTTCAATATCAAAAAATATGTAAGAATGTATTTTTAGAAAATGTAAATTATTTGTTAAAAACATAATGAACAAGATTATCTAATAAGAAGATTTGCAATATTTCAGGAGAAGTATGTGAATAAGTATGTATAGCTACGAGGGCAGTTTGATAGCACAGTGACTACCTTGAAATGCTGAACAGTAACTCTCAACAAATAGCTGATTGATCTGAATTTTGCAGACAGAAATAAAATTTGTAATGAAATAAGTAATGGCAACAAAAAAAAAAACAGTCAACTGGTATATTTTATACCAAGAATCATGAAATCGGCTTTCTGGATTGGTACCCACTAGCAACGATACTTCTACTAAATATATCTAATATTTATGTACTGTGCCACCATATATTGTAAAAAAAGTTTTCAGTTTAAAATGTCGATTCAGTAAAGTTGCCACTTTTTTAAAAAAATCAATGCATAAATAATAAGCTGGGCACAATCAGCCAAAAAATTAATATGCTGAAAAATATTAGCATCAATTTCAGAATTTCAGAATGTCGCAAATCTCGTTTTATTTTGACCAAATTATAAAAATATAAACATATTTTATGCAAGCATATGTGAAAGCAAGAACTTATGGTTGCCTGCATATCAATAAACCTATTTGCATGGGGTTGCAATTAATTATATTTTTAGATAAATTTTAATATTATTGAATTCACATTGAATACGAATACTTGTTGATTATTTGCTTTGACTGTCTGTCTGTCGCCCAATTATGATGCCTGTTTGCTTCTTTTCGGTGCTGCGTGTTATGGTAAACTGGTTTTCAGAGAAAAGGTTGAGTCGCGCATATGTACGTACGCATCCATGATGTAAATAACTACATTCGTAAATTACAACAACAATAATGTTTGTATAAAATAGACCACACTGTTTTGTTAGCTTCTGGATCATATATCATACAGATACAGTAGATACATACATACATATGTGCTGCTATCGTATATTTCTGTCTATACAATACCTTATATATAAATCTAAATAGATATAGAGACACTTAAGCGCACGCTGAAACATACTTGTGTATACACATACATACAAAGCCGGTCCGTTTTGACTAATGTGGTAAATTTTGTGTAAAATAGTAAATTTCGTAAGAGGCAAAAGCCAATTGAGGCATTTAAAAACGGCGGAATGTACGAACGGTTAATTAGGTATTTGATAATTTAGATGTTTTACGTAATATTGTTGTTTTTTATTTTTGGCTTATAGTGTGTTTCTCTTGTTGTTTTTGTTATCATTGCCGTCAGTATAATAACTAATTTATATTATGATTACGATTGAAACCGAAACTAGCTATTAAATTGGTTATTAGGAATTAAATTTTTTTTTTTAAATTCAATCGTTATGTTAACGAACAGGTTGTTGTTGTGTTATTAGCTGAGACTTGTTTACATTTATTTTAAACGGGCAGCTTTTAGTTGATGTATAAGTAGTAGTGTTGCGATGAAAATGACAGACTTTTATAAATAAGTGCATCTCAAGGAAACTATATGTATTTATATATATATAAATTGTCGGGAATAAATATAACATAATAAAGGAACAAATATTATTAATAATATTATCGAAATGCACGCGCAAATAATTTAAAAACAATATATCTACTAACACAGTTAGAATGACAAAGCCACGCTCAATTAAATTGGAATGATTAACAACATGTGTTGCATGTTCTCGCCATAGATAACTTAATCAAATGACACTTATAGTAGTCCAATTGGAAGAATTTCATAACTACAGAGACATCTGTTCATTCAGTTTTCTTATAGCTGTTTATTTCCTTGCTACTCACACTCGATTCAATTTCTTTACTTATGAATAATAGTAATGCCCTTATTACTAATTTAGTTCACATGGGTTCATAACCACTGACATTGGCAGAGTTAATAAAAAAGTCGCACGGGGCGTATGATGAACAAAAATTAAAAGTAAATTTTTTGGTTTTCCCTGTCTAGGAATTTTTATACCTTGTACAGGGTATATTAAATTTTCCACGAAGTTGGTAACACCCAGAAGAAAACATCGGAGCAAATATATATATAAATGATCAGTTGACTTAGCCATGTTCGTCGGTTCGTCTGTCTGTCTGTATATATGCGAACTCAGTGCGCTCAGTTTTAAAAATATCGCGCTGAAATTTTACACACGTCCTTTTCTCCCCAAGAAGCTGATCACTTGTAGAAACCGCCAATATCGGACCACTATATCATACAAACTGAACGATCGCAATCAAGTGCTTGTGTGGAAAACTTTTACATATCTTTACGAAATTCGGCATGTGTTAATATTTAAGGCAATGGTGCAATCCCCCAGAAATTGCTTAGAATCTTTTGTATTTGTGAAGGGTATTTTTTCTTGCTTTTTACTAAATTTACTTATGTTAAATTTTGAGTTGTTTTTCTTGCGGCATAATGACCAAATTACATAGCACCAGTAGTAGTAGTGTAGGAAGAAGTAGTGTAGACAAGGTGAAATTACCACATGACATAAAAGCAAAATAATAAATGTAAACGAACCAGCATTACCGTTGGACGATCAATCCCATTGTTTATGCACTAATACATATTTACATATTTTCGCATTTCGATGCATCATCCTAATTACGGACCACAAATAAGAAAACATCATCATATTTGAATTGATACTTAAAAAGTCATTGCCAATTATAAAGGGCATTTCCAAGAGCAAACACAAACTTTTGCTGCAAAATTAAATATAACGACCGCAATGCTTGTTGCAAAGTAAAAACAAAAAAAAATACAGTGGAATATGAGACTGCATTCTATTATAACTGAGTCATATCTAGACATCAGTTCAGTTTATATTCACTTCTCACTAAATTACTGAGAAATTAACGCGAGTGCTTTCCTTTCTAAGGTAGGTAAATCATTCAATAAAATTTTCAAACCTGCAAAATATTTTCATTTATGACGACTCATAAATCATAATTTGGGCAGATTTTTTAATTACGTACCCTGCGTGAAGGCATCAGTTTGCGATCAACTCAATCAAATATTCATAGTTAGTTTGAAGATGCCTTGCTGAGAACTTCTGACAAATATACGATTTTTTGACGGAGAATTAAGACGATTTATGGGCGTCTTGCTGAGAAAAGGCGAAGCTCATTCAGGTAATAGACAAATTTCCTTCTTTATTGAAAATAGATGGTTGGTTGAAATTAAAATGTGGTATTTATTATATGCCTCTACTACCTTAGTTATTTGAAAGACTCACCTCGATTACGCATTTATGAATATTGGCCTTAGTTCGGATATCTGAAATTTATAAGGACTCATTTATAAGGACTCAAACTATTAAGATATAATGAAAGAAAACCTGCTATAATGCAGATTTTAGAAGTGGAAGGTTTCAAACGTGCTTTAGCAATTTATTTGAAGAAATTGAAGCGACTGATCGCTAAGTCATCGACTGTTAATTTAGTTGTCTGTCTGTAAAAGTGAAATATGAAATTAGAATTAAATGACTAATTAAAGTAAGAAAGAATAAATAAATTGTTTAAGATAAAGCTATGATTATGAAATCTAGTATGAGAATAAACCTTTATTTATAGCATAACATATTTGGTATTCCCAAAAATATCGTAAGTGGCGATGTAGACTATCTGGTTACTTTATTTATTCTTTCATCACAGAAGACGTCACAGTTTTATCCATCACCTATTATTCATATGTTCGATTAAATTTTAACAATTTACTCGTAAGAACCAATCCGCTTCCCTTATCACTTAAAAATACTGTAACTCTCTGCTTTGGTTTTTGTAGCTGTTTAAAATGAGCTATCAGAGACTATCTCGTTCAATGTTCAATTTAACTTACCTCCATTTCCATTAAAAAATGAAAATTCGCCGAAAGCAATCAATTAAGTTGTCAAACATATCTTTCAATGTCTGTGCCATTATCAAACTGTCGAGAAAATCATTTTGGAAATTTAATATGCTGAATCGGTTAAAAAAATAGTAAAAATTATATCTTTTTTTAACTGCTGAAACCCACCTAACCCCTTAAGTGGAATCGACTTTTCATAATTTTCTCTTGTATAGAAAAGCGCACAGATCGAGATATTAGACAAACTGCCATCAAGTGGAGATAAAACATTAATTTGATGTAATGCGCAAAATTTTCCATAGGAAATACTAAAAACAATACAGCAAATTGATGTATTTGGATAATTTACGACTATTCAGAATAAATATTCTTCCGCTTGTACTTTCTTTCAAATACAAAATATTTAGGCTGAAATTTAAGTGCACCGTCACGTACAATATTCTTCGTCTAAGTTGGGAGATTTACGGTAGCGTAATGGCACGTGACGTGGCAAGCTAAAACCGTTTAGATTTCCGAGTTCGTACTGACTTCAAAGCAATATATTTACATTTGTTTAATACGGTTGATTTTTCGTAATTAATTCAAAATAATCATAAATAATTCAAATAGCTAAGCCACACTCGAATAGTTGAAATTATTTTATGTTAGCTTCTATCATTATCACCAAAGGTTCTTTCATGCAATCAGTTTAAGTGCCCATAACTTTGGAAGAAGGCATTACCTTAAAACAGAAGTACACATACAAACAAGTAAGGAAGTGCTAAGTGCGGGTGTAACCGAACATTTCATACTCTTGCAAATTCCAAAGGTTAAAGCCGGCTAAATATATACAGGTGTTGGTAATATGATAAAATGTAGCGAAAGAGTTCAACTTGAATATTAGACGAAATTGTGAGGGGATTACAATCAAATTTGGTATCATATTAACTTATCATTAAAATCTTAGTTTATTGCTATATTTTCATTCAAGTCAGCGTAAATTATACTAAAATCATAGTGGGCATAGAAAAGGAAAAGCTGTTTACGTTAATTCCCGACATTGCTCAGGTATACTTGAGAACATATATTCAAGCAATTTTATTAATATAATATATAAATATAAACATATGTGGAGTAATATCAGGTAGACGTTTCAAAATCGTTAATATCAGTTATATAGGTGCTAAGGCAAGTTTCAGCCCGATTTTATCCATTTTAGGTACGAAGATACACTGTTATTAGAAAAATACGCTCTCTCAGTTTCATTAACACAACTCTCACATTGACCGATATATATGTATAAGTGGTATAAAATGGCTTGGAAGTTTGAAAATCTTTATATTAGGTATAAGGGGGCTAAGGGAATTACTGACCAGATTCATCACATTTTTGGCGCAAAGGTATATTATTATCAAAGTAATATTTTCCTGAATTTCAATAATGTATAATTTCGGCAATTAGTCAGCACATATTTGGTGTTTAGGTGCTTCAAAATTTATGGTCTGATTTTGACAAATTTTGTGCGTAAAATGAAATTCCTTAAGGGCACTATTTGTGCATAGTTTAATCTGGATACATTGATAGGTTCTTGATTTGTACACTGGAAAGTGAAAAAGTCAGATAGAATTTTAGATTGTGTTATATGGGAAGTCGACGCGGTTTTTTTTCTGATTTCGCCTATTTTCACACTGCAATGTAGGAATGTCAAGGTTATATTACATGCCGAATATGGTTGAAATCGGTCGAGCAAGTCCCGATATATAGACTTTCCTTTAAAGGTGGACGATGCCATGCCCATATTCAGTATAATATAGTGCTTAGTTCTGTCATTTTAGTTTTAGTGGCAGTGGTCCGATTACGCTCATCTATGAACTCGCTCTTACTTTTTTGCCAAGGGACACGTGGACTACTTTTTTTTACATAAGTTACAGCTTGCACAGATAGACGGACGGACGGACCCGGATACAAACAACCGTTAGGTGAACAAAACTATTATACTATGTAACAACATGTTTCAAGAGTACAAAAATTCCAGGGTGTGTTCACAATAAGTCCTTTTGCTTGGAATTGTTTCAGCAACACGGCGGGATACCCACCGACAAGTCTGACGTAAAAAGATAAATTCTTCGGTCAGCAAATAGCGGGGCATGATGTAGTGAAAAGCATAAACTTTTTAAGTTATTGTCAAATAAAAGATAATGTGATTATGAAAATAAGAGAAACCTACCGACTAGCCATTTGCCAGCCATTGGAAGCAGCGAGCGGCATTCATTCAAGGCAAACGATAAGTGTAGCAACTGTGTCGAACGCCAGCGGTGCGCGGTGAGGGAGGAATTGGCACGTTTTTGCGGTAGGGCTGATATTGCAACAAGCAAGTCTAAAGCTGTAAACACATAGACAATCGCACGACAGCGAAATGTTCTTGTTTGCAAATGGCGTCTTGAGGCCAGCTTCTTGGACATGTTGAAGACGGCAGCGACAGGTCAAACTACTGAAGTGAAATTAAGATATTTTGTTTGTGTGAAGTCGTGCTGTTTCCAAAATAACGTGTGCCCATAAGAACGTCTGTATTTTAATATTTGACAGATGCTGCCTGTCGTCTGCCGGCTTCATTGTGTTTCATGCCTAATACAATACTCCCAAAGGATCACTATGCACTACCAGACACAAACTAGGAAGCTATGCAAATGAAAAGTAAGAAAAGAAAAAAGAAATTGAAATTCTAAGAATTATGACCTTTCCCACGCAGCTCAACCAGAGAACTTAAAACAAGTCTTCTAAGTTCTCTGGCTCAACTATGTAACGAGTTCGCCGCGAATGAGCGCACTGTAGAACTTGTTGCCAGTTTGTTTCGTCGCGCGCGCTCTTTTGTTCACTCACGAATTTCTCTTACCTTCTCCCGACTTTGTTTAGTTAGTAGCTAAGAGTTGCGACGGCGCTAGAAACTGAGTATGGCAAGGCTGTGGTTGTCAGGTGAACTTAGGCGATAGGAGCACAAGTAGCAAGAATGGCAATAAGTACAACACGAAACAAAAATTATTACAAAAAATGGTTTGTTTATCTTTTTGCCGGCTGCCGCATTGTGCTCTTCTGAACTAAACCGAATTTGCGCGTCAACGTCTGCGCTGCCGTCCATCCTGATACCGTTGCTGCATACGATCTACAGAGGCAGGAGTAGTAACAGCGGCAGCGACAGTAGCAGAGACAGCGACAGTAGCAGTAACAGCGGCAGCGACAGCAACTGTCGTCGTTGCGTAGCATTTGTATAAACTGCATTCGTCATTCGTTTGGCTTATTTGCTTATAGTCTGATTCTGTGGCCGGTCGTTTGCAGAGCTGTCAAACGGAAAATATTTCACATGCGATAAATACAGATGTGTTATAAGAAGAAGAAGCAGAGGACTTCTACTTGAATTTCTCGGCCGGACTTTACTCATTCGTACGACAATTTTAAATTGGCCGTGTCCTTAGCGACCTTATGTGAATTTACCAAATTACATATTTTCGTTTTAATTGTTGCGCTAAAATTCAGAAAAATTCAAGTCAAAAGTTGTAAAAATTTTAATTTATAAACAGGTTAGCGACTGCTTGTGAATCTAAAGGAAAATGTAGTTATTTTTGGGATTTGTATGTCATGTTTGCCAACCTGCCGTTGGTGTTCCATAATATAATTATTTATTATTAAAATATGAATACTAACAACAAATAGGTGTGAGCTGTGGATCATATAAACAATTGGAAATTCCATACAGAATTGTTTAAAACATGAAAAAGTGAATTTTAAACAGTTTTCAAATATTTTCCAGCTTCAGTTTCATATTCCGAAAGACGTGACTTAATGGTTATCAATTGCTGAAAGGTTAGTTTAATATTATATCATGATATTTTTATTTAAAACAATCACCAAAATAATAAAAAAAAAAGGTTTTTTTAAACGTAAGTTTCAAAACAACAAAATGATGCCAAGATGGGCATTTAATCCATTGCCAGATTGCGTATTAAAAAAATTGCCAATAAAATATAAGAGAAGATAACGAAAGACAACATGAAATGCAAAATAAATGGATGCGCAAGAAATGTGTTCTGAAACAGAAAAAAAACTGAATGAATGAATGAAACTGATCGCTTTCATTGTGTTTACCTTTTCCTAGAAAAGTACTATCCATCAAAACGTGCGTTATCAATCAATGTCTTGTGAACAATTCGAGGAATGTTTCTCTAAAAATTGAAATCACCCAGCTCAGGGATGGTGGAATAGAAAATTCAAGCCTGCAAAAATCGTAAATTCATGCTATCCAGTGGATAATCAGTGTGGTTATTCAGATATGCAATTAACCCTTAACATCACTTGTTTTATGTTTAAATAGAATTTAGAATAAACAAAAAAATTTTTTTTTTTGGTATCTCTATGACACCTATTGCGAATTAAGCTCCTAAAAATAGACAAAATACATTCTTAATTGAGTCATTTATTAAATGAAGTATAAAAAAGATAACCGGTGTAATACCAAAAAATGAAAAAAGGAAATTAATAGAAAACAGAATAAATTATATTCACTTAAAAACAAAAAAGAGTCTACACGGATCATTAGGGTTTAACTAAAACATCATTCACTTCGTCAGTACCATCAAACGCTTTTTCATGCCATCTATGTATGTGTGCATGTATGTGCATACAAAACAATCAAAATGGAAAGGAAAAAGATAATAAGTCCTTGCCAAGCTGGTTTTCGCAACAATTTAATTAAAGCTTAACCTAGCTGTTGCTGTGTGTGTGTGTCTGAGTTGAGCGTGTATGGCACACAAATGTTGGTAGATGATATAAGATTTAGCATTATGTTTATCTGTAGAAAAAATTTAATTAAATAAGTTCTCCAAACATTAGCTCAAAAACATAAAATAATTTCAAAATAAATTATATAAATATCTTATTGCCATTTTTCTTAAATATCTAAGGAAAATATAATTAATATTTTTTTCAAACAAAAGTGCTAAAATTTTTGCTTTATTGCTTCTTGTTATATTATATATGCATATGAAATTTTAATGCCACAAAATTCTCGCATGCGATTATTTTCTTATATGGAATTTTATATACTTCAACGAATACGTTATAGAAAAAACTGTGTTTTTCTGTTTTTTTATTTAAACTCCTAATAAGGACTAGCTGTACTTAGACACAAGAACTAGTTGATTACTCATTGCACTTAAAAAGTGAGTTTGTAAGAAAGGGTTAAAGAGATAATTGAATAATGAAACTGAAATAAACTAAATGCTAGGCCTCTCCTTAGAATGATATTTAGAAATTAATGCTCAACAGAACATAAGAATTATGAAATACTCTGCTTCTGCTTACTCATGCTTTTATTTACTTATGCTGAACAATAACACAGAAAAGTCACTCTGAGTATGTGGGATAGTCCGATTGTAGCAGACCTTCGGGTATTGACCGCATTTATTGCTTACATAACATACAGCGAATTTATATTATGTATGATGGCTATATACGAGTACAAGAAATGGCCTTCTTGAGTAGTAAAACATTGCTATTAACCGTTAAGCTGCGAGTGCTAATTTTATTTCTTCAGCATCTCGTTTCCTTCTATATGCCTTCATACACATATTTACATATAAATCTATTTCATAGAAATTAATTAAGTTTGACAACCAAAATAAGTAAATAACTAGGAGAATGTATGGTTGCAAGTGAAAGAATAATGATTATGGCTAAAGTTATGTCGTGGATTACATTAACCAAGCGTAGTGTGCAATTAGGCGCAGCATATATTTGAGTGAGCCACTGTCTGTGGTCATAATTCTCGATGTGCCACATATGTATGTATTTATTAACCAAATTGTGTGAGTCAAGCAGTTAGAGAAAGTTTCTGATAAACTTACACATACGTATATGCATAAATACCTGTAGCATTGAAGTGAAAGAATATAATTCTTTTATCTAAATAACAACTGTTGTGTAATTAAGTATTGCCGATTAGTGACGCCTAACGCGAATGCATTTTGACATTCTTGTTTTAAGAGAAATAGAAGTTTTTGCCAATTTACATTCGTCTTTTCAAGGCTAACCCTCAATTTCTTACGGAGAGTAAAATTGATGGAATGTAATTATATAGGTCGGCATATTTATATGTATAATATAATATATTTGATATAACACATGTTTAAAAAACAACTGTGAAAAAGAGAAAGAATCGTAGGGAAATCGTATATTTCTTTACTGTCAGAATAAATTCTCAAATCAGCCTTAGAATTGCTATTTACATTTAAAGTGTGAATTGGTTTACTCACTCACTCTTCTACTCACCTATTCACTCTCTCAAGTGCTTATTATACTTTAGTACTCCCTTCTGGCCAGCAACCGAATTTTATTATTCGATACACAATCCCAGCCAATACCCAATGATGTTATGAGGAATGTAGAAAAAAAGTAAAGAAAATCAGAGAGGTGGCTTTTCGAATTGAATTAAAAACCTCGTAAGCCAAAAGAAATCGTAATGTAATTGCCCTTCGGCTTTTCTATGAAGTTTTCCTCTGCGGGTAAATAATCTCAAGGTAAACCACCATTGTATAAATACCATTGAATCATGGACAGACAAAGATACAAGTTAAAATGTGTTTTTGAATGAGAACCAAGCAAATAAGTGTAAATCACTTAAGCTTTTGGTAATTTTGGTCAAAAGCATGCAAACCAGGCACCCAACAAAAACTTGTACAATAACATTGACAACAACAAACAACTACAATAACAGCAATACCAAGAATAACTATCAAACGCGAAAACTGTTATTTATGAGCCTGCGGGACATTGTGTGAGCTTGTGTGCCTAACTGAAATTCCCTGAAATATATAGTCTAACAAGCTATACGCAGTGTACGGTGCTCAAATTTATGTGACTACAGCTACAACTGCTATCGCTTAAGTCAAGTGGGCGTGCCATGAAATTGCCAACAGGCACCAAATGCTTGGAATTAATTAGACTTTCCGACACTCTCGCTTTGTGTGCTCATTCAACTGGAATTCGATAACATTTTGAATGTGCATGTATACGTAGGTTGTCTTTTATATTTCGCGATCATTTTGAATCCGACAGAATTTGTCAATCGCTCAAAAAAAGGCTTGTGTCGGTCGGTCGAGAGAAATGTTAAACAATACGATAACGTTGCTTCGAAACGCTTCTATGGCATCGTGATAAATCGTGGATTTACGTGTATGAGCCTGAAAGAATACAGCAGTCGACTATATAGGTGTTTCAAGGTGAGCCGAATCCAATAAAAGTTGTTCGCACACGAAGCACTCCCACGCAAACGGGCTGGTTTTTTTGAAAAACTGGACAGGTCGGAACAAATCACTAGAATAACGCAAAACAGTAAATTTTGAGTTGTATATCACCATTGGTTTGCCAGTTGTCTTTCAAAAAATCAAGAAAAGTGACTGCCGAAGACGAATCACTCTTCACTACAACAATGCGAGCTCTCATAAATTGACTGAAAAAACTGCATTTTTGAGCACTCGAAACATCGATTTATGAGTCATCTGCCGTATAGTCCAGACTTGGCACCATTCCCATACGTAAAAGATAAACTAAAAGGGCAACGCTTTTCGACACCTGAAGAGGCATTTGATGCATTCAGAACGCAGGTTTTGCAGACACCACAATCAGAGTGGCCAAAGTTCTTCGACAATTGGCATGCAAAAGTGTATAGATCTAAATGGAGAATATTAAAAAATAAAATAAAGAGATTTTCGATAATTAGCATTTGTTGTATATAAGGTAACCCTCGTATCACACAACTCCACAATGCTGCGTAAGCACTTCGTCTTATCTCTTTGGCAAAAAAGAGCATCGAATCAAATATCGTTTGTTTTTGGCGCAGCACCATATGATCTTAATATCTATACCGTCTGGAACCGGTGGAAAAAAATGAGTGCACTCAATAACATATTCATTTATGCAAGACACAGACAGACAACGCAAGAGGTGTGGAGTGCTGGATCCCCCGATTGTCTGCTGAAAAATCGTGCGATTAGCACATTTGTGGTATTTTTTTATTGTTGCTCTTTTCACTTTTTCGACGAATGTGAATTCAAATGAAATAATCTGAAAGTGCTGTTGACATTGGGAGAGGAGTCTACCAGAAGCACAGCTGTCAGCCAGTTGATATACAGCTGCATGACTTTGGCAGTATTATGAAAAATTGGAATGCCGCAGATTTTACAAAAAGTGCGTGCAAAGGCGGAACAGAAAAAATTTCGAATTTGAGGGTGGAGTTTTGTTATCCTTAAAATGTCAGCGTCAAGCAAAGTGCTATTGTAGAAGCTATAGATATGCCACAAAAATAAACAGGTTACAGGTGAAATTATCTCTCGTGCTGTCCTCTAAACATTACCTCTTAAATGATATCTGATTTCAGAGAATCTGATAATGCCTGAAACACAAACAAATCATTGTACAAAAAATTATGGCATAAGGTTTAAAACTAATTGCTTCCATTCCCAATTACTGACCGTAATGTTGCGCTATTTTACGTCTCCTTTGAAAAAGAGGAAAAAGTTAAAATTATTTGACATACTTTTGTTAAAAAAGTGCTATCTTTCTTAGAAAGTTGGGAATATGATTTTGATGGTGAAATGTGGTGCAGTATGTCCTTTTTCTGGATATTTTCCTGCAATTAATTTTCAAAAAAGAATTTTTTGCATTACAATTAAATAAAAAATAAATATTTGAAGGAAGTTCCCAAAGAAAGTTCAGTGAACGAATTAATTTTTATTAATTGTGACTTCAAAATTAATTAAAACAAGTGAAATATTGTTTTGGATAAAAAAGAAATGTTTCAATTGCTAAAATCCAAAGGTTATATAAGAGAAATACTTTAAATTATTTCAAGCATTGCAAATTTTTGTAGATAGCATTTGCTGTGGGTACTTTATATAGGCAATGAAAACTTAAATATGGCGTAGCAAACATTATTTCGTGGCAGGTTCTCATTTCAATCTTATACGAGTAAATAGCTCAAGCTGTGACAATGACAATGACAACTTGTGTAATATAAACTTAAATACAGTTTAAAAATTTATAGGCTTATGTGAATATCGATATACCTGATATTTCACTTGAAGAAGTTGTTAACGAATTAGATCATAGGAGCTTTCGATTTGAATAAACCCAGTTTTCGCCACAAATATATTATATAAAGTAACTAAAACGCGCATAATGCATTTAAATTCAAAAAATGCAAATTTTCGACAACACTTTCGTATAAAGACCTGCAACTGCCAGCTAGGCTTGTTTAGATTCTCAACTTGTTATGTATATGCCCTGTCACCCATAAACCTTACAGATATTCAAACCATTCGTTTGAGTTTTTAAAAGACAACAACAATAAACTACAAAGACATGCGACAAAAAAAAAATAGTATGTTTAAATATGCAAAGCTGAAACAGAAATTTACCGTTATACGAAGTGTTAAAAATGGGCCTTCCGAACAGTGAAACTATTTATTTGTATCTATTTACACCCAGATTGGAGGTGCAATGCAATGATCAACAAAATACTTGGCAAAATTTATTGTGAAAATAATAAGCAATAAAAAAACTAATAATGTATGAAGAAATATTTAAATAAAATAACCGTTAAGAAAAATAAATAAAGTTATTAAGAAATTCCATATTATTTTTTAAAGAAATAAAGTGTATATACGAGAATTCACTTGAGTTGGTGTTGCAAGCAAAACAGAGAAATATTACTTAAATAATAGTATATGGCATGCCACAGAAGACTCTTGTGTGTGCGTAGCCGTGTGAATTAACCACCAATGTCAAGGTTAATGTTGACATTTCCTGTACATTTGTTATTTAATACAGTTCCATTGCTGTTATATTGTCGTAAAATACTAAAGGAAATGCAAAGTTATACAAGTTATATATATAAATATGCAAAGTTGCCGTTTAATGCGTGTTGAATTTTAATTTATAATACTTCCACATTTCTCTTTTATAAGTTTTTCGTTTCCACAGCAACAATGAATTAATAAATATTTATTTTATTACAAAGCAGCAAATTAGCTAAGAGCAATTAAATTTTTAAAAGTTTTCGTTCTTTAATAATGGCGAAAGTGAGTGCGGTTTGCTAATTAATAACACTAAATGTGTGTGCTCAAATAAAGTGATTTAAAAATGTGTGGTTCAATCGTTTGCGAAATAAATATGTATGTGTGTGCATTAAAATTTTTTGTGTAATTAATAAATTTTTAGCGATTTAATTTTTTTTAAATAAATATGTTATTTTGTGACAATGATAAAACAACTATTAAGACAATAAATATAATATACATATACACACAAATATTCATACAGTAAGAAAAACCATTTTAGTTGTTTTTGAGCACATAGATTTTAAATCTTGTTTTATTATAAAAAAAGTCAGACAAAATTTTTTGTTGCAAAATTAGATATTTTTTTTATGTAAAGAGAATTTGGTTAGCGATTTTTAAACTCTTGCAACACAGTAGTTTAGTTCACCTAACGGTTGTTTGTATCACTTAAAACTAATGGAGATAGATATGTACTTATATATATATGTATATACTTAAATAATGAAAATGACGAGACGAGTTGTGATGCGAATGCCTGTCAGTCCGTGCAAGCTGCAAGCAGTCAAAATTGAGATATCCTAAAGAAACTTGGTACACGTATTTTTTGGCAAAAAAGTCAGAGCGAGTTCGTAGTTGGACGTAATCGCAGCACTGCGATGCCCACGTTGTTCTAACAAACATTATGCACCTGAAGGTATTTCCCGAACTAAGCTCTTCCTTACTTGTTTAATATAACGTTTTACCAATATTTGAAGGAATGTTCCGGGATTTGAATCTTGCAAGTTGCAAGTGTATAAAATGTCCGGTTACACCCGAACTTAACCCTTCCTTACTTGTTTGCATTAAGCCTTATAATCTAAGTACGTTCCCAATTTCTTTATAGTTCGCAATTTTTTTCATTAACAAATTATAATCGTATTTTTTTTGTAATCATTCAATTCAATTTGCGATCGTATTCTGGAGCTTAGTGCGAAACGATTTTTGTGTCAGATTTTGATGCCGTTAAAGGCTCCAATTGATTGTCGCTTTATTAATAATTTAATAATCATTACTAAAATTTCAAAATATAACAAATACACTAAAGCAACAATATTTTAAGCACTTCATAAAGTATTTTTCATCAAAACAAAAACAATTGCATTTTAGGAAGGCTAGCAAATACCCAAAAAGTTTGTGATCTCAATAAAGTAATACTTCTCCTTTGTCCTTATTTTAAGGTACACAATTGAGAAATTGTTTGCAGCTGCTCATTTCATGCGAAGTGACGCGGACAAGCCGGTGGTATGTAATAAAATATTTTAAATAATTTTCTCGCTCTTCTTTTTTTTCAAATTGTATCATTGGCCTTTAAGTATTTTTAACTTTAATTGCTTCTGTTTTGCTTTGAGTGTTGTGCAAACTTGAGTGTTTAATATGTATTTAATTTTTGTTTGCGAATTATAGACAGTGCGTATTGTTATTAAATTAGTTCATTGCACCCACAAGAAAAACAAATTAAGCGTAAATAAACATTTCGAAATACGTTAAGTAAAAATAATAATATACAATCAATTAAGATTTTTCCAATTTCAAACTTATTTTGGAATCGAAAGTTTTGTTTGGACATTCCATATGAGCTTCTCAGCGTTAGAACTAAGAAATTTTTAGAAATATATTTTATAAAGAGACTTCTATGGGTTTTGAATATCGTATAAGAAATTCTGTTAATCGATACTTGATATTTTATACAAAAATATAGCTGAAATCATCGTACCACAAAAGACCATGCTTCTTATCTTACATATTTTATTTACGCCTGCGAAGAATAATATCATTATTTGCAACAACACACAGCAACAATTGACCAATTTTCATTCTTTAAGTCATGAAAAATATTTACACTCGAATGCCCAGTCAACAGTGTGTGAAAGCATGCATGATTTCACAAATCGCACCATACCAAATCTCGATTAGTTGCCTTAAACACATTCGCCTTGATTCATTCACCTTCCGTTCTCATGTCCTTTAATGTTTACATGACTTCACTCATTTTCCTTCGCCATTCATTAATAATTTATGCACTTCGCCGGCTGTTAGTTATATTTTCAATCCTTTTTCCGCTTCTTTGTTCATTTTTCTCTTTTCATGATTATTTCGAGCTTCCGCAAGTTGAATGAAAAAAATTGTATGTTCTTTTCAGATTGCAGTCGCAATTTATACTTCATTCCTTCGAATTTTATTGCATATTTTTTTATTTGCGCAAGCGCTTTCACCACTTATATGTAAATATATAAATATTTATTTGTTGCATTTAATGCTTCAAACTTTTAACCCTTAGGGTTTTGGCCAAAATAACAGCAGATTTTCATTCAGATTGCTGTGATAAAAGTTATTTCTTTTGGGTGAGCCATTAATTTGCAAAGTTTTGTAAATTGTTCCTATTTCGACAAGGCTTGTGATATGTTTCATTTTATTATTTTTTAAATGTGTGCAATTTATCATTCAAACAGCATAGAATTCCTTTTTTTATGAAATAATTGATTATCTCAATTTATTATACACATTTATTTTATTTAAAGTGGAAATATTACTAAAACTACTTCCAACTCTTAAACGCCCACGAATATAAACTTCCTTGTGTGTCTTTAACTTCTTTATGTTTAAATAAATATAACAATTTGTGCTGTATTTAGATGTGGTTATAAATAATCTTAGAATTTGATAAATGCCCACTTAGCCAAGTGGAAACACTAAACATGAGAAAAAGTAAAAAAAAAATAATATTTTTAAATGTGTATAAATGTTGCTTAGGGAAAGCTTACATCTTCACCAGTATATATAAATATAAAAATAGTGCCAATCAAACTGGAAATAATACTAAAACTTTTAAAATAATTAGATTTAATAAATAGATTCATGAGTATAATGGTAGACTTCTCCTCAGTGGCGCTCTTTGAGCGCATCGCATAGAAATCGTAACGGAAAAGCATTAATTGTTCAAATACATATATGTACAATGCATTTGAATAATAATGAAAATTATATATATTTATAAACAAAATTCAAAAATATTGTTCTCTTTTATGCAAGTGATTGAAAAAAGCGCATAAACAGAGAAATCACTCACGACGAAGTATTGCAGCAGCCACTATTTGAACACTAGTCAGCTGCAAGTTTAAAGTTGTTGCAGTAAATTGTCAACGAGTAACTTCAACATACAAATCAACAGTAAAACCAAAAAGAAAAGCGAAAACAGAAACGATGAAATTCGTCTTCAAAAATTTATGAAACTCGAGGTAGCACATTTTTCATTCTTTTCCTAGAGCGTGCTTATATGTCGACATTCTTATATATATACTAGGGTGGAGAAAAAAGATTTTTGAAAAAAAAAATTGTATAACATTTAATGTTTCGAGTTAAAACTTTTATTTCGCTAGAAATTTTTTATAAGTGTTCTAGAAGCTGCGGAGAGTCCTCTTTCTGGCCAATTAAAAGTTATCAACATAACAAATTTTGTGTGGCCATTATTGTAGTTTTAAAAAAAAAGTATTAAATGACAAGACAAAAACCGTCAAATTCGGTAATTTATATAAATGTGAAGAGTTTAAACCAAAAAAAAAAATTTTTGTCCAAAAAAAATTTTAACTCGAAATTTTCTTTAAAAGTAAGTCTAGATGTTAAATAAAAAAAATTTTTTTCTAGGAATTTTCTTTTTTATAATATAATATATACATATGTATAAAGTTACATATATATACCTGGATATGCTCAAGAGCATGCCAACTGACCAGTGAAGAAATGGTGGGTATGTGTTTAAATGTTATATATTTTAGACTGTCGTGACCAACATGTCTGAAAACCAATGGACACCGCATTCAAAACACAAAACAAAGCTAAAACTATTAAACATGGAGGAGAATACATAATTGTTTGGGGATGCTTTTCTTACCATGGTATAGGTCGGACATATCAGATTGAGCATATAGCAGCTGCTTATTGCAATATTTTAGGTGAAGTGATGTTTACTTGTGCTGAATATAATATACCGCATGGATGGATGTTCCAGCAAGACAATGACCCAAATCACAAATCAAAGCGGCTAAAAAATGGTTCTCAGATAACAACATTAGCACTTTAAGCTGGCCTGCTCTATCCTGGGATTTAAATTAAACTGAGAATATGTGGCGAGACTGAAAGTAGCTTTGAGGGGTAAAAAAGAAGAACTAATTAAAATGTCCTCTGGTCACTGGTAAAGGAAGTATGAGATACCGCAGGCCACATGCCATAAATTGGTTGAATCTGTGTCTACCTTTCTCTTTTTATAATAATAGAACAACCAAATACTAATAATAATAATACAAAATAATGTTTAAAATAATGTATAATTAAAATTTTTAAATAGAAATTCAATGTTTGTAAATGTTCCTAATTTTTTTCACAGCATAAAATGAAATGAGCGTTGGAAAGAGTTTTTGTTCTTTTCAAACTGAATCGAATTCGACCCAATTATTTTACTATTTGATAGAAAGCACATTAGTATTTTTAAAATAAAAAGGTTACTCAGAAATTAATGGAGATATTTGTTTTCTTTGGATTTGTATGGCATATGTCAATATGTCTCTATTACTTTTCACATGACCTTATGTACAATAAATGTGTGTACGCTTCAGTATGCACACTTATTTGCGCTGATGGCTACAGTGTGAAAATAAACATCAAACAAAGGATGACAATAAAAATGCAATTATTCTTAAAAGCATCAAATCAGCGTCGTTTATTATACTCATAAATTTATATAAGCATATAATTTAGTAAATTTTTTATACGTACGAGTATCGTGACAAGTTTGTTTTTGCTGCCAGACACTATCGATTTGTTGCGTCTACACATTTGAATAAATCACATGACTATGTGAATTCCTAATTAATTGCCTCGAAAAGACGGTCAATAAAGCAATAAAATTGAGACCACTGTGAAATTGGAAGCTTCTACTTTATATGCCCATAGACAGACTGTTAAATGATTTTTGATGAAATAATCTTATATGATTTCATATTATAAAGTAAACTTGCTTATAATAGCATCGGTATTTGATTAACTCGTTAACTTTTTAAGTGCATAGTATTTGTCTAGATGAGAATTTAATTTTACTAACAAATCTTATACGCTCTAAATATGGCTTTAAACCTCAACCCTCAACGCTTCACTTAACAATTTCCTTCTTTAGAGTCCACTACGTTCTCAATAACAAAACAATACGGAAGATTTTAGTATTTCTAACAATAAAACTACATATGTGCTTACTTGAGCGTAAGATATTGCACTTTGAAGATGTGTGCCGACTAAATAATCCAAACAACTGTACATTATGAACTTAATCACCTCGGAGGCCATTACCGTAGTTGTCAACAGACAGTTGCAACATTGCAATTCCACGTATAATTATGTAGAAGATAAAGTCAACTTTTAATGAGATTTGTAACGGTTGTAGATGGTTGGCAGCTAGGGGATATTTAAAGATAAGCAAGAACTGAAAGCGTTGGGATGAAATTGAGGGAGACATGCTGAGTGCATATTAGTCTAAGTACATGTGTGTGCTTCACTCAAGCAATTTAAAGCACTTTTTGCTACACAAGTTTACTAACTGGTAGTTTCATTCTATCACCCATATTATTCCTATGAATGGTTTAACTTAAAGTCCCATGGCTCACAAAGAATCAGTATTAATAGGGGAAAATATGTACGCACTTGTTAATGCTAATGCAGAAAATCGTGCATGGTTTTTTCTATTTTTATTGATTATTTTCATTAATTTCTAATGATAAGGAGACTTTTTGAATAAAATCAGTGTATTTGAATTGAAATCATTAAAAACTGTAAAAAAAGTTAATTGGTCGCGTCGAAGCCATTATACCCTTCACAAATACAAAAGATGCCTTACAAGAACTTTAATCGATCAGTTTGTATGGCAGGTATATGCTATAGTGGTCCGATATCGGCCGTTCCGACAAATGAGCAGCTTCTTGGTGAGAGGAGAACGGGACGGGATCACAAAAACTAAGGGACTAGTTTGTATATATACAGAAGAACAGATGGACGGACAAACTAACAGACAGACGGACGCGGCTAAATCGACTCAGCTCGTCATGCTCATCATTTATATATTCACTTTATACGGTCTTTGACGTTTCCTTCTGGGTGTTACAAACATCGTGGCAAACTTAATATACCCTGTTCAGGCAATCACATGATAAAATTGATGAAATGAGTTTTTTGCTAAATATTATATTTTATATTCATATTTTTCTGATATGTGGCACTGAACTGGAAGATGTTCAAGATATTTTCTACACCTGATCAGTCTGCTTTTTAAAAACGTCAATTTTAGTTCGTAAAAATTCACATTTAGTTCAAGAAAGATCTCTCTAATCCATCAAGGTTCAAAAAGGGTTTTTTATTTAATAATTTTTAACAAAAGCATTAAAGTTGTGTGATTTCCTTCAAATGCGAATAAGTAACAACGCTATAAGTAAACTTTGAGCACCCTGTATATATACATAAATCAAGTGGCGTAACGATTGGTGATTACTAATCGTTGTTCTATTTACAATCTATCACTATAGTGTCAAATTATATTAGCATATTTTATTTTCTCTTGCGTGCATTTGACCACAAGTGTTTCACACACAGTCATTCACATTTTGCTGAATTAATTTGTGCCACGTATCACTAAAATAAGCCTACACTCTTAATTTAATTTTTTTTATTGTCAAAAATTCATACAATTAAAGTCGGCTGAATATTAACTTACATATATATATACGTTTTAAACAAATAACCAGTTATCAGGCATATTACATTTAACTGCAAAATAATTAGAAATTTCAAATTCAAAATAACATTAATTTAATTCAACAAAAGTTACTAAGCTGTAAGTGGATCTTTGAATGTATTTTGGAATTTTCAAAATATTTCTCAGCGTCTGGTGTTGCTATCTATTCATATATAATTTTCTTCCTTAAAGAATCAATGCAAGTGTCGCTTTTTGTATTTCACATTCATTTTTAATGCATTCAATTTCAATAACGACACTTAATTGCTGAAGCTTAGAAAGATTAATTGTTAACGCTTATAATATTATATATATACACTTACCATATATTATATGTGGACATTGTTTAGTACGTAGTACTCAAATTTTAGTACTCATATACAAAGTTTTAATTACTCATCACATCACATATTTATTATACCAAAATTTGTATGAAATTCAGCACCCTATACTTAAAACAAGCTGTGTAAATACATCAGCTACTCAAGTCGGCTAGATGTTAGTACTGGCTACCAGTTAATTATCTACTCATATTCGCATAAAACACTGACAAATTTTTTATGGTTCATGATTTATATTCTATAGGAAAGCCTTCTATTTCTACTGTATTGTTATTGTATTTGTTGTACTTTTGATGATTTATTTCTGGTCGTGTTAACAATTCAAACTTCACTCAGTGGAAAATTTCGGTTTCACTTTTGTACAGATGTACATACATAATATAATAGATACAGATACGTGTGGCACTCGCGGACTGCCGCGGTAAAGCTATTGCATAGCATTTTTTTTATCAACTTATGCAATTATAATTATTTATTTATATTTTATGCATTTTTTATTTTTTTATTTTATGTTAATTCAAGTTACAGTTTTTGAGTGTGATGACCCATAAGAAAACAATTTTTTTTCTTTTTTTGAATAAATAAAAAATTAATATTTTTATACTCTCGCAACCTGTTGCTACAGAGTATAATAGTTTTGTTCACCTAACGGTTGTTTGTATCACCTAAAACTAATCGAGTTAGATATAGGGTTATATATATATAAATGATCAGGATGAAGAGACGAGTTGAAATCCGGGTGACTGTCTGTCCGTCCGTCCGTCTGTCCGTCCGTCTGTCCGTCTGTCCGTCTGTCCGTCCGTCCGTGCAAGCTCTAACTTGAGTAAAAATTGAGATATCTTTATGAAACTTGGTAGACATGTTTCATGGTACCGTGAGACGGTTGGTATTGCAGATGGGCGTAATCGGACCACTGCCACGCCCACAAAACGCCATTAATCAAAAACAAATAACTTGCCATAACTAAGCTCCGCAATAAGATACAAGACTGTTATTTGGTACACAGGATCACATTAGGGAGGGGCATCTGCAGTTAAAATTTTTTTTTTTTTAAGTGGGCGTGGTCCCGCCCCTAATAGGTTTAATGTGCATATCTCCTAAACCGCTAATGCTATAATAACAAAATTCACTGGAAGCAAATGTTTTTAGCACTTCTATTGACGGTGTGAAAATAGTTGAAATCGATGGCAACTCCGCCCACTCCCCATATAACGGTACTGTTAAAAACTACTAAAAGCGCGATAAATCAAGCACTAAACACGCCAGAGTCATTAAATTTTATCTCTGGGATGGTATGAGATGACTTTATAGGAACCGCGTTCAAAATTAGACAGTGGGCGTGGCACAGCCCACTTTTAGGTGAAAACCCATATCTTGAGATCTGCTTAACCGATTTCAACCAAATTCGGTGCATAACGTTCTTTTCATGTTTCAATGTCACAGTGCAAAAATGGGCGAAATCGGACTACAACCACGCCTACTTTCCATATAACACCATTTTAAATTCCATCTGATTATTTCACTTTCCACTATGCAAATCAGGCAACAATGACTGTATCGGGATAAAACTTTGCGTGAATAATGCGATTAAAGTATGCCACCTTGTGGCCAAAAATTGTCTAAATCGAACCAAAACTGTTTAAGCCCCTAAGTACTAAATATGTGGACCCCAGTGCCTATAGTTGACCTTCTACCGAAAATATCAGCCAATCCACAAAGAAATCTCAAACGAGTATACTATTTGACTTTGCGAGAGTATAAAATGTTCGGTTACATCCGAACTTAGCCCTTCCTTACTTGTTTTTAAATATTTTTATTATCTTACAATACATGTAGGTTATTCAGGAATTTTTATAAACCTATAGTTTCAGGTTTATTGTAACTGAAATAAAAAAAACATAACTTTGAGACTTGATATTCTCTAAATATCTGGAAAATACCATGTCAATGGTGGTCTCATATTTTGTTGTGCATTCTTGTCGATCATTATTCATTTTCAAATTAAATTTTTCCAAGTTGATGTTGAAATCGCCAGCCAAGATAAGTCGAAATTAATTACCGTTGATGATTCAATTGAAATACCCATTAAAAAAAATTGTAATTGTTATTATTTTGAATCACCCTGCTCTTAAATTGATTTGTTCCGCTTGAGATATGCGAAAATACACCTAACAGTATGCAAAAATTTGCGCATACTTTGTGATCGCGTTAGCTTTATTTCCGTTACGGAATTTCTTGTTCAGTCCCCGCGCTCAAAGCACGCGGTAAAAGCTATGCAATAGCTTAAAAATATTTGACTAATATTTTTTTTACCACCGCTTGCACAAAATAGTAGCGATACTACTACCCAATATATCAAATTTAAGAGTTTTTGCCTAAGAATTAGAGGTGTTTGCATTATTCTATGTTAAATAAAATAATCTTATTTATTTTGGTATTAAACTAAATATGTTTTAAAATTTTTAAAATTTTTTGTTATTTATTTGATAAACAAGGTTCGATTGTCTCTAATTAGTATTCCTTTCACTAACATGTTCGAATTTCACTCGTGTAGTCGTAGAGCTCTTCTAACATATTACAAATCACAAACTTCATTAGCATCAATCGATATATTTCAGTGGCATTGAAACAGACATCACGAGCAAAATAAATTATACAAAATATGCTATGAGCTTGCAACGTATGCACATGCATGTATAGCAGAGTAAATATATAATATGTAAATCAGCCCATTTATTAGCAATTATTTCAAACACATGATTTTAATCTGAAAACGAGTCATTAGTTATACAAATATGCGGATCTATCGGGTTGAAACCAATCACCAATAGAATTTTATTGCGCTCTTTTCATGAAACTCATAAGTATTTATAAATTATTTATTATATTCATATTAATTACATACGTATTAAATTTATGTAATTTATTCATGTTTTTCTCAAAGCTTCCGCCCGCATCGCTGACATCTCAAAATGTTGTTAAAGTTGTTGCTTTAGTAGTAAGCTTGTTTTTGTTATTGCTGATTGGCTACTAAAACGTGCTTGCATCCGTTAACTTTTTCCGATTAAAACGATAAATCAGCAAAGTTGGCGAAAAGTTAGTGAGCATGTGCAACTGCTAATGATTTGAAATTAACTAAGCTCTAGTCTTGCTCATATACAAGTATGTACGAGTATATATATTTATGTGTGTTGATTTTGTTAAAGCCTTGCCAAAGACGATTTATTAAATGTACAGCAAGCAGTTAAAACACCTATGAAAGTGAAAAAAATAGGGAAATCACTAGAGGAACCTATTTTTTTATAATTTTGCGCTATAAAAATGTTGTTTTGTGGGGCCAAAAGCAGAAGTTGAAGTAATGCATCACCGCTGAGAACATTTTAAACTTACGTCTTTAAATTAATAAATATGGTGTTTAACAGAAATTCAATTTTGTGTTATTGCATTTGATACTTTCATAATCTTTTTCACATAAAGAGTTAACAGCAAGCCAAGGCAAGAGCGCAAGACCTAACTCCATCCATCTATATTATATGTACGAGTATGTTTACTACCAACCAATCAATAAGGATTTTTTCTGGATTTTCCACGAAAGCTAGGATAGCAGTGGAATAAGATATGCAGAAATATTTTTTGAAACAGCGACACAATTTTGGGAATTGAAGAATTATAATAGAGATTTGTTTACATCATTTCCTAGTGCGTATAGTTGCCGCTAAAGAAGCAGAGAAATTGAGATTTATAGCCATTATATACATAATTGTATTTATGTATATCATACACCACTAAATATAGACTAATAAATTTTAATTGCTATATATTGGGTAATTTTTCAGCTTCCCACACTCTAATTCACTCACACATACGCACGAAATATGTTGTCTTGCTTTTTCGCGCTAATTCATTATTTCGGCGATCCTTGAACTTGAATATCATTTCTTTTACGACTTTACGTGTTTATTGCTCTATTTTGATCTAAAGGTTAGAGTTCTGTATTGATTTGGCATATGCTAACTCTTGATTGCTTATTGGTTAATATTCACATGTAATTGGTTAAATTTTCCAATCTTATGTTGGCGATGTCTACTTTTTGCTTTCCGCTTGCGCCATTTTGTTTTAGATGCGGCGGTCAGCATTTTCATAAAGTTCCATTTAAAATTGTTATATAATAAAAATTGTTTATATAACAATAAAGTGGTTCATAGCAAAAGCAATGCTGGGAAATAGATTGATTGTTTACTTTGTGCTTAGCTCAAATCCCTAAAATTAATTAATTTATCATTGAAATGTTAATATTTAAAATGTAGTTTTTGCTTCGCTTGCCATAGGCTATGACTTATTGCTTTTAATAATAGAAATATAATATATAGTATATATATACATATGTACACTGAGTGAGTAGAAACGAGCTAAAAATGGTTGCTCGCCATTGTATGTTTGTGTGGGTTAAGAAGCAATAATTAAAATGTATGCACCAAGAACCGCATTTTGTTGCACTGATTGTCATTTCTGTAAACTCAATTTTCTTGGAAATGCGCTTATAGTAGTGAATTGCATATTCTGTCTTCTTGATAAAACGGTGAACCTGAGCATTGAAATAAATATGTTAAATAAATTTAAATACGTTTTGTGTTATTTATGTATTTATGTGTTTTTATATATATGTCAAAATACATCCAACTTGCTAAATCGCGGTCTCATGCTTTCAAATAACCGTTAAGTGATATTTGCTCTGTGACACGCGCCGTTCTTTTCAACTTATTATTTTTGCTTTGCCGTTTCTGGTCACAGTCTTCCCATGAATAAAATTAAGTTCTGTAAATAACATCATTGAAATGACCTCCACAAATTCTTTTGCAAAGGCGAATTCGATGAACCCAATTTCCGAGTACTTTTTCCACTAAATCAAGTCGTATGTCATAAATAGCACGTTCCATATTGACTTCTATAACTTGAATCAGGTTTATTGCTAAAGACCAATGATTTCAAATAACCTTACAATAAGTAGTCTAATAGTGTTAAATCACAACTTCTTTGAGGCCATTTAATGTTACAGTTTCTTGAAATTATCGATTCTCCAAACTTTTCTCGCAATATGATAAAATGATATTGACATATTTAAAAAGGCTGAAACGACACTTAGAAATCATATTATCACTATTGGAAAACCCGATATGTACATAAACATATATACAGATATACATGCACGGGGGAAAAAGCAGTCCATTTATTTGTCAAGTTCTAAGCTAATTTGAGTATATTCGACATATCTGCAGCCTCTTCTCTGACAAATCACTGTCAAAAGTGTGTTAATTTCAAATGTAGGATAAATTAATTAAATCTTTGTAAATATGCATATATTATATATTCCTCACACATTTCGCCTCATATGTTTTTATTATTCAAACACATATTTAATCAAAGCAAATGGCCTCTATGAATCCAAGTTATGATTTCAATTAAACTCTTTAAAAACTTTTTAATTTGTTACATACAAATTATGCTCTTTCAGCAAGATACACACGAGCTTGAAAGTGTAACAGTTAATAGTTATTGCATTAACATTCTTTTTAAAGCACTCTTCGTAATTTATAATGTCTCAAAATGCATCCCTCTGCGATGTCTGTGTACAGTTTTCACCTTTAGATGCGATTAACTTTTTGCTCTTTGAATTTAATTCTACTCTCGTATGTACAACTATATATTCCGAAAACAATTTCCGGGAAATTTCTGGTCTTAATGTACAACATGTTGCTACAGAGTACAATGAATCATTTTGAGACCAAAAACTTGATCAATCTCATCGATAAATCACCGTATTCACCGGATGTGGCGCCATGCGATTTTTTTTTGTTTCCAAAACTCAATTTACCACTCCGTGGAACCCGTTTAGATTCGATTGAGGCCGTAAAAGAAAATTCGCAGAGGGAACTGAAGGCGATCCCAGAGCCGGACCTACAAGGCAGGTTTCGATGATTGGAAAAAGAGATGGAATATGTGCTCCGCTTCAGAAGGAGCATATTTTGAAGGCTACAAAATAAAGATTGATTAAGATTAAAAAATTTGTGTTTTATTTACAATTTCCGGAAACTTTCGTCGGTCGCAAGGTATATACATATGTGCCTAGATGTTTACTACGGATTTGCCTACAAAAATCACACTAAATTTGTTTAAATGCAGAAATTCAATCAATCGATGAGAGAACTAATAAAACATTTAGACTATTATTCTTTTTGTACTCCATTATTCTTCAATTCTACATTAACTAGCTAGACTAGCTTCAAATGTACTACAGTGAGGGTGTATCCGATAAACTCAACGCGTAAATTATTGTCGCTGACTTTGGTTGTTTCTTTCTCCAACAGGACGAAGTGTTTATAAATGTTCGTAATTTTGTTTTATAACCGCGCAGTATGCATTACAATGCAACGGAACACCATTTAAAATTCTACGAGTTTCCGCTCCATTCGATTGTTGATGTGTGTGTGTGAGTTGCCGTACAAGCAATGCAGATGTTTCGTGAACTTTTAGCTTTAGCTCTCGCTGTCATTCTAGGTACTAAAGTTACAACATTTGGAATGTATGAAAACTTGTAAAAAAATGGACTAGGATAAGAGCCAAAGCAAACACATAGGTTTTGTTAAAGTTGACTGCTTGACGCAGTTGACAAACGGCAAATAGGCAAAAGTACAGGCACAGTCAAGATAAAATATATCCTTAGCACCTTTAATATATGAGACACATTATTTGCATGTAAAAATAAACTTGAAGTGGAATTATGCACCAAACAACGCTGTTTTTACTTTTTTACAGCTAAGTTCGCACTCCTATTAAAGAAAATTAAACTTTGTACCAACAATTTTTCAGCACCAAAACATACAACGTAACATATTCCTCGTCAGCTAAATAACATGTTTTCCCATGCACTTTGGCGCTCTTAACTGGCCACGCTAGCCAAGCGTACATCCTCCGTGGCGGACCTACAGCAGTTGCTGTTATGTGACAGACTCTGAATATCTCGGCGGAGAACCCCGACGGTATTTACTGACAGGTGTACTGGGTAATCTCGTAACATGCATCATTATATCGCATAATAAATTTGTGCATACCGCGACCAATTTCTATCTCATCAACTTGGCTGTGTTGGATTTGATGTTGCTGCTGTACCGTGAGTTTTATTTGTTACACAAATGATTTTAATAAAATTTTTATGAATACAAAATGTATGAAAATATGAAAGTTACTTACAAATAAGTTCAGAATGGGATCAAGCATATGGATCTACCTCGAAACCCGACTCGATAAAAGCCAGAAAACATATACATTTCATTAAGAAGAGGAAATCAATTCTTTGTGATTTTAAAGATGTAGGAAAAGAGTAGTGTGAGAGCTACTGGCGAGCCAAATACGATTTTAAATACATATTTTACTACAAGTATAACATCCCCTATCGCAGAGACATGAATAATTTCTGCTATATAGTTTTTGGGGTTCGAAAATCAATTAAATATGTATAAGAGGCCATATTTCCAAAAACAAAAATTTTCTAAAAAATAATACGCGCTGGAGGTTAACATAAACATCTGCACTTTCTGCTGGACCCAGTCTTGTCCATTAGCTTTTAAATCACGTAAAGCCAGCATTCAAAAGTCCCGCCTTGTAAACTTACTGATCATACACATTTTACATAACAGCTTTTTCAAACATTACATAGTCTTTTTAGTAACTCTTGAGATGTTGCTCAATTCAGAAAAGTTTCCGGTTTTATTCACGATAGGTTTTATTACATAAGAGGTTTTAATATTTGAGATATTTTTTGTGGAAAACTTCGTTTTGGTTGGGCCTTGAAAGAGGAAATAATGCAATTAACATTTTTGTTGACGACAATTTTTGAGTGAAAAGATAAAGCCTTACACTTCAACTACTTCACAAATAATATTGAAAACACTTGGTTATACAATCAAATAATTTATTTGTGACTTGATTCGATGGAAAAATTATGCAAACATACTCGAATATGTATACAACCGTGATAAACATACTCATATCTTTGGTAGATAGGAATAGTGGCACCTAGACCTTTAGGAGGCCACTTCTGATACCAACGAGACTAATATCCCCTCACTCTATTGTCTTTCCTCTGAACCACCCGGTGCTTCTGATGAAGTTCATCAGTACAAATGATTAAATGACAATCCTTCCGAGTAAATTTTTGCGCCTGTCGTTTTAAATTCAATCAAATTGAAATATTTATATTCACGAAGATTTGCATACGTATATATGTGTTTATGTATTTACAGTGATTGATATGCTTATGTTTACTTCCATGTGCGTTTGTATAATAAAAAGATAACGCAAGCTTTGCAGAAGCTATAAAAGTATTTGTGAATAATATTAAAGCAACCTAAGCTTAAGTAACGTCTATTCTATATTGCTGTAAATAAATACTAATATTATATGCACACTTGTCATAAATTTGCCACGACTCCGAGCATTACACACATGCATGTATATAAACTTAACAAAGTACTTACTGTTTAAAGAAATGTGGTCACAACTGCTTATGACTCTTTTACAGGTGTGTTTTACTCTCATTATCAAATTATGGCATGAAATATATTCACGCATATTTTTACAAATTTGATGAAATTAGTTTTGGTACACTACACAATAATAGTATAGTGTGGATATGTACTTCAACCACTTAGAGAATCTCGATTGCTGTCCTATTTTGTTGTTTTGTGGCTTGACTTGAGAGAAAGCTTGCTATGAGTGAAAATTTCATGAGAACACGATGGTATTTCGTGAAACGTCGATTTTAAGCAGTTTTATTTATTTCTTGCTTACAATTAACCTTAATGTATTTTACAAGAAGTAGCTGTCGATTTTATTTTTAGATGTTGCTTTCATAACTTTTTTCCTTTCTCAGTTTGATTGTACGGCCTTAGTGATTAATTGCCGCGAAACGCTTTCAAATTTTTAGAACACACTACAAAATATTACGCCTTCACAATCACCGTGAAAGTCAGGTGCACAAGCAGCAAGCAAATTCGGCAAAACAAACAAACCCAAATGCCTTCAATCAAAGGCTTACAAATCATTCTAATCATGCAAGCTCAAGTCGATTAATGTCACATGAAGCAGTAGTCGATCATTCTCAATATTCATTGTACGTGTCATATACGCAGCATATAGGCGCTGTTATGCACGCGAAGCGAAATTCAACAAATAGACGTGTAACCAATTTAAAAAGCCAAACAAAAGGTGTGTGAAAAGTACTCACTTTGATACACCTGTGCCATCAATAAATGCAAATTTTACTCTAGCAGGCAGACAGTCAAGCGGAAAGCTGCTGATGTGATTGGTTATTTTTGTTTATGTTGCCAAATCACGTGGGAAAACTTCGTATGGAGTTATGCTTGCCAAATTATGTACACTTGTTACTTATTTGGAGCAGATCCTTCTTTTATACCAACATTTCTCTTTTTGTCTCGAAAAAAATGAATTTTAATCAAATATATTTACCTTGATCTTTTTTCGTATATTCTCTTTTCTCTTTGTGTTTTTACTTTCCCTTTCTTTCTTTTCCTTTTCACATATTACGTAGCAGTGGCTTTCTGTCTTTGCTGGGCGTCTTTCCATGCGCAACATCTGATGGCTGTGTTTGTCATCAGCGTGTACATTGAATCGCAGCTGTTCAAAGATAACTTCGAAGCTGTCGACCTCACATCCGGTATGCTGTATTACCAATCGACCTGCATCAATCAGTTGCTGTACAACATCTTAAGTCACAAATTCCGTGCTGGTTTTAAGGTGAGACAAGTTTAATGGAGCGTACTCGGATATGTGAAAGGCACGAGTGAGGAGAAATGTTGCATGTTTATGCCAAATGAAATGCTTTTTATTATATGCAGACGGTGAAACATATTCTGTATATTATTTTGGTAATCTCACCTCGTCCCAAATTAATCTTATGTCATATTAATTCATCGCAGTGGATAATTTACATTATCTTCCCATTTCAAATAATTGAATTTCATATAATTTCATTTCTTCTCATCTCAACTCTTCTTATCCTTTGTCATCTTACAAATCTCTTTAGCACTTCTGTTTTGAAATATCCAAATATATATTTCGTCCAATTATCCCATTAATTTCACCAGATTAATTTCCATTACTAATTTCACTTCGACTTAGATCAACCCTTCACGCCTCATATTTTCAGAACCACTTCCATTTCATCACTAGATCAACAGCCATATTTCTCATTTCATATTATTAACCTTAAAGCAAAAATGTTTTAATTTTCCAAAAACATAAACTTTTAATACTCATCGTTTTATAATCGTACTTCAGCATTGCGACCGGCTGTTCTCATATTTAGAGACCATTGATTATTTAAGAATTGATGAAATCTTCCCACTTTATAACTTACTAAATTAAAAAGTGTCTTCCATTCTCCTTCGCAGGTAATTTTAGCTCGACAGTTTAGATTTCTCAACCGCTCTCAGAGTCAAAGCCACAACTACAGCGCTCTTCCCTGCCACTCTTACCGAATAGCAGCGGGGAAATAGCTGGCAATAGCGTTAGTCGTCATTCATTACATCGTTCATGTTATACCTCCATCGGCTCGAAGTAACCGCTGATAACAACCTTGAAAAAGCGAAATGTAATCGTCGCAAATCAAGTAAATGATGTAATTTTAACAGCGCGGCAAACAACAACAGCAGAAGGGACACCAGCACATGCTGCAGCGAAACTATTGCAACGGACCAATGATTTGGCACGGTCATCCGCAGTTTTTAGTCATAAATTGCAACCGTAGTGACAATTTGCGTCGCTCCGTCATTAGCTATAGTATGGCACATGCAGCGCGTAATGTGCGAGCCTTCGGCGATGATCGCAAGTCGATTAACTCGCAAGAGTGGGAAAGCAACACCAGTCAATATGAAGTGTATGAATGAAATTTCGTCCGAACTGGCGAAATTCGCCTCACCGAATAGTTTGACAAAGATGCAAATGGCCGGCGCTCAACCAGCGCCAATCGTAGAACCGATGCACTCCATAGCGGAATTGAACGTGTATGGACCGGCGCATACACGCCTAAAACTTTCTCGAATAATCAGTCGACGTGGTCAAGACACATTGTTGGCCAAGTCAATGCAGCAGGCCGAACTAATGCCCAACGCCGCTAATATGCCTAATGTGCCTGGCTCACCGTTTATAAAATACGAAAACGATAAGACAAAGGAGATGCTGAAATCTATGATACGCAAGGTCAATGTCGAAAATACTAGATATGAGGTGTTCAGGTGGTATGAGGTGTTCAGAAAGAAAGAAATAAAGCCCGCGCCAAATTTTTGTTAAATTTTAAAACAAAGATTCTCATAATAAAAACATATACCTATTACAAATGGGTGAACATGTTAATACAATACGAAAGCAAATTAATAGTTTAAAATAATTAAAAAAAACATGCTTCACTTCAATCTAACGGGGAAAAATAATTTAAACTGGCAGTAATATTGACCGAAAAATACTTGTATTATTGTGAGAAATAATTTTTCGTATATCGAGCATGGAACATATATTACTGTCAGTTGATTTATAAGTATTTTCCAATATTTAGTTTCAAGTGCTTTAAAAGCGTGTTTTTAGTTTTCCTAAACTATTTACATCCGTATTTTATTAACACGTTTACGCATTTGTAATAAGTCTGTAGTATGTTAAGGATTTTCCCATTTTTAATATTTTCATCTATGCATTTAAACTGGAGAACTACTACTTCAATAGCTATGTATATGTATGTGAGCTTATGAATAAAATTAAAATATAATTGTAATTAAAAGCGTCAAAATTTGCATGAGACATAAATTTATGCTACACCGGAAAATAATTTATGCACATATCTCTTTAAGCGCCTGCAGTTAGTCAGGAGCTTTGTACATCAAATGGTACACCGCCAAAAAGGATTGAACAAATTTGAAAACTTTTAGAAAGTTACAAATAGGAGAAGATATGCCTGAATGTACACATATTGTAATTGTAAATGTAATAGAAGAATATGATTCAGATTGACTTACTGACCTGCAGACACCGACTAAAATTATATTTTCATGTCATTGATTTTTCTTGCATTAAAATAATCTCCTTTAAGTTACATACAAGTATATGCTAGCACACTTCAAATAATTTTATAAAATACCCACAGAATTCGCCAATTTCTCTCTTAGCCAAATATTGTAATATCGTAGCATTCTTCAGTTAACTTAAATAATAATGATTTAGATTAAAGATTAAAAACGTTACGTAAAATTTGTTCTTGACTTCATAATCGACTATTACTTGATACAAAGCAATGGAATATCAAGTTTTTTAACGGAATACTACCTAATACCTAAGTATATTACAGAATATTGAGAAATTTTTTTTCTTAGTATATTTTACTCATCTCCATAAATAAAGGGTTCCATAATGATAACAACACTTTAAATGAAGTTTAAAACTTGTGGTGCACTATGTTGAAAGCACTTTCTAGTTTATGAATTTTTGGCGATAAATCTGTTTGTAAATACGAAAGTATGTGAGCAGTCACCTGTGCGTGGTCAATTTATTTGTACATGTGAAATTTCTGCCACACGTGAGCGCAGTCGAAGTTACAACACGATGCACTGTCTGTGGACCCCGGAAACATTGCAAGAGTTTGGCGATAGTTAGAGAACGTTGGCGTCCTTCTGTTTTGTTTTAATTTTACACATATATCTTTTTGTTTAAAAAGTACTAGTTTTGTAGTTTATTTTTCTTTTTGCTGACTTATTTCAAGAACACTATGAAGTTACATTCCTTAGCATTTCCAGTAATTCATTGAATTATGGCTCTCGTTTGATATAAAATAATAGATGAATAATATTGAAATTAAAAATGTTACCAAAGCATTTATGTGACTTGTTTCTCCTTTAAAATAACATATATATGTATTATCATATACCATCAGCATATATGCATACATACAAGTAAACATAGAATAATATTTTGTAACAGAATTGAAAATGTAAACCGTAGCAACTTTTAAATGGCTACTATAAACCACAACACTCGTTTCGCAACAATATGATAACACTTTTCAATTTCTTGCTTGTTCGTAATTGCGATTTTCAACACTTGTAAATTTTGTGAACTTTCTTGCTTGAATGGTTTCTCAAATTGGCAAACTCACCTGTTTGTGGGACACCTAAGTTGTACTCTGAAACAAAACGCCATAACTTCAGTAAATCCATGTAGTTCCAGCAGCTTTAAAAGTGCTATGGTTTTTGTTGTTGGTAGTTACATAACTTAACAGCAATTTACGATTCCAACACAAAATAAACATGTGAAAACAGCAAATAGCTCTTACACACATACACACGACTGCACACTTAAATTCAACGGTACACGTGCGAATATTGGATGCTGAGTGCACGTCGGCTAAAATAAAATGAATTTCCTTCGACGCACAAGTGCGTATTCGAGAGCGTCATATGCGGTTTGAAAATGAATTTCCCGGCGAGTAAGCACATATTAAATTATATGTGATTGGGTTTGTGTACATTGCTTGCAGGAAATATACACTAAGCGCTGAGAAGATAGCTTTACGTTATAGTTTATAACTGACAGAGTCAATGGAAGAAAAATGGTGAGCTGCTATTCAATAATTAGAGAGGAATGTCTTATTCCATTATTACAAAAGTTACAAAAAAGTTACTCTAAGTAAGTTTTCAAAAGTTGAAAAAACAGCCGAGATTTTTTCAAATTTCCTACAGGGCTAAAGAAAACGCGATTTTGTACATTTTTGTATACTTACGTACTTAGTACGCAGAAATATAGGCGTAGTTTTCGATTATTTTCAGCACTTTTCCGCATTTGCTTTGAAGAGAAATGTGCAGTTTGCATAAAGACAAGAAAAAGTTTCCTTTTTTTCAAAACCAATATGAACTGCGATTTCTTTATGTATATATACCTATATACTTAAATATATTAACATACATATATTTCGTCTAACCTGATGTCAAATAAAATTCTATAGTGAAAGAAAAGAACTTAGATGAAAATGGCTACAAAGCCATGCCAACACACAAAGAAACACAATTCAGAATTTCGGTTCCAAAATAGCAGGATTGTTTTTTCTTGCAATATATTTGAAGGAAAGAGTTGAACTAGTTCCAGAATTGCCTAATGGTTGTAATAAGAACCCGAAAATTTTGGAATTGTAAAAGTCGAAAAAAATTGCATTTCCAGCACACATACATACAAGTATATATCAGAAGTGAGGTATTTAATGTATATAATAATTCTGACCACGATAACTTCGTTCAGAACGTACACATTTCTTAACAAATTGTCGCGACATATGCTGCACAGTTGCTTTATGTCATGTCTGAATAGGCGACGATATCTTGTGCAGTACCACTGAATTAATACACTATAATTATTTTGCTTGCCAATGACACTCATAGTTGACAGCGCAAGAGCAAATAAAAATTGTTTTATTTATGTTTTTTTATGTCCTTGAATAATGTGCTACATTGCACGTGGATGCAAGCAAAATTCAATGTCAACGTAACATTTCATAAACATTAACAAGTAGACACGTTAACTTCGGTTGCAACGAAGCTATAATACCCTTCACAAATACATTAGATGCCTTACAATAACTTTTATCGGTCAGTTTGTATAACAATTATAAGCTGTAGTAAATCGATCTGAACAATTTCTTTACATATTGCATCAGTGTCATAGGCAATAACCCGTGCCAAATTTCGTGAAGATATTTCATAAAATGAAAAAGCTTTCCATATAAGCACTTAACTCCGATCGTTCAGTTTGTATGGTAGCTATATGGTATAGTATAGTATCCGATATCGAGCAGCTTTTTCATGAGAAAAAGACTGCAGCGAAATTTCAGATCGATATCTCAAAAATTGAGGGAATAGACCGTATATATACAGACGGACTGACAGATACACAAACGAACATGACTAAATCGACGTCACGCTGTTGATTTATATACTCGTATTTTCTTTGTAGGGCAATAAGACATTCTATAAATAAAATAAGTATATTTGGAATATGAGTTCATATATTAGAGTTTACGCCGTTCCGTTTATAGTTTTTTATCGATTGCGAGAAATGTGGGGTATAACTATAAAATAAATATCTGTATCCACATGAAAAAGTGAAATCGAGTTAGCAAGTAATGAAGGTCAAATATGTGATGACCTTTGTAAATAAGAGTTCGATTGCCTTTTTCCATGAGCTTTTCTCCACAAATGTCGCGATTAAACAACACTAACCTCAATTTTGTTTGTTTTTAATTAAATTGTAATTATTTCCAATAATAATAATAATAGTGTTGATCACATGAGCACAATAAGCTTTAATTACTAGATTAATTTGCCTTGAATGTGCGTATATAAATATTTGAAGTGGCTTGAGCTTTGACATAACCTTGAGATAACATACTACTGGGAGTATAAGAAAACATTAGAAACTATTTGCTCAATCTGTATACAACTTAAAGCTAGTCTTAAGATAAAAAAACTATTTAGAATTCCATAACCAATTATTCTCCGTTCTGTGCAATTCTGTCACATGATCTTAAAAATCAGATATTGCTAGTAGCGAGCAACGTCTCACGAAACGAAATAGAAACCGTGACCTAACTATAACTTCTCTTTTGTAAATACTGGCAGAAATTATTTAATTATTGTCTTCATTTACACTCCTGCATCAGATATAACAGCTTCTAACAAATAAATTTCCTTTAACTGAAATATACCACCATATAGTAAATTAAGTTAGAAATCTTTTATGTATTGCTTTAAAGTGGACAAACTTTTTTCATGATTATGTAAACTTCTCTTTTAGTTACATTTGATAAATTTGTTACTAGGAAATTTTGCTGCAAATTCATAGTTGCTCATTTCAGCAAATCGCGTAAGTGTGCTAAACCTAAAAACTACCAACTGTTTTACTAACTGTTTTAATTGCTTATTTATGATAATCATATTTTTATGCCGTACATGTGGCGATTTTGTGGCTTAGAATTACTCTCAACGGAGATAATACTCTTTGAGCAATTCAACAGCCGCAGTAATTACCGAAATACATTCATCGCTGGCGACTTTTCATGCGGACAAAGAGAGAAAAAAAAAGGAAACTAAGAAGCAGGCTTAAAAAATTTATTCATAAAAACGATAGCAGAGAATGAGGCAGCAGTATTTAAAATAAAAGAAGAAACTGGGCAGCATGTTCAAGCAAAAAAGGATATGTTTAAGTGTGATTATGAATGAATATAACTTTCAGCGGATGCATTAAGCAAATATATTGGATACTTGTAATTAGTGCAGACATTAAAATTGCTACTAAAGTTTTTGACGAGAGCAAGAGGACTTAGCTGAAGGTTGCATAATCGTTGCTTCGTTCCTCGAAACAGTGTGCTGCCTTTCGTTTTTCTGTCAACTTTGTGGTTATGACAACGTGGATGAATAAAAGTGTGTCTTAAGAATGTTGGCCATCGGCTGTAATATAGAAGAAAGTGTACGAATAATGCGTGGGAAATATGGAAGTTGTCAGCGCTGATAGTTATTCATCACACTTTTGGTGACGTCATGCAAAATATTTTCATTAAAATCGTCAGCTAAGACGTAAGCATAAAGTGATAAAATACGGCAAAGAGCACATTAAAATGGATGAGAAGCTCTAAAAAGAATTTCATACCCAATGCGCGTATTATGAAAAAATGTTGGCGTATCACACAGTTTAGAGCTTTGAGTATGAAAATGATTGCCCCTAGTTCTTATGTTTATAACTTAATAATTGAAAATTTTGTATACCCACGCCCACACCGACGGCAATAAAAAACCTATTAATTCTAAGATTACGTCGCCAAAACCCAAAATAAATTACTATAAGGGTCACGTACTAACATAAATGTTTATGCAAGCTCTTAAATGTTAAATGCCTGTAAAGTGGCAACGTATAAATTTAAATATGGCAATTTCGTGCGATACGATCTCAAATTGTTATTAATTCTAAGATTTAAAACAACTGATCACACTGTTATGCAAGTATGTCACAAAGGGAATTTGGCACTTTTCGTGTTTTTGCGCAAACAGCGTTTATTTTATTAGTTTATGTCATTATGAGTAAGCTTTATAGAATTTTGGATATTTCTTAATCTAATTGTTTATTTTTTTAACGTTAACGTTAATAAAAGAGTTTTTGCATATTTGTTATTAGGGTAGTCAGAATTTTCAAAAAAATTAATTAGATTATTTTTGCATTTTCGTTAAGTGTAATATCTGAAAAATATTCTTTGAAAATTTCAAGTTGATCCGATAATTACTTTTTGAGTTATTCGACAAATAACAAAGAGCGCTCGGGCACTTCAAGGCACTCTGGAGCAGGTAGGTGAAACTTTAAATGCATTTTTCTCAAAACTATGTTTTTTGCACTGGTGACAACTCTAACTCGAAAACCGCTCAGTAGATTTTAATGAAATTTATGCAGCTTTTAGAATACATAATAAACTCGGGACTGATCGAAGGATTTTTTTTCCATTAATTTCGATTTTTCAAGATCAATTAACTGTTGATTTTTTCCCAAAAATCTAGAAAAAAATTCAATCAGGCCCAGGATTATCTATTTACAAAACTAATTTTTTCCATCCGATTGATTTTAGATGAATCTCCAAGCACTTATGATTGTGAACGCAAGGACTTTTTGTTGGAACTGGGTCAGCATAGAGATCTATAACTTTTTTTTTTGAAATTTTCGTGACTATAAATCAAAACATTGTATAATAATGCCATATTACTACTTTTGTAAAATAACATGATTCAATAGCAAAAAAAAACTTACTGAAAATTCTCATTTTTCGTGCCTCTGACTAGCCCTAACCCCTTAAAGCGTATGGTTATTTACTTCACGAAATTACACAAATGAATTTAATTCCAAATCCCTAGACAATTTTATTAGTGACTATAAACAAATATTGCTAATAATTTGTGAGGTCAATACTCAATACATACAAGTAAATATTAACTTCCAATAAACACACGAAAATAAAAAGCAAATAGCAGCTAGAAGAGATAATTAGTCAGCTAGTAAGAACCCAGCTAAAATCTCAAGCAAATTTGTGTGTTGTAATAATAATGTAAATCATTAGAAAGTCTGAAACTATACGAATCAACAGACCTGGTCCGAGAGGAGTACACAAGCCAACTAACTACATGACGCTATTATAATAACAGTTATTTTTTATAAAAAATATGCAGCGTAGTGTAATAATTGAACTTGACAAATTCTCCAACGCTTATTGTACCTCAAACACATTTTGAAAGCTTTGCAGCGTAAATCCTTTTACATTGTGATAGGTCACGGCTAGCAGTTAGAGCTTTTAAGACCCCAACTCGTTTCTTTTTTGTGCACGTCAAACGTTCTACTGCGCTATGTGTGGATGAGGCACTGAACGGCGAGTCTTACAAAGTGTTTGTTTGTGTATACTTTTTGAGGTTAATTCAATGTAAATACACAGGGCTGAGGAAAAAAGTAAATCAAATAGCATGTTAACCGCTAGAGCGATGAAAAACTTGTTGACAGCAGATTTAGCTCAAGTCGACAAATTGATTTTGTCACCGCATTCATTAATAGCTATTGTTGTGTGGCTAAATAAGCTTATGAAGACTATGAAGATTGAATGACCTAATAGGAAATTTCAGTTTAAATTAAAAGGAAGTATGAGGTAATATTTATTTAGAAAATCAGGTAGAGATGTAGACCTTAATAATGACAGCCACCAATTCGAAGTGCTAACATAAATGCAGATATAGCAAATGATATTTAGAAAATTACAAAGTACATATAGTGTCTTTAAAAATGTAAGATTACAACTAACATTAACTTAAACTTCTCTCAATGCTTGCAAGCATCTAAGTCGGGGCATAACTTTCTATTAAAACATGTTGCGCAACAATTCGACATTCTTTATTCGACGAAATCGTGAATGCATGACAATAAAATTTGTATCATATTAACTTATATTGAAGCTCATAAACTCACTTAGATATATTACTATATCTTACTTCGCGGCAGCGAAAATTGTATTAAAATCTTACTACAATGAGATAGACATATGTGACATAAACTCACCTGAAACAAGAAAATTTAATATATTAAGTTAATGTGCAAAATGTGAAGCAGAAGATCGAAATTAATTATATTGTATTAGGGATATCGGGTCTAGCCCAACTCCATTCGCGTTCAACGCCAAACCTTATAGTTCTTAACAAAGCTTGTCCACTTAATTTTATTCAAATATCACACATTTTCACCAACTTAAACGGGGTAAATGTTTAAAGTCTGGTGAAAAGTCGGAAATCACTATATATTATTTATATATGAGGCAGAAAAATTTCTGAACTGATTACATTAAATTTTGTCATTGTTCAGTTATACTCGAAAATATATTTTCAAGCAATTTTATAAATAAATATATAAGACCCACATATTCGACATAAAGTTTATTCGATTAACGATAATCATTACATGTGTGTGTGTAGTCTAATATTATTTCATATATTTTCAGCATTAAGCTGTAGTATTCCAACATTATACGTTCAGTTAATTTTGCTAAGATATCCTACATATATATATGGTTTAAAGGTAACGGAATGTTTGAAAATCTTTTATTGGGTATATTGACCTGATTTTATCAAAGTTAGGTAATACTGCATATTATTAGGAGAATCAGATGCTTTCTAAATTTCATTAAGGTACCTCACATACTATCACCATTATATAAGAAGTAAAGTCAAACAGATGTTGGAATATCCTGGAATTAGTTATATAGAGGCTTAGTTTTCACCCGATATTATCCATTAAAGATGCACCGTTATTTGAAAAACATGCTCACTTAATTTATATTGGATCTAAGGAAAGTACTGATCCGATTCAACTTATTCTTAACACATATTATTATGAGAAAATGATTCTCTACTAATTTAAATTATAATTCTCACAGATTGAATGATATTTTCGGTAAAAAGTTAGCAATAAGCACTGGGGTCAACCAATTCGGTATGTGGGGCTTGAACAGTTATATGCCAATTTTGACAATTTTTGATGAAAAGGCGTGCGCGCTATTCGGGCAAAGTTGTATTCACTGGTGCTTGATTTTCTCTTTAAGTCAACTTAATCAACACAATGATCTCTGATGGATTTACCTTTGTTCTGTCACCATAAGTAATTATGTCGCTATATAATATATATACATACTTACACTTATCTAAATTAGAAGCGTATGCCTACGCAAAATACTTGTTGTTGTGCTGTCATTATGTGACACAAAAGTAAAAGCAGTTCTGTGATTAATGTGTGACAGAGTTGTTAAATAAATAGCAATACTTGAGCACCGCATAACGTTAAGAGGCGAAACCAGTGACTGTGCGTCCGTCAGACTCTTGAAACAAGCACTTTTCAGTAAATGAGTACTTGCACGAGAACAAGATGGCTCAATAATGAATTTTCCAACATGTTGCCACTACATATATACATACGTAAACATATGGTACAAGAAGTGGGATCAACATTTATAGCGCTGCGGAGCGTGGCTTAAATGTGTTGGCAGTTCATGAGCAACCCGACCATTTCAGCTGAGTTTTACTGCGTATACTTCTTTGATACTCCTACACTTGATTTATTATTGAAATTTATCCATACTTATATATGACTATAAACACATACACACACATTCGCATTAGACACTTTTACTTCTTTGTATTACAACACTTTGTTATGGGTTTGTTAAGCTCCTACGGTTCTCATTCTCAAATGACCGCTTGTTGAGCTCGCGGTGGTGTCGCGTGGAATAAGAAAGTACCACTAATCTACTACTGGGCAACAACCAGAAAGCTGTGACCGCATTCGGAAGAAATTGTGATAATAAATCATTACTGAAGAAGATCTAATCCAAGTAATGTGCATGATTATTCAACCACGCCGCACTGCTATTTTTTTGGTATAAACGCCCTTCCATTATCTATTTCCATTTGGAGTGTAAAAATCTGAGCCCATAGAGGAAGGCACTCAAATTTTCACAAAGCGATAATAGCATTACTGGGATATAATAACTGATGTCATCAATAAAATATATTCCTATTAAATAATAAAATGAGTTTTACTTCTTACTGGTGTCGTGCTGCGATCCTTCAATGAAAAAATATCTTCTTTTACCCGAATGTAAAAGAATAAAATATTTAGAAAACCACTGGATTTCATGCATCGCATATTTCACACATTTAAAAAAGCATATATGAAGGCAAAAGCACTATCACCTGCATATAAAAACCGTTATTTGCACACAATTGCAATATATTTTATTTCTGTATAATTTAGCATAATATTAAATTCTCTTTGAATATGTGTTGATTTTATGCTCGACACACAGTTCACCGATTGCGTAATTAGTACACGTACTCCATCTGTAATTTGAGTGCTGAAAGCGTATGGTGAATAGCGTTTCCAGATAAAAGGATGAATTTTACATATGTACATATACATCGATGATATATGGTATACCATAAATAACTACATACCGGAATAATAATTCTATATGAAAATTCCGACTGACTTGACCCCATATTTATGTTTATACTTATATATTTATAAAATTGCTTGAAAATAAGTTTTCAAGTACACTTGAGGAGTTTCAAAAATTAATGCAATCAGCTCTTTCATTCCTCTGCCCCCAATATACCCTATATATTGATGTCCGATTTTTCAACTGACTTTAAATCGTTTAGGTTGGTCAAAATGTGTGATATATTAATAAAATTAGGTTGACACGTTTTTCTAAAAGTTATAAAATTTTATTAATGGTTTGGCGCTCAAAATTAATGAAATTGGTTGAAGGTATTCCCCCGACTTTTATTCTTGTAAGTTGCAAGATTTTAAAATGTTCGATTGCACTCGAACTTAGCGCTTCCTTACTTGTTTATATAGAATTTGTTTATGTATTTTATATACGTGTTTGTTAGCAATTTGTTAACAAGTTGAGCCACATCGAGGAAGACTTCGAATAGACAGCAATGTACTCTCCTAGGATATATAATAAAATCACTTAGTTATTTAAATCTGAGATCTTCGGAGTTCTGAAATATGTGTCAAATATGTAAAATCTCTTTCTGAAAAATTTTCCTATATCTTTATTTCAGGACTAACTCGTCAATTTTTTATCACAAAAGAAAAATATATATTGAACATTGTGGTTCGAAGAGTCTTAAAGACTGAGAAAGTATCTTCAGCTTGTTTATTTATACATATATTTTTTTGCAGTTAACGCTGTACAAAGGTCTCTTACAATAAAGTCGATTTAGTCAAATTGAATGCGTAAAATTTTAAACATATAATGTTAGTATGTATATAATTGCATATACACATACAATTAGATAATAAAATAAATTTGATTGAAAAGTGCTAAACATCTAATTTTTGCAGATCTTCTTTATTCCATTCAAATACCAACTTGCCAGGCTAGAACGAAAGCAGAAAGCAAAGTGCATTGGCACATAGCTATGACAATAAGCGTGCTCGTCATAAATTATAAACTTTGCCTATTAAAAGTACCACAAGCTCACTAATATTGCGAATATTTAAAACCAAATTGAGTTATTGTATATATAAATATCAATGTAATAATTAAACAAAAGTATGAGCAAGCTGCTCGCCAGTGAAGGACAACTTGGTCGAATTCTCCAAAATATCTGTTACCTAAATGTTTGTTGGTGCGTGCTTGGCAATTAAATAAATTAGCTATTATAATCAGAGGCTATTGTTCTATTCTCAAGCAGATTGTGTTAAGCCACTAGCGGTTGGTAGGTTAGTTTCCGGAGAGTGACGAAAAGCAATAAATTATAGCTAATTAAGAAATTTGGAAGCAATATTTGCATTGTGAAGTGAAAATTGTTGAAAGAAGTGAGAAAAAAACTTCGCTCATTACGAGTTGTAAATTTAATGCACGAGTGGTCAAGAGTGGTCATCTTTAATGAATCTTGAATGAAACTTTTAAACAACTTAACAGGATAATACAGATTATGGACATAATTTGTTTATCAGTGTGTGAACTGTAGGCCAAATAAATATAATATATAACTTAATATGCATGTAAATATTTGACTTCAAAAACACGCAATCTGGGATATATTGACTAGAGGCAAATCATTACATATGTCACTTGAAAGCATTGTACACTTGAATTCACATGTGTAAACATTATTTTCTGTTTGCATGAATAATGGTTGATACCACACATAAACTTGTTCTTGCACAAACACAACATAGGTAAATAAAATTACGATCTCTTAAAGATTGATGATATATACCACATTCACATAAACTAATAGATATGTGCCTTTTATACAAAGCCTTAAATTGTCTACAAACATTTTCGACTACTCGTATATGTATTGTATTAAATTACGACACATGTTGCGTGGCGAAAATTGTGAGGCGAACAACAAGTAAATGACCTTGACTTGCCGAAATTGTATGTATTTTTATGCTTCAAATGTAAGGAGTTGCTTTGCAGTAAGCGCATATGTTTCTTCGATTAAACACGTGCTGCCATGTGATATATATAAATGTCAATCTGAATGATATCATACATATATACGCATAAATGACCCTAAATACTAGAACACCCGCACACTGAGTAGCAAAAAAGAATCACAAACAATAAATATTTTTTTGTCCATCGAAAAACATTTCAATCATCGTTTGCAATAAATATTATATAAATACTTGACACGGTAAACTGTTCAAAATGGACTAGGTGTCGTTCAATTGTCTTTATATTGTACTTTAATATTCCTATGGATATATGTATGTATATAACAATCTAAATACTTACAGGTAATACATCAGTATTAGTAAGTATGATTTTGAATCGATATATTTGGTACATACATATATATAGTATGTTATATCTACATATATATTTTATGTCATACCGAACTACATAAAAGTAGCGAAACCACGCATGCAAATGAGGTCAGCAATTCCTGCCTATACTTTTTTTTCCTGTGTATCTTTTTCTTTTGTGTAACGGTAATGGTGTTGCATTTAAGAATAACGGTATTTCATTGGCATGTTTTTGGAGTTGATTGCAATTGATGCTTCCTTTACATGTGATCTTCTTTATTTCTTCCAAATGGATTTTATTTTTAGCAGTAATGGCTTCTTAATTAAAATTAAGGTATAACTAACAATATACCTTCAAAGACCACTATTTTTAGCATCTGTAGGATATGCCGAACTAAAAACTCAAAAAATAGTATATATATATATGTTATTTATTTAGTCGAATTGCTAAAAATAAATCCAACAGGATTGACGATGAAGTATAGCATACTTTTCTGTACCGCCTTGGGTATCGAAGCAAATGTGTTTACATATGGTTATGTGTGTAAATATATTATATTACTACTAACCAAACTTTAACAATAAACATAGAAACAAGTTCCAAAGCTTATTTACATATTTATTTGGATAGAAAAATAAGAGCCCTATGACTGAAACGTATTGGGTATTCATATAGCACACCATGTCGTATGAGTAACTCGGAATGCTCAGAGTTATACATTAATGGCATATAACTTTGTGTTTATGAAAGAAATCTTGAAAACCTTTTTTATAGAGTAGAATAACAACATCAAACTTGCTTACTTGCTTAATAAAATAACTATCATAAAATCCCATGTTATGCATATGGGAAAAGAAATATGATTTAGGCATCGTATAAATTGAAAGTAAGAGCCTGTTTACGTTGAATTCTTTTTTTTTAGGGCAAAAACTAAGAATTCTAAGGGCAACTGTGCATACACACCCATAATTTATTACATAGAAAGTAATTATTTTTGATCACTAAATTAGTTGAATGTGTGCGTGAAAATAATGACTATAATTAAAGTTGTGAGCGTAATGTGTAGATAGGCACATCTTATTCAATTTCGCTCTCTGCCTGTGGTCATAATTCTCGATGCTCTTAAAATATATTTCTACAATCAAATGACGTCAATGATACAGTTACACAAATTTGCATATAACATAAATATGTGTAGCATTTAAGTGAATCAATATTATTTCTATATTTCCCATACAAATATATACAAACTTCGAAGCAGTTAAGTCTAATCAATTACTGATGTTTGTCTACATGTGCATGATGTTAAATAGTTCACTTTTTTTTTACCTTCATGCTGAATGAGAAATAGAAATGTCTGCACAAGGCTAACGTCCAACTTCTTGTGTAGAGTAGTATGAGGTCGAAGATAATTTGTTAATTCAGCAAATTCATGTCAATTTGCACTTAACTGCTATGTCTGTCGAAAAGAGTTTGACCACTTCCAAAAAACCCACTTATGCTAGTTTTTAGATACCCAGTAAGCAAAATTTTTACCAAATATAATAATATTATATTTGTAATAAAAATTGTTTATTCACTCTAATACGTGATTAATAAAAATATAAAAACTAGATTATTTTTCCTTACTTTCAGAATAAATTGTCAAAACTGAGCCTCTTTGAAATACATATAAAACGTTCAGAAATGCTAGATTTCAACATTTCGATTAAAAAAGATAAATTCGTAGACTCAGGAAGAACCTCCCCAAGAGCTAATTAAACGTAAGTGTAAATAACTTGCTTCTGGCGAACACTCGAATCGTTATCGCTGATGTTCGATAAGTGCGATGATGCTCCGTGGAATGCAGAAAAAAGGAGGAAATAGGCACAAAGAGGAAAATTAAACAATGAAATTTTCAAAGTGGTTTTTCTAATTGAATTTAAACACACGTAAAAAAGCAGCGGTTTAATTATTACTCATTTCTTTTTCTTATACCTCAATTCGAGTTTTCTACAAAACTTTTTATTGGCGGGTAATTTATATTTAAGTATAAATACTATTAACTCAAGCGCAGACTAAGCTTCAATTTGAATAGCGCTATGCGAACAAGAACCCGCTGCGGTTCTTAGTAAAAATGCTCACAGGCATATACCCACAATCAATGGCAAATAAATCACTTAAGCTTTTGATCATTCTGCTCAAAGGCATGCAAAACAATACAATAACATTAGCAACAAAAAACAACCGCAATGACAGCAAGACCAACAAGAACTACCAAAGGCGAAAATTATTTTGCGACACTGTCACACTGTGTGCTCATTCAATTGGAATTCGAAACCATTATGTGTATCATACAACACACACCAATACCCATTGAAACGCTGCATAACCACTTTGCGGTCGCCATATCACTTTGTTCAAATCGAGCTTCGAATCAAATATTCGTAGCCTTTGGCAGGGCATCATATTATGTTGACGTCTAATGGATCTGTTAGAAATATGTGGGCGCACTCAGAAAGATATGCTTTTATGCAAGACGTAGGCAGGCTCAAGTGGTTCTGCCTTACTACAATCCTCCATGACCTGCTTAAAATAACGTCAGCATATTTGTATTTTCGTTTATTGTTGCTTTTTTTACTTACTTGGAAATATGTTTTCGGCGATTGTGTATTCAAATCAGTTGCACGTGCAACTGACATTCGGAGTGGAGGCAACCAAATGCACAGCTGGCTGCTACGCACATACTTATGCTGGCTGCTACGCACATACTTATGCGATTGTAGCGTAGTGAAAATTATTACTTTGTAAAGAAGTGATAAGTTCATGAGTAACCGAAGTTTTATGTTGCAAAAGAATTCAATATTTATTATTCGACAAAATGGGTGAGTGGATTACAATCATGCAATCTTACAATATTAAATAGTAATATTATAGGTCGTCGACTCAGTTGGCCTCATTACTATATTATGCTTCGTATGCGGTATATTGGTACCAAAATCAGCCTAGTTAACATAGATATATGTGATATAAACTCAACCAAATTTATTTTATCGGGTATATAAGAAAATAATCGACCAGTGAAACGGAAATTAAAGTCAGCTACTTGTGGTATTAATCAAGTACATTCGGACACATGTGTCCGCGAAATTTTATGAAGAAATGTATGGGTGCTGGGGTTATCTTACGTCTTGACCGATGTATACGGCCAACCGGAAGTTTGCATTACTTATATTGGGTATTTGGTAGTATGGACCCGATTTAACCCATATTTGGAAATACGAGATACTATTACAAGAAAAAGATGTTTTAATTAGAAAGCTTGCTGATTAACCGGTATTTGCGGTATAAAGTAAACCGGAAATTTCATCTTTAAATCTGTCCATTAAATATATGGGGGTTAAAGAAAGTATTGACCTACTTTTCTGAATTTCTGACACGAGGATAGATTATTAATATGAAAATACTCTCTCTAAATTTCAATAATATACCCCACAGATTGAACGATACTTTGGGTAAAAGGTCAACCGATTATGAAGAATTTAGACTTGAGAATGCATATCGAAAAGACATTTGTGCTAAGGTTTTATCCCAATTTATCTTTGGTGCTTGGTTTGTATACGGTAAAGTCGTAGAATCATATGGAAATAAAAATTGTGTTATGTGGAAACTAGAGTTTCGTTTGAATTGGTTGAGAACTTCCTGTATTATGGGACGTCAGCCACAGTTGGACGGTGCAACGCCTTTTGTAAAATGTGGGCGATTAGCTTTAACGGTTTGGAGGTATGTATATTAAACCCATTAAGAAACGGGGAAACGCCCACTTTTTAAATATATTTTTGCAAAATACTAAAAAAAAATTTTTTTAATTTTTGAGGGAGACGTCACTAAAATTTTCATTTCTTAACTTAAAAGTTAATTAAAATTATTTAAATTCATACATATTTTTTCAAAGTAAAAGTTTTGAACTATAACTCCTGAAAATTTCATTAAAAAATCACCAATAGTTTTCTAGTTATTAATTTTTTAACTAAAAGTAGAAAAAATTTTCAATTAAAAAAAAATTGTTGTTAAAATTAAAATTTAAAAAAACTGAGCAGGGGATTACTTAATTATGATGATTACTTTATGAAAAAATACTCACATTCAAATTCGATGATCAAGTGGAAAATGGGGGGTTCACTTGACGTGTTTTTACTCAGTTGTTTTTGTTTTTTAAAAACTCACACTTGAACTTTTATGCATTAAAGATAATTAGGTTCCCTGTAGGAAATTATTATGCATTCAAGCAATAAACGTATACATAAACATATCTACTGTTACAATAAATCTGAATGGGCATTTTTTTGGGGACAACCGAGGTATATAATCATCTTGGTATCAATTTGCTTTTTAATAAAAAATAGAACTTAAAAATATTAAAAAACAAGAAATCGTAATGACAAAAATTTGAAAAAATTACAAAACACTACAGTACTCATTATTTTCAGCAATTCATTGAGTTATTGTATAATACCAAAAGTATTATCAAAATGTAAACAATTGCTTTTTACAGATTTCTTCTTAAGAACTTGCGATTTCCAAGGAAAACCAGATAAATATTATAATCTCGAAAATTAAACTTCTCGCTCTTGTATGTGTTTTCGGGTTTGTACTTGATAAATTGTTTCTATATGTTCCTTTCAGACGAACGATTGACTTCACCGTCGCAGTCAAAGTCACACACACACACAAGCCGGGGTATTCGGAAGATTCATACTTGCTTTTGAATAAAAGTTTTTTAATAATATATATATTTTTCTTTTTTTTATGGTATCAATGAGTTATACGCGTTTGTTAAATTTAATTGCTTCTACTTTTTCAATAGCGTACATTTCGCAACACCATCACCCATCTTGAGACCCAGCATTAATTATTGGATAATATTCAACCGACTACGTCCAGCACGCAATGAATAAAATACACCATTAGAGTTTTACCTGTGGGGATATGTAAAGTCTAAAGTCTATGCGGATAATCCCGCTTCGATTCAGGCCTTGGAGCAAAACATCACTCGTGTCATTCGCCAGTAACCCCAGTCGAAATGCTCGAACAAGTCATCGAAAATTGGACTCAACGGATGGACCATCTGAGACGTAGCCGCTGGCAACATTTAAAAGAGATAGTCTTCAACAAATAAATGCCAAAGAATGTTCTTTCGTGTGATAATAAACACTTCGCATTAAATTTGAGCTTTCTGTGTTTCTTTCTTTAAAAAATTAGGGAACCTCGAAGTGGATCACCCTAGACATACTCAGGGTTGTGTGAACTTGTACATTTTTTTCCTTTTCGTTTGCAAATTATAGATAGTGCATAACGCTTTAAATTTGTGAAATAGAAAGTAGTCTCATGGCGATAGATCAGGCGAATACGGAGCGTGGTTGGCGGGCAATATCCATTTTTTCATATAAAACTCTTTCACATCCGATTTACTTGAAGTTAGATGCGCTTGAAAGAGGATAAATTTATCTTTTTAAATTCTTGATAGATAACGGTGCATGTTGTATGATTTAAATATAAAGTTCGTTTGTTATTGGGACACGCCTTACACAACAATAACAAATATCTGAAATATAGAAAAAAACGAAAGTTTACATTCAATTTAAATTTTCCAATATGGAAATAAAATTTTTTATATTGGAAACATTAGTTGATGATTTCAGATGGGTTTCTCATCTCTAAAATTAAAAAAAAAATTTTAAATATATTTTCTAAAAAGAGAGTTCTATGATTTTTTTATTACGAACGATTGTCCTTCTTTCTGATTTATACTAACTACGCCTTAGAAGTATACAATTATTTTCAACAACCGACATCAACAATTCAGCAATTTTCATTCTTTAAGTCTAAAAAACATTTCATTCAAAATATTTATGCTCGTGTGCCCAGTCAGCAGTGAGTGAAAGCATGCATGGTTCCACAAATCACACCACACTGCAACCCGATTAGCGTCCTTAAACACGTTATCTGTTAGTGTTCATTTCCACTCCCGTTTCCTCTAATTCTTATATGTCATGGTGAAGGATTTAGCTTATTTTCTCTGGTCATTCATTCACTTAGCCAGCTGTTGTTGTGTGCTATATTACTCAACGCTTTTACCGCTCATTTATTCGCTTCTCTCGTTTTCGGCGTTTCTTCTTATTGTTGTCATGATTATTTTGAGCATCCGCAACTCAATTCAGTGTTTAAACCCAGCTAACGGCACTTCATTAACAACAACTAACGCCCACGCACGCCCATAACTAGGTTGAGAATATTGTTATTATTGTTGTACATACTACATAATTTATTGTATAATTTATTTAAATGCTTACTTCTATTATGCGTTATCTTTGGTTCCTTTTGAAACGTTTCGTCTAGGCCTTTTCACTTCTTGCCTTGAGTGGGTAGCTCAGTAATTTAACGTCCTGCATAGTTTAGTGTCATAATTTTTTTTTTTGTTAATTCCTTAGTGACATGGTGACTTGACAAACTCGCTTTAAAGTTAATTTGGGCAAAATCGCACTCAGGTGTATTATCAAAAACAGAAGTAATAAAGACGTAATAATTTTGCAAATACATAAATTCTTGATTCTAAAAAAAAATACTTTTGGTGTTCTTTGCAGACGGAAATAAGACAAAATTTGTTACTCACTTTTGTTCTTTCTTCTGGGAATTTTATAATTCGTTTTATTAAAGACCCCCTGTGTTGCCTATTGAAATATGGCTGAGACAGAAATTGTAGAAATTTAAATACTGTGTTATATTTGAAGTGGACTCACCTCTTGAATGTAAGGTTTACGGAACAGTGCAATCATTTTTCTTGTCTAATAATCCGATAGGTAATATAAGCGCTTTGTTAGCAAAAGGAACGACTTAAAGCCAAGCAAATCCATAACAAAAATTCTGTGTTTCTTAAGCAAAAAAAACTTAAAATCATAACAATGGGCAATGCCATTTTTAAGATGTCGAAAAACAACTAATTTTAACAAAAGAGCTCTTGAAAAATACTCCGACTACACCAAAAACACATTATTGAAATCAAGATCCATTGGTATCTTTCTGCTTTAAGCAGCCACTTATAAAGATTTTCACATACAATTTGAATATCACAAAATCAATGCAATTTATAATTCCTCTATCCGCTTGTCGATCTCCCCGCAAAAGCTCGCGCTCGAAGTTTATTTTATTTCATTTCATATATTTATTTGTGTAAATTTAGTTAAGGTTGGTGGAGTAGATCCTATGATATATGATTACCCTATAGGTAGATGGTGCAAAGCCCATTATCCACTTTGGTACCTGCTATTATGAAGCCATACATATAGGCTTTTTGTATTTTTCAACTTAACCGTTGTATGTGGAGTGGGTGTGGTTATCCTCCGATTTCACTCATTTCACACCGTCTGAGGAGGTGTCAAAAGTAATTGTCCTGAGCAAATTTGGTTAATATTTACATTATTAGTTTGTGAAAGTGGGAAAGGGCTTGGTTATGAAACTTTATATTTCTTCGCTTCACGGTATTTGGTGGGCGTGGCATGGTCCGATTTCGCCAATCTGTTTACGTTTAATGACCATACAAGTATATTTTAAGCTACTATTAGCAATTTCAACCGAACTTGCATGAAGAAAGGCATTCAAGTGTTTCTTTATGTACTGTGTGTGTACTCCCCATATAACGGTTTTGTTGAAAACTACTTAAAATGTGATAACTCAATAATCAAAAACTTTAGATTTTACACCTAAGATGGTACGGAAGCGCTTCATAAGAGCCGATGTCTAAGTTGAACAATGGGCGTGGCACTGCTCATCCATGGGTGAAATCCTATATCTCAGAGAAATGTATTTAAAGTATGCAATCTCACGTTCAAAAATAGTGGAAATCGGGTCCTCACTTTTCAAGTTCACAAATACTGAATATGTGGCTATGATTAATACAAGTTAATAAGGTACCGCATATAACTGTAATCCATTCACCCTTTCGTCGAATTATAATAATAATAAATATTTTATATAAAGTTTTGCCATCACCTGAAAGTTTTTCCTCGGCTTTGATCTTTGAGAAAGTACAAAATGCTCGGATGCATAAATTTTGTATGGTCTTCAAAATACTTGAGAACAGAAAGCAAAAAAACTAAAATAAATACAAGATAAAGATGCAATGAAAATCGTCTGTTGTTCACACACATACACAAGTAGAAATAGCTGTATACATGTATCGAATTCATGCATGTATGTTTGAACATGTGTGTGACTTTATGTGTGAATACCTTCTGCACCAAGTGATAGCAATAAATTTCAATTATTTTCAAAAGCATCAAATCAGCGTCGTTTTTTACAAATGCACGCATATATTATTATTGCTTTTACTGATTTATTGCTTCTACATGTTTGAGTAAATCAATAAGATTATATAAGTTTCTAATTACTTGACAATAAAGCAATTAAATTGAGATGGCAGAGTGATTGTATGCTTCTGCTTTACTTAAACATGGCCACAAATTTGATATTAATTGTCTTGCTAAGGAGTACTCTTATATAATTTAATTTAATTTACTTATTTAATAAAAGCTTTTTTTGTTTAACAAGTTATTTGAGAGAGAATGCATCTGCTTGAAAAGTGAAATTTCGTGTACATTTATGTTGAGGATAAAGTCAACTTACTACTGGCTTTGTAACGGTGTTTAGAGTCATATAGAACATGTTTAGAAATAAGAAAATACTGAATGAGCTGGGGTGGAATTGAAGGTGAAAGGCTGAATTTAACATATAATATTATGTATAAATATGTACGCGCGCATATGTGGGTCTCTCAAGCAATTTAAAGCACATTTTATTTAACAATTCTATTAAGTTGTGGTTCCAGGCGTTTTATTTAAAATAAAATAGTTGTTAATTGAGCTTTTATGTCGTATACATGTTTAACATATATATCTGCAGCTTGAGTTCAGAACTGTCTTGCTGCATGATGTTACCTCGCATGCTGTTCTTTGAATGAATAAAGGGGATTAGTACTCATAACCTCAGTACAGAGCTAAAAAAAAGGATTATAAAAGGATACACAATGAGCTTATGTACATATATGTATATATGTATGTAAATAAAAAATATTTGGTTTGAGCTCGCTATATATATGTTAATGTAATGACAAAGAAGTTATACAAAAAAAAACTGAAAAATATTTAATCAATCATAAATTCTATTTGATATTGTGGATCACTATAACACGGATTCAGAAATAATATGATATTTTAAGTAACATCCTAATCTAATCTTGACTGCCAATACTTTGCTATTTGAATATACTCATATTTTGTACTGTAAGCGCGTTCATGTCTGTGATATATATGCAAATCCCTCTAAATATTGACATTTGTAATTCGTAAAGGAATGCATAAAAGTCGGCATGGATGTCAACGTCGCAAATACAAACATACTTACAACATATTAGATATATAAACATGCATATCTGCTTTGCTCAAAAATGGACTACATATATGTAGGTGTAAACTCACTATACTTTGGCAAGCTCACGTCTGTTGCAAGTATCAAATTACAATCATTTTCTCTTAATTGTGAACTAAGTCCCATCGTTGCTCTTGTTCCCGCTGTTGCAGTTCTTGCTTTGATTTCTTAATTTGAATACTAATACTGTCGTGTGGTAATTGAGTGTAAAATTGGCGAATTTAGACACTAATGAGCAAAACAGCAGACATGTTTGAAAGTGCATACCGAGAAGGCGCCGCCTAACATGTTGTGCGGTGTCAATATTAGCTACCAATTTAGATGTGATTTTACTCCGCTAAACTTATTATTTCTGAATCATAAATTGGTTTTCGTATATACATATACGTGACGATTACTAACCGCAATTATATTTGCAACCTCTCTATGGTCACTAAATATATTTGCACATATTATTTACGCCTGCATTAGAGCACCCGTTCACACACACACACTGGCTGACATGTTCACGAATGTTTGAGTGTAAATGAGCATCAAAATTTGTTTGCATGCCTTATTTAACATTATTATTTCAAAATTGGTTTAATTAATTTCAGTTGAATGTTAAAACTGATATACATACACTTATATACGCATAGTATGGAAATGGAATCGACTGATGTACTGCGGAGCGTATACGTAACCAACACAATGGAAATGATTTGTTTACAAATTCATTTAGGCGCTGAAGCGTTGCTTTCGATATGAAATATTAATTACGGAAGTGGAAAAATTTAAACAAATAAGTAATTGAAATAAAAGTAGAAATGGAAAACGCAAAATTACATTAAATTCATTCAACAAAAGTAATTAAATTGTAAGTTGAACTTACTAAACGGTTGCATTTTTGAATTTTCATAATATTTCCCAACGTCTGTTGTTGCTATCTATTCATAAATAGCTTGTGCTCTCATGGAATCACTAAAGTTGCCTTTATTATATTTCACATTCATGATTAATGTATTCAATTTCCATTACGACACTTAGCTGAAGCTTAGGACGATTAATTGTGACAGTTTATCATATATACACTTATGTATATGTGGACATTGCTTAGAACATATTTAGTATTGAAATAGCGCTGATCACATTGAAATGTTTACTAATCATCTTATCATATATTTCTTATCACAAAATGTATATGAATACACAAGCTGTGTAAATACATATGTGACTAGATGCTAGTAGTACTACTTATTATCTGCTCATATTTGCACAAAGCTAATGTGTCTATTTTTTATAGTTATTCATAATTTATATTCTGTAAGAGTGCTTTTATTAAAATTCTAGCAGAATATTCTGCCTAAATTGCTAAAAATGGGTAAAATCAGGCCAATACCTACCAACAATATCTATGAAACTATTGTATAAACCTATTTCTTTTATAGTGCTTGCTATAAAAACGTTATTTGTGACACCAGACTCTGAAGCTGAAACAATAACTAACCGTTTGCAATTTCGTTGTCATACTAATTATACCAGATTTGATATTTTCCATAACGATTAACTCATAGTTGCTTCTACAATGAAGCGTTTTTTAGTGTATCCTTTTTGCACTCAACAATAGAAATTGTAAACCATTTAATTTTCGCTAAGAGCACTTTAAGCTTTCGTGTTTAAATTAATAAAATATGAGTTTTACAGAAATTCGAGAACATACAACCTACAAACAACGGAAAGCGTATCAGCTCTTAGTCATATTAATTTGTACGGGGTGGCAAGTTGTTGTGTTATTGTACTTTATAATTAATATTGTTACATATACTTTTAACATAAGTCAAATCAAACCCTTAGACTTATTTTTACCCTTAAGGATCATTAACCAACCATTCTGTTAGGAATTTCACAGGGTTTTCCATGAAACATTAAAGCTTAAACACTTAAGCTCAGAAAATCTAGAATAACTGAAAAGACTTATTGAGTATGCACAAATATTCATTTGGCGCACTGACACCGTAGTTGCAATGACTTTTATTGTATATACAAGTATGCCATAGTATTATATTTTGGGGTGGAGCGAAAAATTATCAACTTAAAAAAAATTGTTGTGCTCATGATAGGAATTTTAAAAAAGTCTTAAACGACAACATTCTTTCCTTACACCAAAAATAATCTTTTCTTGTCAAAAAAAAAAGTTTAACTCGAAATTTACTTTAAAACTGAGTGAGCCGCCTCTAGATGTTAAAAACTCTTTTTTATTTTTTGTCCAAAAATTTTCTTATTTTTTAATCTAAAGATTTTACCCTCAAGCTAAGCCAAAAAAAAAATTTTTTTTTCGCTCCAAACTATTTTATATACTCAAAACACTAGAATACTGTTTACATCTGCCAAACGCTTAGTAGAAGGGCGGAGTACTCATATGAGTATGTATGCTTATTATGCACTCATATGTGGGTATATGCAGAGTGTTTGGGGTCATTTACCCGAACGCTTACGCCTTCAGAAAATAAGATGTCTAAATATCATTGTTTTTGGGTGACTAAAACAAATTGAAGCGAAATAAGCGAAAGAGACGAGACGCGCTGAAACAATTGAGTTTTAATTAATTTTTATACAATTAAAAACGGTGCTCCAATTCGATATCATTACACTTTAAAAGAGTACAAGTATATCGAGCTGCACCGATATTATGCAATGAATCCCATTATGAATAAATCAAAAAAGTCTACCTAAATGTTTAAATATTTTTTTGAAGTACTAAAAATTAACAGCTTAATGGACTACTTGTATGTACTCAACAGCGCTTCTAAAAAATTACTTATTTTGGGTTAGTCAGGTTTTCTAAACATAAAAATCCTGGTATCATTTTATTTGTTTATTTTTTCTTCGCACGTCAATCATATAATATGTAAATTATGAGACCATTTCCTCAGACTTTCTAACCTGCAGCCGGATCAACGTATACAAGTAGCATGAATTATATTTAAGTTTGTATGTATGCTGAAACGCTGTTATTGAACCTCGTTGATATAAGCTTACCCTAGCTCATGACTCTGCATCCGCAAAGCAAAGCCACGCCATAGATCTTTGTTTTCGATTAAGTATGTGGTTTTAGCTTAAAGACTTTAACAAAAAATTTAAATCAAGGCATTATTAGAATTCGTCGATTCCGTTCCGGTAATTTCAAAGATGCATTATGCTCTGGAAAACCAATTATCAAAAACAATTTCATGAAAAATAATAGATTTCTTTCTTAGATTTTTTACTACACCTAATATTTAAAGTGCACTTTATTAACATTACTTTTAGCAGTGCTGCACTGTAAAATGTAATATACACATAAATGATTGGCATAACTGAAGCATTACTCGTATATATATATATATTTGGACGCTATGGATTTATAAGCAGGTGTACACCTTTTTTGGTCATTTGTTGTTGAAATGTTGACATTGGAAATATAATTTTTGTTTTTCTGCTGATATTGATAGCAATGACTTGTTGCATTTAATAATATTTACATACATATGAAAACAATGCAAAAACTGTTTTGTTGCACACATTGCACTTCTGCTAACTTGGTATTCCGTGAAATAAGTTTCCATACTGTCAGAAGGTTATAAATATAGCGAATAGTAAATATATGCAATACAACATATGTCGTGATGGATATGTACTCTTTATATACCCCAGGCTGTACTCATTCTTCCAAACTGTTTCATTTAGTCTTCCATACAACCGTTAGCTGATTTATGCTCGCAACACGTGCCGCTGTCTTCAATTTATTGCCTTCGCTTGGCCCTTTTTCGGTCGCACCTGCTGAGTGGCAAAATAAAATAAATACATAAACGAATACATTAATGTTGAAAATAAAAGCCGTTGTTTATTTTAGAGTTTACATAGTCATAAAACTGCGAACCGAATAGTTTTTTTCTTTTACATGTACATATACAATTGAATTTGAAATAAGCAACAAAGGATTAAGTTTGCATAAAAGCAACATTAAATGTGATATTTATCATTTGAAGTTGTGTGCTATGAGAGCTTCCCAAAGACATAGACCGATCTCGTTTATTTTGAAGAAAAGTTGTTCATACCATTTTGTTAATCGAAATATAAAATTCGAAAATATAAAAATATTTGCGAGCCATACAGTTATATATAATATAATTACATTCCCCGAAAGCAAAGCTTCTCGCAATTTTCTCTTTAATTTCTAAAGTTAAATTACCATATACCATTATTTTTATCTCACTTCATCTCTCCGCGTGCCAATTGGGTGCAAAATACACCGTTAAGCTTGTTTATGCAAAGTTGTGGTTAAATTGTTATCTTTTAGCTTCACTGTTTGTGCTGAAAGTTTTCGGAACTAAAATTTGTCAGACTCAGCAAAATTCCCGTTAACTACTCATTTGTGTTAATGAGGTTCTTAAGAGAGAGTGAGTAAGTGAAAGTGTGCTGAAGTTATAAATTTGCCATGTCATGTAATAAATTTAAGAAAATGAGTTATGCGGTGGCATACAAGTTCAACGGAGGACGCTCCTTGTGACACATTTTATTTCAGCAATTAAACCGCAATTTGTACTCCGTGCAACTTTTCCGGCTTAACCAACTTTTCAAGTACCGAAATACAAAAAATCAGCTCCAAAGTGCTTTTTACCTTAATTAATTCGTTTAAAGCGAGATAAAATTATTAAGTTACTCGCAAGGATTATGTATATTTCGTGTGCGCCAGCAAAATGCTAAAATACCGTAAGTCTTGAAATTTCAAGCATTAAAATGAAATAGCGTAGTCTAAACGAATTTCCACCGAACAGCACACTGTGGTAAACAATTCTAATTAGCCTTAAGTGTTGGGACTTGGAACAACGCTAGAAACGTGGCGATAAAGGCAGACAGGCGGAGAATGCCAATCGATTAAATACTGGAGAACACACCCACATATACTCACATAAATGCTTTCAATGGTATGCAATTTCACACTTTTGTCATTTTGCTGACAACAAAAAACTTGCAAACCACTAAGCGTGAAATTAAACTGATTTTCTCATATTTCCCTATAAGAGATAGAAACTCGTTAAATGTGAGAGTAAGGAAGGTATCAAAAAAGATTTGCGTTATAATTTGAGTATGCAAGTATTCGAATATATACATATCTATGCTAGACACATTCCAATGTTGGAAAATTTAATAAACATCCATTTTGCTAATATACACACCAGCTCTAAACATGATCTCATACGAGCTCAAGAACACAAAAACATATCTGAAATGTAAGCAGCAATGCTCTGAAAATGTACGGAGCAGGTTGAACTTGTTAATACGATTAACTTCTTGTTTTTTGTATAATGTAATTTTTTCCTAGTATTTATTTGACCTATATAATATATAAAAAATTGTTGTCGGCTGACAAAGTGATTTCTACACCAGTTCAATGAATTCACTATAGGAAAAAATGTCATGAGACATTCGTGATTAATAGTCAGTGCATATTCTATAGAAAAAGTGATCGAAATACTCTAAGGGAAAGATGTCGTGAGAGAAAAGATAATTTAAAATATAACAAATAGTACTGAGCTTAAAACACCAGCTTGTGACCTAAACACTGCTCATAAACTCAAAGCTGACTCTTCATTTCACCAGCTTAAACACTTTTTGATGAATATAAGTATTATATGCTTGTATGTTAAAACTTTTTTAATGCCTTACAATGCAAGGTTAAAATAAAGGAAACAAATTGAAATACATAAATACGTAGATATTTATTTCGAACTTCTTTACCAAAATCATTAACCCCTTGTTCACTTTATACGAAGTGCACAATAGTCTATTTTTCGCATTTTCTTCTTCTTTTCCTTCCTCGCACGCGTTTATAAATATTCGCACTTTTTATTTAAAGAGCAAAGTTTTCAAACTCAATACATATTTTAGCTTACTCGAGTTTCCGCTCCTATCTGCGCTGTTTTTGTGTGGGAGCTTCCGCACAAGCAATGCAAAGGTTTTGTAAACTTTTAACTTTAGCTTATGCTGTCATTCTACTAAATTTACGACATGCACGAGTTCGGTATAAGGCAAAGATTCGAGTTGAAGCAACCACGTGTGTTTTGTTCCAGCTGACTGCTTGACATATTTGACAAACCGCAAAGCAACAAAAAGACAGACGCATTAAATTTCTGTAAAGACGAAAATGGCTTTGTTGATTTTGTGTCGTCAAGAATATACATGTTTGTCAACTTAAATATGTGTGACATATTATTTGCATATAAAAATAAATTTAAAGTATTTACATACATACACATACTGATACATGTATTCCACAATATTTTTTTTTGACAGCCATCGTCGCACACCCTCTTCCAGCCAAGCAAAAGATTTTCCCACGCACTTTGGCGCCCTCAACTGGCAACGGTTGGAATTGTCGCGAGTACTTTGGCCAGCGTCTCAACATCCTCCGTAATACGGCTGCTTGGGGACCTCCAGCCCTTATATGCTGAGGAGCGAGGCATTCAAGCTGAATATGTCACTGACTCTGAATATTTCAACGGAGTATCTGACGGATCTACTAAATACTGCACACCTCAATCAAATCTGGGTGTTGCCACTTACCATCTTCTATGCCATCATTTTCGCGGCTGGTGTATTGGGCAATCTCATTATTTGCATTGTTATCTCTCGAAATAAATGTATGCACACCGCGACCAATTTCTATCTCTTCAACTTGGCTGTGTCGGATTTTATGTTACTACTGTCGGTTGAGTTTCATTTGTTACGTATAGGATTTTAATAAAATTTAAAGAAAAACGAAATGTCTAAAAGTATAAATCGCATATGAATAACAACTCGATAAAGACAAGAAAACACATACATTTCAGTAAGAATGGATATAAAGAAAATAAAAGGCTGATACCCTAAAAAGACCGATTTAAAAACTATTTTTACTATAGCACCCTTTATCGGAAAGACACCAATTTTAAAAGCCAGAATTCACTAAAGCCTAGTATGCGCCGGAAGTAAACATAAACATCTGCAACTATAAAGTTATGACGAGAATATGCAATTTTCTACTAGGGCAATATTTGTACTTAAACCTTTTAACCATTTACATCTACACATTTTATATACAAATTGTTTTAACACTATGTCTAATAATGTCTATTTTAGGCTATTAATGCTTACTCTTTTTAAAAGAAACTGTTTTATGTAAATAATTCATCAGATAACCTTTGAAATATTGCTTGATTCAGACATAGAACCGGGTAGTATTCACCATGGTTTCTAGTAAGTGGCTCCGAAAAATAAACTTTTTAAAAGTTTACAGCTACTCCTATTTTAAAAAACCAAATTTCCTCTTCTTGTGAAACAGATTATTGAAAAATGTTAAGAAAATAATATGACTTTTAGATAGTGGCGAAACGAAGCAGTAACTGGTGTAAACGCAGTAGACTAGCATAACTAAATAAAATTATCATAAAAGACCAACGGTTATACCACTTAATAGAAGTATATGCATACTCTCTTGAAATTATTTCGAAACGGAAGCTTTGCAGCAGCTATAAAAATATTTGCAAATAATATTAGTGCAACCTAAGTTTAAGCAAAGTATACTCCACTTGGCAGTAAATAAATACTTTAGTGTATATATATATTAGGGTGGGCCGAAAATCCGTTTTTTTAGAATTTTCATTATTAATACCGAAAATATTTTTCTTTGTCGGTCGACATCTTAGGCTTGCCAAACCCAGCTAAAGTTAAAAGTTTTTGGAAAATTTTTTTCTTACCATATACGCGGTTTTTCACACAGTTAGTTAATTTTCCATAAAGTAAAAGCGCAAAACTAAAATCTAACTATTAAAGATCGTCTACTTGTTTATCAATATACAATTTATTTAAGTAATTTTGAGATAGTAAAGAATATTTCAAATACTTGTATATTGAAGTTTCTTTTTTTATTAGTACAAAATACAATATCAAAACTGGTAACCCTGCGTTGTAAGAGAGCAATCACCAAACTCGTGAGAGCAATCAGCTATCTCGTTTCAACGGTAGAAGCGGGCGGTAGAAGCTGATTGTAGAAGCGGTGGTGAGTGCTCATTTACATTGCGGTCTACGGTTTTGCGTCGGTGACTGTTTCCAGCATGAGAATGTGAAAAGTATTATCAGCATTCCACAGATGCATGTATATATACTACAAAATATACGTACTGCAAAATGAAATAGGGTCACTGCTGTTTATGATTATTTTAGAATTTTTGGTTACTTGCATAAACAAATACAAATTCTATTTGAACATATGATATATGTATGTAAGAATTTTTTGAATTTATATAGGTATTAGAAGAAACACATCATAGTGATATTATAGTGTATACTATATTGAAGTTCATGATAAATTATGTACTAACTTTAAATTTATTGGTATATTTTCTTCCTCAACACTGTCTACAATAAAGTTTCCTAGTATATTTAATTTATTCTTTTTTAACAGGTGCACCTCAAGACGTGCACAATTATTGGTACCCCAAAGCCTTTCCATTTGGCGATGTAATTTGCATAATTGGAAGTATTTTAGCGGAGACAGCCACCAATGCAAACGTGTTGACAATAACGACATTTGCTGTTGAACGTGACATAGCGATATGTCATCCATTTCGGTGAGTGCAAGTTGTAGGATGCTGATTTACAATTTATTTTTACTTCACACTTATAATTTACCGTTAATGTATTTATGCAATTAAGTAAGGTGTGTAAGGTTGTAAGTAAAAGCGACAGCAAAAATAAGAAGAAGATGACTAAATGGTATACTGAAAACCATGTTATTTTTGGATTTTCTTTTCATTACCTTTTTCATCATCAGTTGCAACTGACAACTTTTGAGATTAATTGCTGCGATATGGTCGCCAATTTTTAAAGCATATTACACAATGTTACGCCTTCATGACCTTCAATTTTCATTAACACATACACGCATATATAGTCGGACTTTTGTCAATTTTTATATAAGTTGCACTCCAAGCATCCTTAGTAAAGTGTCATCTCTTATTTTCACCACCTTCGTCTCACCTTTTATTGTCTAATTGCAGACAGCATACCATGTCGAAGCTCTCGCCTGCCATCAAATACATCGCCTCGGCAATTTTGCTCTGTCTCCGCGCAGGGCGTCACGTCGTGCACGGTAAGCTCAATACGTCCATTCATGTAAAGTAGTAGTGTGGTGGCTATTAACGTTACCTTTCGCATCTATGTTATTGTAATTATCTTTACCGTCGATTACACATTAAAAACTCATTTATGTTTGTGTGATCAGAATATAGGGTGGGTATTTGATATTGTTGCTGTATGGAATAATAAGTGACTTTTAATTTTTTGTTTTTTATATGAAAAATTTATTTCAGTAAAGAAGCCTGGCTTGGTGTATTAAAGAGCAACGCAACGAAACTCACTACTCATGGTGTGACAAAAGTCTCGTAGTAACCCTCTCTGTCCTCCATCTCTGAACGGTCTAACAGTTTCAAGAGGTTCAAAGCTTTGTTTGGTCATAGATAAAGAAGTCAATAACTATGCAATTAAAATTTAGTTCAAGAAGAGAGTGAGTTTTTTTTTTAATGTATCCTTACCTTCACTGCTGCATTACATAATTCGCCACGCTCTGCACTCAGCCTAAACATTTTTTGTAATACGCCATGGCGTACTCCTTTCAATATGTTTACCTTATCTATATCTTTTAACAAAAACTACCATAATAGTAAATATATTTTATTTTCACCTTCTAAAATAACTATATTGCTGCGCTACCAGCATTCAAAAATATTTATTACACATGCTCTAGTTATTCCAAATATTTACTAATAGCTTCACACTTATGATTTTATCACGCGCCTGTTGCGCCAAACGCTTGAAGTTGAGAAGTAAACAAATAAAAAAGATATTCAAAAATTCAGTCAAACTGACCAAACGAAATACCTTCAACCAACCAAATAATTACAAATCCCTTTAACTCAGCGCATTGCTTTGCCATCCCTTTACTTGGTTCCGGTTCATTATACCTAAACAACACGCCTACTCAAGTCAATTAATGTCACACGAAGCCGCAGACGGTCGCTCGCCACAGCGACTCGAACGCGTTCTCAGTTTTCATTGTACAAATCATGTAGTTATGTGCACAGCATATAAGTGCCGTTATGCACGCGAAGTCCAATTCAACAAGTAGGCGTGTAATCTATTAAAAAGTCAAAAAAAAAGGTGTGTGACAAGTGAAAATTTTGCTTTTGCACGCAGACAGCTGGGCTTGGGTAATGCCCAGCAGTAAATTTTCAACAAAAGTATGAGTTTTGTTATTTAAAATAGTTTTTTTTTCATAAACTTATGAAATTCTTAAAAATAAAAAGAAACCAACTTGTCTAGAGTTAATCAAACTTCAACCATTAATATCTTTTAAACGGTTAGGTTTACGGAAAAATCGTAAGAGACCATTTTATAAAGCATTCAATTTCCTACGAAAATATAAAAAAGAGCAAGCTGAGTTTTTATTTATCTGACATAAGAAAAATATATGAAGAGAAGAGCTCATACTAGGAAAGACTTTTTTTGAGGTGTCTAAGAACCTATATTTCATAGTACCAAATATTCTTGTTTTTTTTACTCACCCTAATGTATATATGTATATAAAATACGTACATCAACTTTAGCTTCTAACGAGTTTCTAAATTTATTAGAGATATCCTGGCGCTGTCGAATGCCAATGACAGCAAATGAAAAGAAAAGCGGAGAAATATCAATGCTTAATAAACTCTTAAAACCTCTTTAAATTCATGCAAGCTATTTCATTACAAGAACACAACGCACCGCAATGCTTACTATATGTCGGTAGTAAATTTCTTCACTCGCTTAGATACACTTTAATTATTTTGATTAAGCCTCATTTTGTTACTTTTGTTTCTTTTTTATTTATAATTGAATTTTCTTATCTTTTACGACAGCGTTAGCCGAGATTTTCTTGCCGTCTCTCAAGACGCAGCCTCTGCTGTGCCCTATAATCAACCTACAACGTTTCTGAAATTTATGACGCCCATCAGCGAAGAATTGAACTTAAATTTGCAAAAAAATATTTAGAGCAAAAACACTAAGCCATTGTGGTGGTTGCTGTTTATGTTTTTGTTGCTGGTGCTACTGAACCTTGAAGTATTTACTGTTTGTTCTATATTTTATTCTTGGTATTTTTTATGTTTCTTCTTTTGCTCAGTTGAGCAACATTGTGAAAAAACTTTTAAGAAATTACACTTTGAGCAAAATTAAATTCAATGTGCACAGTTTTGACCACGAACTAAAGGATGACAACCGCGTATAAAGGATCAATGGCAAAGCGGCAAATACAAAAGCAACAACAATATAGCTATTGAAGGTTGTTCTCTTTTTACTCAATTCGCTTATATCATGTAACACTTCCGTTCTTTTTGCCTTTTATGCAGTGTTGCAGCAATAGCAACAACAGCGCCGCTTTCATACTGAAACTCGCAAGGGAAAGTTGTATAGAGGAAGACATGCTGAAATTATCGCATGACATTAATGTTAAGTGATAAAAGTAAACGGAGTATAAAACCAGCATTGACGCTAGACGTTCAAACCCATTAGCTCACACACACACATATATATACTTATGCATTTTCTCATTTGGACACATCACTCTAATGACCGACCAAACATGGCGAAGAGTTGAGTAGAAACTTAAAGTAATTGCCGATTCTAAAGCACAATCGCAAGAGTTACGGTTAGATGTTGCTACTAATATAATGAGCGCAGCGTTGTTTGCAAAGTAAAACAAGAACAATAAAAAACGTTTACTTCGGTTGCACCGAACAAAGGAACTTGATTCCGATTGTTCAATTTGTATGTCAGCTGTTATATGCTATAGTGGTTTGATATCGGCCGTTCCGACAAATGAGCGGCTTCTTGGGGAGAAAAAAATGTGAGCAAAATTTCAGACTGATGTCTCAACAACCGAAGGACTAGTTCGCGTATAGACGGACAGGGCTAAATCGACTCAGTTCATCATGCTGATTATTCAGATATATATTTTATAGGGTATCCGACGTTTCAATATACCCTGTTCAGGGTATAAAAAAACAATAATAACAATAAAATCTGAAACAGCATTCTGTTATGCTGTATGCTATGTTGTCTAGACATCAGCGTAGCACACTTACTTGCCTTCTTAGTGTAAGTAAATCATTTGATAAAATTTCCATAAATCATGAGAGATTGTTGGCAATTGCACTAACATTTGCCACTCAATTTAACATGTTACTATCACAAAATAACTCATAGATGTCTGGATGTCAGAAAGAAGCTGCAATGAGAATAAAATGAGCAAATTTCGATTTTTTCCCTATATCTAGTTTAAATTGTTAATAATTTTTATGGAGTGTATGCTTATTTGTCAAAAGTATACTGTAACTAACTATTTATGGTAAGTTCGAACTAAAATATTTGTCACTCATTGAGAATATTATTTTCCTCGATAGTCCACGTGATACCTACCCGTCACTAGTAATCTAAGATTGTAAATTAGTAGTAAATTAAAAGTGGTATTGCTTCTATCTTTATCGCGCCTGTTCAATATAACCTATCAAATACTATTTTTTCAACACTACAAGGCGCCATTTAAATGCTGATTTTCTCAAACCAATCAATGTAAGTTAATGTAAAAATGCATCTAAATAGAAATCTTACTTATTCCTGTTTTCACTAAAAAACTCAAATTTACCAAAAGTAATCAGTAAGCTTGTCAAAAATATGTTTCAACGTCTGCGATATTATTATACTTGTACATCCAGAAACGCGATTTTGTAATTTCCGGCCGATATTGTAAATTGCGACCAACAGCACTACATTGACATGCATACAATTATAATACTGTTACCTTAAGTGAAAACGTTATTTTTCTCCTATCGTCAAACTGAATATTGAATCAAAGAAATATTAAGGGAAACTTCATAATCAATCTGAGGCAAAGCATTGAAACACTAAAGAGCAAAATCCGGCACGTGTTTAGGTTATGTATTTCGATAATTTATAATAATTAAGGATAAATATTCTTCCGCTTGTACTTTACATCAAATAAATATGAAGACTGAATTTAAGCACTCCATCACGTACAATAATTTTAACAAAGACGAGAAGACCAACGGTAAAGTAATGGTACGTGACGCAGTTGGTTGAAACTCAAGGAAGCGTGGAGTAGAATATCGTGCCAGATGCACGCTTCAAAACTCGCATTGATTTCAAAGTAATTGGTTACATTAACATATATTTAATAAGGAAGAGCCTTATGGTTATTTTTATGAAATATTTGGTGTACCATTAAAGGCAACCATGTACCTTGAAACAGGATTATTTAAATATATGCAGAATAGAGGTTCTCTCAACTGAAACCGCATAACACCCAACGATAATTGTGTCGTTAGAATACAAACCGTTAGGACAGCAGATCACGCATTGGAAATAAAACAGTTGTGTCATTAGATTTTCAATATCATTTACTTATTTCGATGCTAGGTTTAAAAATTAAATTTTAATTTTTTAAACTCGAAGTTGAGAGATTAAAAAATATGCTTGGATTAAAAATTCAAAATTTTATTTTTTATTTTAATTGTGTAAGTTAGCCGACCAGTGCTCTAGAACAACAAAAATATATTGTTATTGACGAATTTACACACGCACGTGTGCGAAATTCACATTGCATACAGAAAACGCAAATACTAGTAAGTTTTCAAACTATAGTTGGTATATAAACATATTATTGAGTAATTAATATAAGAATGTACAGTAGTATTTACTGTACCCACATGTGTTGAAGTACACAGTATGTGAATTCTCAATTCCCAAAGGGAAGTGTAACGCTTTGCTGCTCAAGTACCTCGACGTCTTTGAGTAAGTTGTCATATAATTATATTCTCCAACACTTTCGCGGGGTTCGCCAGCATGTCTTGCCTCTGTTTGTTTGTTGTGTGTAACTAACCGCTACTCACAGTCATGACATTTGCTCACTTTGCTTAACATTTGACAGATTTAATGCCACAGCATTATAATATTGACATTGCGGTAACCCAAACACTTCGGCTTCGAATGTATGAATACTTGTATGTATGCTTGTATGTGTGCTTTAAGCATACCAGCTTTGTGCATTGTGGACACTTGATAATCCAATTCAATCAGGGTCAATGGACGATAATTTCCGACGAAAATACCAACTTGACTAAGAGAAATATTTGCAAGTATCTTTTGGTAGCAGTTTAAGTGGTTGACATTCAATATGTCTGTATGTATGTATGAAGCTTGTGGCTACTTCCATGAATTTGTCGCAGTCATTAGCACTGGTTTTGCTTTTCACTAGACAATTTGCAAATCTGCAATTTCTTTGAACGTTTTTGAGATTACAATTCGAAGATAATACACGAGTTCGTTAACTCGCAAAGAAATTATATATAATAACGATAATTTCGAAGATTCGCACGCAACAGACGGTGTTTAGATACCAAATATACCCAGTTAAATTGTCACTATTCTGGAGAGTACATTTATTTAGTCTGGAATTATAATATCAGCTGTTAGGATGACGCACAAATAAATTTTTTTTGGATACTCGTTCATTGGATAATTATTTGATATATATTAAAATGATTTTAAAAATGCTTAATAATAAAAGTTAAAATATAAGATAAGTAAGATTCTTTTTTCGATCATTAAATACAGCTATTGCAAATTTGACTGCTAAAAATAGACAAAGTTCATTTTAATAATTTAAATAGTGAATCAAAAAAGTATGAAAAGAATAAAACAAATAGAAATATTTGAAGATTGTAACTAAAAAATCTCTTTGAACCATTCTTAACCCACATAATCGCAAGGTAGTTAACCGTTTTCAGTTTAACGCTTTTCTTTTATATTTTTTATTGCTTGTTATTATTATATAATACAATACAATATAATATTTTTGGTTACGAATTCAACGCCAATGATTAAATGTTACTCAAAGCATCACAGGTAGCCAACCTCATTAATTTCCTTCATCCGTCAAGAAGGAACGCTGCGGCTGAATAATTCATGAACGTCTCAATATTCACCGAGCGAAGTTTCACTGAGCAATCGGCCCATTATGGTTTAATTTAAACATCATTTGCTCCATCGGAGCCACCAAGCGCATTTCCTAGCAACAGCTTGTGTATGTGTATGTTTGTATTTATGAAACCAGTAAAAACGAAAAGCCAAAAAGGAACAAGTCCCTAGCAAACTGGTCAATTCAATCAAAGCTGTGGTGGTATTGTGTGAGTACATCTGTGTGTGTGTGACTGAGTTGTTTGTGTGCACAAATTTCGGCAGACGATATTAGCATTGGCATTAACATTTGCTTTCATTAAACAAATTACAAACAGTTTGTTTTAATTTCGCTAACCTTATTTAATTGTTATTGCTCCTAAAAGCAGCCGTGCTCATTGGCCCAGACCACAGACAAGCTATTTACGTGTGTCTCATTCCATGTTCAAATACCACGATATTTGATGGCAGTTCCAAAGTGTTGTTGCAAATTTAATTTCATTTGAATTTTTTCATTGTTAAATGTTAACATTGCGTGTGTGGTGTGTATTGAGTAGGGTTTATTTGCTTGACATTAAACTCAAATCCAAACTGTATTTATGATTGTATTCCCGGTTGACAGCTATCAGCAGTATTGCACACCTTTACCTGAAGCTTCATAGCCATACCAGAGACTTAGGAGGAAAAAACTGATAAGTCCAAAATTTATAAAGCCAACATGTGAGTGGTCATTTTACTTACACTCTGACTTTCTTCGCTTGTGCTTGTGTTCGTGAATCTTTTACTGAGTTCGATTGCGTTTAATGATCCAATTCTTAAGGAAATATTTCAGAGGCAATTGGGAAATAATTATTTAGTAATTTGCTGTCATTTACTTCACTTAATTGCCTTTAGCAAGATGAGATGGTCAAAAGAAGCTATCATCGAAAGAACAGACACAAACAACAAGCTAATTGCTATTTTTGCTTTTTATACTCTCGTAACATGTTGCTACAGATTGTAATGATTATTGTTGTTTGTATCACCTTAAACTAACCGAAATAGATATGGAGTTATATATATATATATATATATAAATGATCGATGTTCATACAAAGAGGTGCTCACTTGTATATCATCCACCGGGTGGTAACAACACCAAAAACAATTCTTTCTTTCATGTTTTTCATTTACCAAGCGGTTTTAATGAGATTTTTACAAACATACATATTGACTAAAAAGCACAAAACCCAAAAACGAACAAACGAAATGTGCTAGCAGTTGACAGGCAGCGCGGCAGAGCGGAAAGCAACAAAAACAAAACAAATAAAGGAACATATAAAATGCCAAATTAATTCTGTAATGCGATTTTATTTGTTGTGCATTTGAATTTCCTTTTGACTTTGCCTTTGGATTTGGTATCACAATGGGCCTCCTATAGGCCTAGGTGCGTCATTGGACAGCCACTCTACCTACCTACCTACCTTGCCTTTGGATCTCGATTGAGAGTTTTATTACCCAAATACACACCTACAAAAGTATTAGCATGTATTTTTATTGCCATTTGTATACCTTTTTACTAGAATTATTACTTTTTATATACGTATACGTACATATTATAATGTCAATCTGTATGTCAGCTGGTTTTGTTCGATTTCCGTGCATCAATGTGTGAATGGAGAATTTGAATATTTTGCGTCAATAGCAATACAAAAGCAAATAATTTATATATTTTTGTATAATTTTATTTTATTATTACTTTTGATCGTTCGCTCAAATTGGAAACCGTTAAGTCACACAGGGCACAAAGAATTTAAAAAATGTCGCCGAAAAGTTACTAGTATCCTCAAACTTGGCGCTTTGGGTGGCACATTCGTCTCCCCGTTTAATTGTGAACTTTAACTGGGACCTTATATTTTAAGTGTGTGTGTAATAATTTATGCGTACAAAAAATGTCGGTACATACTCATATGCTTATTTAATTAAGCCTGCAGAAAAAAGAATTGAATTAAATTTGGCGATTAGCTAAAAACCTAACACAAATTTATAATACATTTAATAAATAACGTATCAATTTGTAATAGACGTCGAAATTTTTCTTGAATAAATACAAATGTGCAAAAATACATTATTTAATATTTATTTGCTATAAATAAGAAATTTTAACATAGTATTATCGTCCGTTATGTCAAGCCACAAATTTCTCGCATGCGATATTTATTAGAAAAGAAAAATATAATTTCAGCATTGCGCTTCGAGGAGCTTCAAAATCAGGGAAAGTATATACACACAGAAGTAAATGTCGGAGATGCTATAAAATATATACATAAATGATCGATTTAGCCATGTTCGCCTGTCTGTATATACGCGAACTAGTCCCTCAGTTTTTAAGACATCGATTGTTTAGATCGGATCACTATAGCATTTAGCTGCTATACAAACTGACCGATCAAAGTTCTTGTAAGAAATCTTTTGTATGTGTGAAGGGTATTATAGCTTCTTTGCAACCGAAATTAGCGTTTCTTCTTTTTAAGGTTCACGCTGTACAAGTGTATGTATGTATGTATATACTCCTATCATCCATCATATGTACAATATATGTCAGCAATTCTAGCCTACGAGAGCAAAAGTTATTTCTTGTTCATTTAGTAACAGTCTTTGGTGACTTATTTCTTTGCCTCGATTGCCATTTCAAAGCATTGAATAAAATTCGCTTCGATGCTGTAAATCCATTCAACATTGATCTCTTCAATGGACAAAAGAGCTTTTATTCATTTCGATGTTGTATCCATTGTACAAGTATGTTCTGAATTAGTAGAAATAGTTGAAGAATCAACAAAACTTCTTCAAAGCCTACTTCCTATTAGCATCCGTATAATTTGTTTAAATCAAAAGTTCTGGTGAAACAATAGTAAGCAAAAATTACCAAAAAAGAACTTATTTTGTATCATTATAATATTTTTATACATACAAATATACGGAGCTAATCTGCAGTAGATTTGCGTATATGTTTACATAAGTAGTAGAATTTTCTTTATCGAATGTCGTGAAGTATGCAGTAAGACAAAGTCTATTGTCAATTTACTTATAATTATTGAAAATGAACAGATTTACTTTTCCTGTCATGTTCCGTAGAAGTTTCTCTTATTAACAAACACTCAAATATAAGTCCCCATCATGCTTTCAGTATACTGGCCTTGATAACTGGTCTCAAATTCCATTCGTTTACTCACTTTCACTCAACCTCCCTCTCTCGGAAGTGCTAATTATACGTAAGTGTAAATAAATTGCTACTGGCGAATACTCTAATCCTTATCGATGCTATTCGATACGTGACGATGCTGCTCAGTGGAAAGAAGAAAAAAGAGAATAGAAAGGAAAGAACAGCTAAAGTATGTAATTGTAAGCGCTTAAGGACGAGCCTAGCATAAGGCTATACTTCGGGTATGATTTAGGAAAAGTGACTTTGCGAATTGAATTAAAGCGCTCGTAAATTAACAGAATTTCAATGCTTTCTTTGCACTTTCTTTTATGTCTCCCTTTGATTTCCTGAGAATTTTTCACTGAAAGGCAAATAAATTGCCATTGTGTCAATGCAATTACTTCTAAGGCAGACAGAGAAACACGCGCAGAGGATCGACTTTAAAGTTCACCAATGGGGAATATCCTGGAGACAACACTGACACACATACATACATACATATCGTCAAATGACAAGGGAAATCGGAAGTGGAACGGAAGTGAAAGTCGCTTAAGCTGTTGGTCACTCAAGCCAACAACAAAAGGTGTAAATAACCACAGAAAATGACAGCAACAACAAGAATAACGAGCAAACGCGAAAATTGTCATTAATGAAACGATGCGACATTTTGTGTGTGTGTGTGTGAGTGAAATGTCCTCAAGTATGCAAGTGTGTGAGCTGACTTCCCGTCAGTTTACAATGCGTATATATATGTCGGTATAGCTGTAACTGCTGAAGCTGCTATGAAGTAGGCGCGTTATGAAACAGACGCCAAGTGTATGGATTTAATTAGATTTTGCGACACTGTCGCTCTGTGTGCCCATTCAATTGGAATTCGATATCATTTTGTGCATAATTGGATCATACAATTACATGCACACAAGCAAACACTAATATACATTGCAGAGCTGCGTAACTACTTTGCGAGCCCAAAGAGCCACATTAATATGTTAAAAAAATTTAATAAAATTTTAGCCGATTATGATGGACTTTAAAAATTTGACAAGAATTAAAATAATTTAAGTATGCTTTTCTAGAGGGAATAAAAAATATTACAGTTGCGCAAAAAGTGAAATGACTAATGAAGACATTGAATTTTTGCTTATAATTTTAGAAGAAATAATTTTTAATGAAATTAGGTTCAATACACCGCTTATATTTTATATTAAATTATAATCATGGAAAGTAAAAGAATGTTAAGAAATTCCCATTTAACCAAAATTATTATCAATTAGAGAGTGAAATACTAGATACTTTTGAAAAGCTAAATTAATTGATTCAATTAATTGTGCTCAATTTCCAAAAAAATCCAAAACTTTAAATTCTAATACACATTTTAAGGAATTTATATCTTGAAATGCTTTGCAAAAAAAGCTAAAAATACATAATTAACTTTTAAAAAAAAGCTTTTTCGTTCTAATATTTACGTGTAATATTTAAATTTTTTTATCATGCACCTCTATTAATTCAATTACGGCCAATCCATAATCCCTCTACAATTTTTTTTGCTAATTTCACTCAATTCTGGCACTTTTAAATTTCGAAGTTGGGTATTAACGAAGTCTTATTTCGCCATTATACACAATAAAATCTACAGAGATTATTTTTAAAATAAAATAACATTTGATAGTACTGAAATATCATTTATAACAACTGGTTTAAAGTATTTACTAGTATATATAAATCTCGTATGATTCACAGATTCAGAAACACAGTTTGTTGTGTCAATTGTTATGTACAAGTATACGCCCTGTCAACCTTAAACCTTGAAGATGTTTAAAAACTTAATTTGTCGCTTTATACTTGTATAAAAAGAAAAGCCTGCTATAATGTTACGTGCTACATATATATAAAATTGCCACTACAAGTTTTGTCAACGAGAAAATTCACTTTTATATAGAATGGTAATAAATAAATCTACAAAACAGTGCAACTATTTATTTGTATCTATTTACACTTAGACATAAAATATGCAAGCTCTACTGTTATAAATGTGAGTGTATTTGTTCACTCATGTGTTGTAATGCGAGACAATCATTTAAAGTCAACAAAATTCTTGAGAAAAAATTATTGTGGCAACAGAAATAAACACAAACGTTGAAAATAAGCTAGAAGGAACATGAGTGGGAGGAAAGCGAAGCGGTCAAGCGAAATAAGTGAGCTTGGTACGTAGCATGCAGGAACGCTGTAAATAAAATAAACCGTTAAAATATACTATTATGAGAAAATGGCAACAGTAAGACAAATTCAATTTTGTTCTTGGAAGAAGTGAGTTGATTTTTTACTTCTGGTGCAACAGGGTTTTGGCTGTCACTTGGCACGCCTAAGAGGCAAAAAATGCGTACTTGTATGTATGTCTCTAGTGCAACAGATAAATACTATGCCACATACCACAGCAGACATTTATACTCGTATATGTATATATTTGAAGTGCGTTTGACAGCGCAGAAGTTGAGCAGCAATGTCAAGGCTAATGCCAACAACTCTATTACATTTGTTATTTATTAAGCCAGTGGTGTTGTTAGTGCTCTTGTTAGGGCGGAAAGTCTAATAATAAGTTGTATGTAGTGATGAAATACTTTAAAAAATAACTGTACTGGGCACAGTAAGGCATTTTGACCTTTAACTTCTTGCGATATATTACAAACATACATACATATATTGTATTTATAGGTATTTACATCTGCAATTTTTTTTATAGTTTTTTATGACGGTAACTTGTCTTCAGCAACGTAAGTTTTGATATTCTGAACAGAGTATATTAAGTTTTTCATGATGGAAGGAAGCGTTGGAATTCTATAAAATATGAAAGTGATTAATCAAAATTAAGTTCTTTTATGGAAACTTTTTTTATTTGTGAAGGGTATTCTAGCTTCGGTGTTAGGTTATGTTTCATTTTAAACATTTTCAACTGTTTGTAATTTATCAATTGAGGGTCATAAATTTAATTTTTGTAAAATAAATGACAAATATTTGGCTTTTTGGAGTAAGGAAAAAAAAATCGAAATTCTATGTATTTACTTAAATACGGTTATAACCATTGGTTGGAATTGATAAATGATCAACTTGCGAAGTGAAAGCACCTAACATTGTGAAGATAATAAATACATTCGTTGTGTATAAATATATTTATATGTATATGTGTGTAAGTTTCAAACAGAACGCGCACAATTTCACCATTTGCTCAGCCTACTTTGCGTTATCGCATAATAATAGTGGCAATGAAACTTCTAGTGGTGGAAAAAACTGAAAATAATTTGATTTACGACCAGTAGTAAAGTAACGCTAATGCGCTACGAAAATATTACTCTGCATAGAGAGCAAATAAATAATATGGAAACATTTTAAAAAATTTTAGGTTTTTTATATTTTAAAGTATTTTTCAAACCCCTTCGAAAGGGGAAATTAATAGATAATAGAATTGATAACACCCTCCGATGTATGAAACACCATTTGCAATTCATATTTAACTCATAGATAAAATCACTCAAAAGGAAATTTATTTCTTACAAAGAAATGCAACTGCAAATTTGTGATTTATGATTGATTTGTTCAGGTTTTTATCAACGTTATATGAAATATTTTAGAAATTGATTAAAATTATTATATATTATATATAAACAAAGCTTAAAACTTTATGTCCACACAGCTGAGAAAGGAGTAAGAATGAAAATCTTGCAATGCAAACATTAATATTAAGGTAAGCAGTATATGCGTATATTTGTATGCTAAAGACATGTACACACATATTTTATACAGAAGCATTTTTACATTGACGAGAGGAAGAACCATTTCATTTCATTTACTGCGTAGTTTTTATTAACATAAACTACTTTTCTAGAAGTCAGCTGAATGATTTATAGAAATATGTGAAAAATTTTTTATGAGAGAAGTGTTCTCTCACTAGATTATGATATTCTGATACCAAATTTATTGCTCTATAAAAAAAGTGTTAATAATTTTTTTCATAAATCTTTCGTTTAAAAGTTATACTCAGTTAAAGTTATACATCGTATGACTTGAGCATTAAGGCAAGTGCCTTATAAATTCTACGTTACTCATACGACATGGTGTACTATATGAATATAGAAAATCAAAACTGAATGCAGAACTGCCTGTCTTTTCGTTGATATGAGAGAAGTGTTCTCCCACTAGATTATGTATTAACTGAATAATCACTACTGTTACGATTTAATTCTTCTGTGTAATTATAAAAATATTTAAAATATTTCGGCCTTCATGTTACTAGTTAATCTCAGAGGTTATACGTTATTATAGAATGATCTATCAATGTTATATATTATTCTATAAGAGCATTTTTCACAGCGCTTTAAATATGCAAATGTTGAGAAAATTTACATATATACTCATGCATTTATGTACGTACTATGTGCCCATTCCTTCTCAATATGATTTGAACACAAAAAGCAATAACAACAATAAAAGTAGCAAAAACGGAAGTAAATGAAAAAAAGTATAGATTATATAGACCATATATAAGTATATATGTATGTATAGAAGAATATTTGTTTATAGCTGTGCATGTTTAACTATGCATACTTGTTTATGGTTATTCTCCTAGTGGGAATGCAGTCAGCAACAAGTGATGACAAAATGAATCCAACTATTGTCAAAAGCGTCAAATCAATTTTATCACACGCAAACAATTACGCATATATTATTATTGTTATCGTTTATGTTTTTATATGCATATATTTGTGCAAGTTTGTTTTCCTGCCACACATCACAGATTTGTTGCGTCTGCAAATTTGAGTGAAACAATACAAATAGGTGATCATTCCCGTAGGTGCCTGCAGATAGCAGGGAAAAGTGCAATTTTGTGTATATTTATGTTAAAGATAAAGTCAACTAACCATGGAATTTGTAAAGCTTTGTAGTGGGTAAGCAAATAACGGATTTTAAATAATAAGAACGCACTAAGTGAAAAGTGAAAGTCTGAGTACAAAATAGCGTTTATATATGTGAAACCATATGCGTTTATGTTGTAAGGGATTATAATATGCTCAAGCGATTTAGAGCACATTTTGTTCAACAATTCCAGTAACTTGTAGTTTGTGGCATCTTAGACAAAATCACAGTTGCCAAGCGAGTTTTTATGATGAATACATATTAACTATATATATAACTGCAGCTTGAGTTCAGAAGTGTATTGTTGTATGTTATTATCTCGCATATTGTTCTTTCAATGACTTAAGTCTAAGGGGATTAGTAATCACAAATTCAGTGTGAATATCACAATTAATATATATTATACTTTCTGATTTGAAAACATGATTTAAACAATATGGACAACTTCTATGTGATATTTTCAATCACCCTCATCTCAACTTAAGCTAGCACTTTGCTATTTGGAGTGTTCGCTTCACAATGCAGAAAGCATCAACGGGAAAATATGCAATTATATAAATACATATTGGATATATAAACATACATAGGTATAAACACACTGTACTTTTGTAAGCTCACGTATGTTTGCAAGTACCAAATTACCATTGTGTTTTCCACATTGTGAACTAACTGTCATTGGTTTGAAGCTCGTGCAGTTGAATACTAATGCCGTCGCGTGTTTGCAGAGTGCAGTATGCGCGAATTTAGCTCCCAATGAGCAAAATTGTAGACATATTTTCAAAGGCGTCCCGATAAGGCGCTGCCTGCCTGAGTAGCGTGTTGTGCTGTGTCAATATTAGCTACCAATTGTAAAGTAATTGTACTCCGCTAAACTTGTACTCTACACGGCGTTGTTTAAATTGTCGAATTGTCGTTTCTCTATAGGTACGTAACGATTACTAACCGCAATTCTATTTGCAACATCTCTATGGTACAAAATTGTATTTGCATATATTATTTACGCCTGTATTAGCGGGCGCTGTTCACACACACACACACTGGCTGACATGTTCACGAATGTTTGAGTGTAAATGAGGGTCAAAATTTGTTGGAATGACTCATTTAACATTATTATTTCAAAATTGGTTTAATTAATGTCAGTTGAATGTTAAAACTGATATACACACACTTATATACGCATAGTATGGAAATGGAATCGACTGATGTACTACAGAGCGTATACGTAACCAACACAATGGAAATGATTTGTTAACAAATTCCTTTAGCGCGCTGAAGCGTTGCTTTCGATATGGAATTTTAATTACAGTAGCTGAAAAATTTAAACAAGTAAGTAATTATGCGTCGTATAACATTATAATTGAAATAAAAGTAGAAATAAAAACGCAAAATTACATTAGGTTCATTCAACAAAAATAATTAAATTGTAAGTTGAACTTACTAAACGGTTGCATTTTAGAATTTTCTTAATATTTTCCAGCGCAACAGACATCTGTTCATAAATAGTTATCTCTTTCATAGAACCACCAAAAATGCCTTATTTATATTTCACATTCATGATTAATACTTTCAGTTTCCACCACGACTCTTAATAACTCAAGTTTAGGAAGATACATTTTTAACCCGACATGTGTTTTGTGCGTAGTAAAATGTATAAAAATGTGTTAAATATTTTATTTCAAAAAAAAACTGTTTTCGACAGAAATCTTGCTAAAAATTGCCAATTTCAAAATTAAAATTTGAACAGAACTAAAATTAACATAGAAATAGAGTGATTTGTTGCAAACTCAATGCGAGATATAATAGTAAGGCTTCAACATCTGCCGTACTCACATCATCATATTTGGAAAATATATATTTATAAATAGACATGCAACCTTCTTGGTCATTCCTGTAATGTCGTTGCAATGTTGGCATTGAAAGAGGAACTTGAGTCGCGTGCGACAATGGCAATGACTTGTTGCATTTAATAATAGAAATATATTTATCTGAAACACACTTTGTAAACTGCAACACTGGAAAAGCGGGAACTGAGCGCAAAATAGTTCCTTAGAACTGTGTGTGTGTAAATTTATGTATTTCTGCGTGTGATGTGCACTAAGAAGCTTTCTTTCAAAACATATAAAAATCCCAGCTTTCCCTAGAGAAGTCCCCCACTTGTCGATAAGCAATTTCTTAACATTAATCAGTTACACTGACGGTCGATCCCTTCCAAGAAATGACTGTCGACATCATCATGTGGTTATACATATAGAGATGTCGACAAATCGCTGATATCATGCTTTAATATACCAGCCGCTGTCTTTAATTTATTGCTTTCAGCTTGTTATTTCTTTTCCCAGCAAGACCCAATAAATTTCACCAAAACAACAGCAATATATAAATATATATAAAACATAAAATTAATAACTCTTACTTTAGGCTTTAGTAAATATAAACTTCAACTGAGTCACGCAGTATGTTTTCGATAAACTCAATGCAAATACGTCAAAAAATCCATAAACATTTTTGAGTCTCTGAATAGACTGACCTGCTAATTGTTAAAATTGGTTTATATTTATATATTTCTATGAGTGGTTAAACAATGAAAATATCGATGTGTTGACGTATGCGAAAATGCATCTCAATTATCTTTGATGTTATATTAAAATCAGTTCCAACAAAATAAATAAATACGCGGGACAGTATTGAAAGAGGAATGCGTACGAAAGTGTAATCAAATAGAATTGTAAAAATGAAAATTAAAAGAAAATTTTAATTAAAAGGAGCGTACTCTTTGCATTCCACTTAAAATAAGTAAGCAATAATATTTATTTGATATTTACGGTACTTTATATAGCCTTCATAAATATTACGTTCGAATGGTTTAAGATTACAAGTTTTCAAAGGATTCACAAATTTCAACACTAATCTTCAACACTGGGATGCGAAACACACCGTTAAGCGTAAAATCTTCGTTTATGCATTTAGCAGAGAAATTGTGTTCTTATTTCTTAATGTTTGCGCTAAAAGCTTTTGAAACTAAAATTTGTCAGAAACAGCAAAATTGCATTCACTTCTTAGTGTTTGAACTGAATAACTCCCCTCTTTTCGCTCGAACGAAATGCTGAAATATTTTTAAGAGCATAGATATTTAATTGAGATTTCCTTTTTAAAATTATACAAAATTAATTTGAAATGCCAAGGTTGAGTAAGGCGATCCGAGAAATAAGAAATTTGGATTTGTAATTAATCATTTTTTGTTGATTGTACTGCATTATTCTTCAATTATACCGTAATTCATAATATCAGAATAGCTTTTAATTTGCCATAGTGAGAATGTATCCACTGAGTTCATCGCACCTACTGCGTGTATTAATCGCCTCAAACTTTTTCTTTTTTTTTTGTTGTGCGAGTTTATATATATTTCGATTTTGATTTTAAAACCGTTTAGTATACACATGCGCACGCAATGTACATTAACTCACTTTAAACTTGTTGGAGTTGTCGCTCCACTCGATTTTTAGTGTTTGTGTGTGTGCGTTAGTTTCCGCCCATGGCAATACCATCATAAGTTACGCGTATTACTCCAATTCGCTGCCCTTTTCCTTTGACTCGTCCTCCATGCTGAACCTGCAACAGCTACTGCTGAGCGAGGCAGTCAAGCTGAATACGTCACTGACACTGAATATCTCGGCGGATAACCTAACAAATCTGGTAATCTGAGCAGTAGCGCGCAGCTCAATCAGACCTAAGGGTTGCCACAGCATCTGCTTTCCATGTCTGCCTTGATTACGCTCACCATGTTTATGCCATCATCTTCGTGTCTAGAAATGCATTGTTATCTCGAGTAATGAATTTATGCATATCGCAACAAATTTCTATCACTTCAACCCTACTGTCAGGTGAGTCCATGACAGATTTCAATAATATGAAAACTAAGTAAATAATTTGGAAACAAAGTAATGGTGCCCCATTTAAGCCCGATGATTGTCAATGTTAAAGTTATAAAAGTATATTGCTGACATCACAAAAGCCAATATCGTTGTTTCGCAAAACTTTAAGGACTAGCGAATCGAACTGACAACTGGTTTAAATACAATGGACTAGCATAAAATAGAAAAGACGGGAAACACGTGAATTTATCGCTTAAAAATGGCAGCCGTATACTCTTTTATAAAAAATTCAGTAGAATTATATTGTAATTGCATTTGTATATAAATTATTTCAAAAGAGAGCACAGCTCAAACATAGCGCTCAAGGAAGTGGAGAATGGCAGGCGAAAGAAAATACCTTTCAATTAAAAAATTTTGCTTAAGAAATTTCATACACTTGATCATTAATCAAAGTAATTTTTCGTGACTTGTGTAAACGAATGACCACCCTGTGGCAAATCAATGACCATCGAGCAGTCAGCATTCAGCAGTCATCAAAGATCGACATCCTGATAAAAACGTTACTTTAACTAGCACCACTTATTTTTGTTCACTTTATATATATCAATAAAGATATCGCAATCAATAAAATTAAAAACATTCGCCTTTTAACTTTCACTTGTAAATAATAGTGGTAGAATTCCATGGCACATAAATACCAGCATTCAGTATAAAAAATAGGACATAAACATATAAATATCCCTTAGCAAATACGTTTGTATAAATGTAAAATCAGATGTTAGTCCCTGGAAGTAAATTTATGCATCTGTCACTCATTCAATCAAAGTGACACATTTTCCTTCACAAAGATTCGCATAAGTCCACATGTATGTGTTTATATATTTGCAATGATTTATATGCTTATGTAGACTACCATATGCGTTACTATAATAAAAAGATAACGCAAGCATGGCAGAAGCTATAAAACTATTTGCAAATAATATTAGAGCAACCTAAACTTAAATAAAGTACATTATGCAAAGCTGTGCATAAATACTGATGGCCACAGATTTTGTTGCTTGTCATTGAAGTAAATAGTCACACGTCCTTGAAAATGTAAAGAAATGTCACTAGATATAGGTATTATACACACAAAAATGTATGCATATTTAAGATGGAAAGTATTTACTGCACACATAGCAAAATGGGGTCACTGTTGTTTATGACTCGTTCACAAGTTTGGGTTACTTGCATGGAAAAATTCTAGTACGCAATACATATATTCCAACATATATGAACAAATTTGATGAATTTATGTAGGCCTTAGCAAGAACACTTCAATATAATAGTAGTCTTTAGTGTGGTAGAGACGACTTCAAGTTAAACCACTTAGAAATTTTTAAATGGTGTTGTTGTAGCATGACCCAATGATAAGTGATGATATCATGAGTGAGTGTGCATTGGTGATAATATTTTATGAAGATTCAGCGTTATTTTGAGCAAAATTTTACCACTCTGTGGGCACATTCGGTGGGCGGTTTTCTATTCGATAAAAGGCACTTTAATCAAAGCTACACGTCACATAGCGATATGTCATCCATTTCGATTGATGGCAATTGTTGATGTTCATTTATCGTTGACACTTATAATTTACCGTTAATGTATTTTTTTCAATTAAAGCACTTGGTGTTATCTTAATTAAGTAATTTCGTTTGATATGTAAAAGTAACAGCAAAAGTCGGAAGAAAAGTGATAAGTGGTGTAGCTGTTACTGCATGTCGCGCTTTTACTGTTGAAGACATTGTATATTTTGGATTTGTATTCTACTTTTCTTTTTAATTTTTAGTTTCAACTGACAACTGTGTATTCGACATCGTGATTGGTATAAAATTAAATCGTAATCGCTTGCTGCGGGCAGTGCCAAAGCGCAGTCTGAATGTGCATAGTGGGATCAGCGCTTAAACTCGTGTGATCAGAATGTTGGGTGAGAGTGATATTGTTGCTGAATAAAGCAGTAAGTAATTTCATGTTTTTTGCTTGCATGGCATGGTATAACAAAGAATAACGCATCGAATTTCACCACTGATGATGTGATCACTGCTTAGCACAGCGGCAGCAAGCACATAACCTATTTGAAGAGCTTCCAGACACTTATGTCATCAACAAATTTTGTTTCGGCAGCAGAAAGTTCAGCAGACGGCAGGATGTGCTTGGTTATTTTTGTTCGTGTTGCCTAACCACGCGATGGATGATTGATGTATTCAACGGTTCGGTGGCTACAATCACTTATCAAAAGTAATTTTGTGCGTTATCGACGATTCGCGACACCAACTCACTTTATACATGACTCTTTCGTTTCAGGCTTTGTTTCCCATAGAGAGAACTAAGGTTATGGTACTGGAAAATCTCGTATGTACAAAATTTTGCTTTACAATTTGTGTAAAAATGTTAGCTATTTGAGCTAATACTTCTTTTACACCTTGGCTTTGAAAAAAATTAATTTTAAACAAATACATTTATTTTGCGTTTTTCCGTTGGTTTTCTATTTCTTTGGTTTCTTTTATTTTGTGTTTTTTTCCCCTTCCTTCATTTCTCTTCTCACATAACGCGTTCTTTACAAATTTTTTCATCATTTCCGCGTACAACAGTTGCCGTTGCAGTGGCGTTCTTCCTCTGCTGCGCGCCTTTCCACGCGCAACGCTTGATGGCTGTGTATGGCAGCAGCGCGAACATTGAATCGCAACTGTTCAAAGATGTTTTCGAAGCTGACGACCTCACATCCGGTGTGCTGCATTCCCAATCGGCTTGCATCAATCAGTTGTTGAACATCGTAAGTAACAAATTCCGTGATACTTTCAAAGTGAGCTAAGTTAAATGAAGTATACTCGGATGAGTGAAAGGCACGAGCGAAAGGAAATGTTAAATATGCCAAATATACCATAATGCCTTTCAAAAGCAGGCGTGCGAGTAAGGCAAGTTGAAACATTTAAGTTGCCGCTTAGCCCCATTTGTATATTAGTTTCTCTTTTTATCTTTCACCACGAATCAATCTCAAGTGATGTTATTTGTTGCAGTGGCTTTTTTCCTACATTAATATCAACGCATCTCCTCTCTTCTGTTTTCATCCCATCAATCCCATTAGAACTCCTGTTTCTAAAATATTACCTTATTTATCTGATCTAGCCTAATAATGGAATGTTCTCCTTCTGTAACTTTCTGAATTTAAAAATGTCTTCCACTCTCCTTCACCGGTTACTATAGCTCGTCAATTTGGAATGCTCACCCGCTCTCAGAGTCAAAGCCCGAACTACAGCACCCTGCTGCATATGGGCATAGACAATAGTCGTCGACGACACATTTTTGGACAAGTCGATGCCGCGAGCTGAACTAATGCGCAGCGCCACTAATAGGCCTAATGTGCCTGGCTTATCGTTTACGATCATATAAAAAAGCAAGCGGTTAACGCGTGTTCGTATTATGCAGCCCCTTAGGACTATCTTTTCATATGTTCGCACGCACAAGTACTCAACGCTTAAAGCTCAAAAACTTAAAGCTATTTAAACTGACAAGAAAAAGTTCCTTAGAAATATGCGCTTAATTTTTATAAGCCAAGAAGTAAATGTTTTTTACACAATCAGAATCAACTTTTCTTTATATTCGGTTTACACAACTGGTTGCTCATCTAACCTAACAAGAACATAATATGCGTAGGCACTTCATATTTTTTTCGCATTGTAATTTTTGTGTAAATGCCGAAATAACTAATAAAGAGTCTTAAGTCAAAAGTCGGATTACTACAAATACTATAATATTGACAAAAATTAAACCTAATTTTGGTACCAGCAAGAGTAAAGAGAGGAAGAAAAATAGTTCTGCGTTAAAAAAAAATAAGTTAATAGATGTTATTCATATTTTGTAACACAACATTACATAACATAACATGACAGTGACTCGATTTTAAGCGCGGGAATTCTCAGTTTAAATTAGAGCTGTTTATAGAGCAGCAAATTTCCTACAAGACAATAAGCTCTGCAATTTAAAATTGATGTTTTTCCATTGAGTTATAAAATTCCAAAAAAAAAAAAAAGTTAATATCTTTGAAACGATTAGGTGTACGAAAAACCCGTTAGAGACCATTTTGTAGAGCATTCAGTATCCTACAAGACGAGATATTTGAAAACGAGATATGAATTTTCTATCTGATAATAAGAAAAAAAAATAGGAAACCGTTAAGCGGAGAGGACCTTCCCGTTGAAATTAAGAGCTCATAATTTGAGAGCCTTTCGAGAGTGTTCTATCAACCAATTTCTCAGATTATGGAGTCAAAAAAAAAAAATTATGTTTTGTAATGTATGTATATATTTTGTTCCAGTAAATCACTATAGTTTTTATCGCCTTGGCTTATTGCGCATTTAAAATGCGAACAAAAGAAGCATGGAGAAAAGCAAATAATAGCATAATGTCACACTAGAAGTAATAAACAAATGTACAACAGCAAAGCCAAATTGGGAAAATTTCTACTTGACTTCCTATCAGTTCATCAATTCGCCTGCCTCAACGTATACCAACACTTCCTGCATTATAAATCAGAACGACTCTATACTTGTACATAGAAGTATATCGAATGTACGAATATGAATCAGCAGCAGAAGCAGCTGCAGGTCCTTACCATTTTCAAGTGAGCTATTGTTATCGGAAATTCGCAGTCTTCATTTTATGCTGGATTGCGCTTGTTTTTTAGATCAACACTCGCCATGTTGTGGTTGTTCATATTAAGTCGCCCATTCCTGTTTATCAATATTGTGTCCCACTTTTTTACGCTTAGGAACTTGTGAATTCCTGGGAGGCAACAGGTTGACAAAGAGAGTGTAAATTCCTGTATGTAAATTCCTTCAATAGCAAGAGAGAAAGGTTAGTGGCTTACGGGCGTTTCGTTGCATAAATTAAAATTCGAAGCAAACTTTAAATGGCATACGTATCAGTATGTCAATAAGATTGATACCAAAATAGGGTATTTTTGAGTTCAAAAGTTTTTATTCACAGCTTCAATTCATTACTTATTTTCTCGCTGTCTCTCTTAAAATATGTTATGTACTTTCATATAAGTATACAGACAAGTATTTGAAAATTGAAACCTTATTATTTGGTTAATGGTTACTAGAAATCACAACACTTTGTCATTCTCTCCTTGTTATCAATTGAATTTCTCAACACTTGCAAAATGTGTGGACTTTTTTGCTTCAATATTTTCGCAAATTGACTCCCTCACCTGCAGCTTTGGATTGCACCGCAGGAAAAGGTCATTAGAGCGTAGAAGAGGAATACAGATATGAGTCTCCAAATGTGGTGCGCCTAACTACAAAGCTACTCTGAAACAAAAAGCCATCACTTGAGCAAACACTTGTAGCAGTTGTTAGGTCTTGCACCATAAACCAAACAATTAATGTTTTAAATTTTTGGGAAATTTTCGGCAAGTAAGCACACATCAAATTGTCAGAATATTGCTTTTAGCCAAAATAGACTAGCTTTTGGTTATCATTTCAGCTTCTATCTATAAGATTGACAGAGGCAATGTAAGAAAAATATTAAGCAGCTATTCAGTATTGATAGAGGAAGATGTTAGCCAATTAATAGAAATGCAAACTTCTTGCAAATCACTCCTATCAGTTTTTCAAAAATGGTTTTCTTAGTAAGTTGTCAAATGATTGGTACCTATGCAAATTTTACCACGAGAACGTTGTTTGAGGTATTGAATACGAGTAAAAAGACTAATTGGAGAATTTTAACCGAAGTTTTGAATAAAACAAAGGGCTGTGCCCATTTCGTTTGTAAATTAAGTGAAGACCAAACAAGTGAGCGAGTGTTTGATGGAAAACGGACTTCTCTTATCAACCACACATCGTGTTTGCTTGATCTTTTACCATGTGACCATTTTCTATTTCCAAAACTGAAAACCAACATGAAAGTAATATTTTACGATGATGCCCCGGCCATTTAAGCACACATAACCGAGTTGCTGAAGAACATTGCTACAAATGACATAAAAATATCTATACATTCGCTGGTTGATCATTCTAAACGTTGTATTTAGTCTAATAAAACATATTTTGAATAAATAACAATTTTGAAAGATTGTATAACAATCTTTATCCAAAAACTATTGCCAAAAAAGTAATTGTCCGACAAAATATAAATATTTGGGACTTCAGTCGGGATTCATTGTTTCTTTTCAAAATATTTGAGGTTAGAACTATTTGTGGGCTTTCGATATTACTATAATGAGATCCCGAAAATTTCAAGATTATAAACCCGAAACATGTTACAGATCCAACGCACACGATATCAAAAGGGAAGCGCATTTTTTTATCTAATAACTCTGATCGTATGTTGCATGGTTGCTTTGTAACATGTCCAAATAGGCGATGATATCTTGCACAACACCAGTGAATTAAAGCACCGCTATCACATTTCTCACCAACGGCAGTCGAGAATGACAGTACAAGAGTGAATAACAAATAATATATGATACAATTACTTGTTTTTTTTTATTTAAAATTAAATATGTATGAATGCACCAAATGTCCTACGCATATAAACAAAACTCAATGTCACTGTAATATTTCAAAAACATTAAGAGGACATTATATAAATATAATAAATATTTCTGAAATATATACGAGTCTACACACGTTTATAACTTTAGTACTTACGCCGCTCAATTTATAGCTTTCTATCAATAATACGAAATGTGGGGTATTACAATAAAATAAACGTTCGTAGAACTTGCAAATAAGAGTTCGATGGCCTTCTGACTCCTCGGTTACACTCAGCCTGTAAGTTGACTTCTACATTCAATTGTCATTGTTATTTCTGAAGGGTAAAGTGTTTCCACGAACTCTACGAAAGTTGCGATTGAACAACACTAATGTGAGTATTATTTGATTTTCATTAAATTATTATTAATTCAAAGAATAGTAAGGTAAATGTGGTAGGTGTAAATCTTGCTAGATTAATTTGCCTTAATGTGCGTACATATTTCAAGTTTGTGCATTAAAGCATATTGAAATATCATCTACATCAAAAATACAAATTCAAATACTTCAAACTTGTGTATTTTTTGTTTTTTAGAATTTTACTCCATTAGTATTTCAGTTTCTGTTTGTTTTCTTATTTTCAATTATTCTTCAATCTTTTCAATTCTGCTGTGGATAGTTTAGTTTTGATTTGAGTCACGTGAACTTAAGCAATCAGATATCTTGAACAGAAGGCAGTTTCTATCGAAATGATATATATAGCAAATAAAAAAAGTTCCACTACAGAAAATAAGGTGAATGAGTTAAGCCCACATTTGGTAATCATATTTTTATACAATTTAAGTGACGTGCAGAATCTATCATAAGACATAATAACATGAATAATTCCGGGAAAGGCCAAAAAGAATTCCCAGCTGTAGCCCTTTCATGTGAACTAGGGCGACAATGAGGAAGAAGAAGAAGTTTGAAATTTTTTCATAGAAACGACGAGAGAAGATTGAAGCTAATTGAAGAACCAATTCATATGTATGTGTGTGTATGATGGCGGCAAATGCGTTGAATACTTTTTGAGATTATGCGGTATGGTGTTGTCTCGCTACCCAAAACAGTGTTTGTGTTGTCTTCCGCTTTTATGTTAATGCTGTGGTTATGACAACTTGTAGACATTAAAAATATGTCGTAAGTATGCTATCACTGGCTGTTGAAAAGGAAATTGTGTATGGATATGGACAAGCAATATGGAGGAATTTTTATTATTTTAATGCATTACTGCATTGGTTATAAATTCTTACCTAAAACCTGTCCTATGCTATTTTGTTTACAGCCTAATAATTGAAAATCTTGTACACCTACACCATGGGCAGTAAAAAGCCTGTTAATATTGCGATTATGGCATCAAGAAACCTAAAATGTGATATAATAACGCTTACGTGCTAATAGAATGTTTATGCATGCTATTGAATTACCAAAATTGCTGAAAAGTGGCAACGAATAAATTTAAATGTGGCTATTTCATCCCAGATTGTTATTAATTTAAGGATTAAGATCAAGCAAATTTGACTTGTGCACTTTTGGAATCTCTGCGAAAACCTTTTTAGCTTAATATCTATATCCCATAAAAAATCTATAATAATTTTCTGTACGTGCAAACTTTATTTTTTTCTAAATTTTACTAAAATCGGTACAATAGCTTATGAGTTCAGTGTTTTTATCACCTAAAACTAAACGAGATAAATATAGGGTTATGTATATATTGAGAGCCGGGTGAGCAAATGAAACTTGGTACACGTGTTCTCTGGCAAAAAAGGGTGGACAAGTTCGTAGATCGGTATAATCGGACCACTGATACGTCCACAAAACCCCATTAAACGCAAACCTACAAAGTGTCACAACTAAACACTAATAAAGATATAAATATGTAATTCAACTTAGGGTTGGCAGTAGCAAAGGTCACTTGGGAAAATTTTGAAAAAATGGGTGTGGCCCCGCGATAAATCAATAAATAAATGCGTCAGAAACATACAATTTCACATACAGTCTTAGGAAAGGGGTATATAGAGGGGTCAAAATAAAACGATGGGCGAGGCACCGCTTACATTTGGGTGAAAACCCATATCTCGGGACCTACTCCACCGTTTTCAACATAATGCGGTAGGTCGCATTTATTCTGACATTCCTAAAGCGAACTGGCGAAATCGGACTGCAACCACGCCTACTTCTCATATAATAAATTTTTAAATTCCATCTGATTCCTTCACTTTCCAGTATACAAATTAAGCATTAATAAATGTATCGGTATAAAGCTTTGCACGAATACTACTTTAAAGGTTTGACAGTTTATGATCAAAAATTATCCAAATCCAAACAAAACTGTTTAAGTTCTCAGGTACCGAATACAAGGACCCCAGTTGCTATTACAAACTTTTTATCGAAAATATCGGTCAATCTGTGAGGTATATTATAGAAACTCAGAGAGAATCTTTATCTGATAATAATAAGCCCGTGACCCAAAAATGGATTGAATCGGTATAATAATTCCCCTAGTACCCATATACCTAACAGAAAAATGTTCGAACTTCCGGCTGACTTTATACCACAACTATCGATCACTATGTGAGATATCTTAATGAAATTGAAAGAGCGTGCTTTCCTAATATATCTTTGTGCATAAAATGAATAAGATCGGGCGAAAACTTGCACTAGCCGCCATATAACTAATATCAGGATTTTCAAATTCCTGTTGACTTTACACTTACCTTAATGAAACTCAGAAAGTATCTGTTTCTGTGTAATAATATGTTTCTGTGTAATAATAGTCAAAAACAGCTAACTTGGGTCAATACTACACCTATCTCCTATAAACCTAATAAGATTTTCAAACTTCGGTTTGGCCTTATGCCATATATATCATTCAATATGTAAGATATCTTAGCAATATTATAAAATAATTTCCCTTGTTTTAACAAACATTATTTAACGTTGTTCACTTATATTATTCTTAAATTACGTTTTAGCATATTAAGTATTGTATCGTTTAAATGTTTATGTTATTAAATCATGCAAAAGAAATTTACTACAAATCGTAAACAGCTTTATTGGTGACAACAAACAAATAAAAACACAGATGTAAAAAAGTAGGGAATTTTTCACCTAACAAATTAAAAACTTAAGTAAATATGCGGAGTTATAAAAACCGAAATCAGTAAAAATCACGAAACTACACAAGTCAACAGACGAACTATGCAAAGTCACACATTACTAAATAAATAATTGCATTCCATAAAGTATATTTATACGCAGCAGAGTGCTCTCATAACAATAACAAAGATGTGGAAGAGTACCTTTTATATGTAACAAACTGAGTACAGTGGTTTCTTAAAGCATTTAAAGTTTCTACCAGAAACAAATTCTCAACAGAACTCTTTTTTTAACTTCCAACCAAATTTAAAAGGTTTTCTAGCGCAAATCTTTTTACAGTGTGGGTTGATATGGTTAACAGTTAGAACTTATAGACCCAAACTCGTTTCTACTAGATTTTGTGTCCGTCATCGATCGACTGCCCTATGAGTTGGTGAGTAGTGAGGCGCACGCAGTGACTAAGTGGTTGTTTGTGTATTGTTTTTGAGCTTAATTTGCTGTAAATCAAACACTACGTCAACCTCTTGATTGATGAACAACTTTTTGACAGCAGATTTAGTGCATGTCAACAAATTGATTTGCTGATCTCATTCATTAATAGCTATAACGCTAATTGAGGTTGAGTTTGGAAGTTGCTATTAAAATCAAAAGTAAGCGCTAATATAGCCAAGCACTATCAAGTTGCTTCCGAAAATGCAACATATAAATAACACAAAAATAAAATCGTGTGAAACTTTATATGAAGTGGGAAAGTTTTAAAAATTTTATTCCTTTTTATTAGGTTACAGCATATTTAAGATTAAAACTGAGAACTATTTAAGTCAATTATATAATGATATATGATAAAAAAAACAAAAACAAGTAAATACAAAATAAGCAAACAATTTCAAACATAAATTTCCGTTATAGCAGCGCTGTTAATATGAAAATAAACTCTACAATATCATTAACAAATCAAATAACAGAAAATACACTCAATCAGAAACACAAGAACTGACCCATTAAAGCGATTAAAATTTTGGGCTGTTTATTTTCAAAGCGTTTGGCCGACGTTGATACAGATTCATTCATTTAGACACTTTGATGGCATTGAAAGTTTCCAAGTAAAATTCGTTGGAAATTTTTCGTTAACTGTGATGCCGCAAAATGTTATTCTTAAACCAAAGCTAAAGACGAATCAGCGATTAAATTCATTGCTTCGCTTCAACGAATATATAAAAAGGCATTGCAGATATAGGCTAAATGCAAACATACATAAATATGGATTTAGACTAAATGCTGGTTCAGTCATAAATGAAGATTATTGCTAAAACTGCGTTAAATTGCAAACAATTTTCTTTCAATTAAAGTTTTCAACAGAAGCTTACTTTATTTAAAGTCAATCGTTTGATTGAAAGTCGCTACTGTAATTATATTGTGAGTAGATGAAGTACTTAATAGATTTTATCGATTTTTAGCACCAGGGCACAATATTTTGATGGGAGGTTATTCACTTAATGCTATTAAGGTATCGTGCAAATTATTAATATTTCTGGTATAAAACCGTCCATAGATTCGGAGCTTCTCATGTTCGGTACATGGAGGCTTGAAAAAGTACAATTCAAACTATATTCTGGCGATGGTGCACTTTAGAAGTTCCATTATGAAGGGAAATAAACTAGTGTCGTGACAGTGTAGATAGGAATATTTGTAAAATGTTTTAAAGATATGTGTGAATATTGTTCTTATAAGGGAACCCATCTGCAATTTCAAACTTCACAGAGTACCAAGTAACAAGTGTTTCAAATTTTCTGAAACATATATGCAACATGTTGTAAGTGTATAAAAAACATATATATCAGATGAAATATAATATAAAAATATCGCAAGCGATATAGCATGAGTTAACAGAAGGTAGCATATTAAAATTTAAAATAAATTTAAAACAAATGTTATTGTACATTATTTTCAACTTTTATTGAAAAAAAATTTAGCTTTTTTTAAAATTTTATTTTATATGTATTTACAATAAATGAATGAAGTTTATTGAAATAATACTAGTAAATATAATTTTATTAGAATGAAGTTATAAGAATGAAAATAAAAGTGACATTCGAGCAAATACGTTTTCTAATTAAACGTAACTATCTGGGGAGAGCAAACGCAGCGAAATAGTGTGACAGAGGCAAGACTTGAAGTGACATTGCAAATACTCGTTAGCATTGAGTGTTATGGGTCAGAAATTATTCGATAGAATTACAGAACAAATTGCAATTGGTTTGTTCAAGTGGAAACGAACATAACGCGCTGTGGAACGCTCAAAGACGATGTGTCCTAATAAAAAAATTGGCGCCTTCATCTCCGCTTGCATTACACAAGCGCTCGCAAACTTTAACTCATGGATTTATTGCGGGCAAAACTAAAGCACAACTGAAAAACGGCATGCATTTAGTGATGAGAAAGAAATTGCAGAAGTGAAAATTGAAAAGCACACAAAGTAGGGGAACTGATTTTAAATCACAATATGCACCAGTTTATATGCTTAAGTAATCTCTTTTTCTTTTTTTTTGTACAATAATAATAATCACATATTAAAAAAATCGCAACACACAACCTGCATCTGTATCCATACCTATAGCTACCAACTGTTTGACCCTACTAATGACATCAGGCTCAATCACACAACAATAACAAAAAAAAATAGCACTTTTGGCAAAAGTTGACACCAGTAGAAGTATTTTATTGCTTATTTTTAATCAATAATTATTTTCGCAAGAGCATACATACGCCTTTTTCTATAAAACATCTTAAAGGTCATGAACTGTACATAAATAAGCCAAAAAGGCTTACACCAAAGTGTAGGCTAATACTTAATTGAGAACTTTTAATCTCTAAGATTACCGTTACTGTCATAAATTTTACTCTAGTCTAGACTAATGGCTAAATTATCAGCTTAAGAGTATTTAAAGCTAATCACACAGTTTAAATCTATATCTAAGCGTAGCAGAATTTACCAATATAACTACATGCACAAATATATATAAATTCATTTGTAAAAACCCCTAAAAACAACAACAAATAAATATTTACGTGGTTGCTTCTTGCTGTTGACAGGCTTAAATGGCTACACTCAAGCGAGCTTGACTAATTACATATGTAAATGTAATTGTGTTGAAAGTAAGCCAAGAATGGCAGCTGCGACTGACGTGACCACCACAACCACCGACTCGACCTTTGTATATGTGTGCCCTTGTGAAGTATTGTATTTATGCACATAATACTTACAAATAACTAGGACTTTGCCTATTTATATGAATTCAGACATAAAAGTGCAAGCTTACTTATAAATTTCTATGCAATAACGACTTAAACCTTGAAAATGGCAACACCACCACATATAAAGTGCACCGAGACGGGCTTTTATTAGCGGTAAGGTAGCAAAGTTTCTTGCATGAAAATGTTTAGTTTTACGAAAGGTGCCAAGCGTGAGGTCGTGCGCGGTTAGCAGGCTTCCAAGCAGAAATCTTTTGGCTTTATTACACAAACATATGTGTATGAGGGATTTTTGTGTTTAAAGTTTGTACTAAGCATTCAATTTACGATTTAAATACAACTTTGTTATTATATCGTATACATTTTTTTATTAATATTACCTTTTACTACCGTCAATTCCAGCTTCTACAACAGAGAGTGCCAAGAACTTTGCTTTTGAAAAGTATGTAAAATTATGCTTTATAATACTCCACTTATTTATGTATCATGCCTAAAACCTTCAAACAACTTTAATAAGGTTTCAGTTTTTAAATTACTTTAAAAAAAGTTGGTAAAGCAACCGAATTCGTTTGGTAGCACACACCACTATATTCAAAATTCACTTACACCCACAGGTGGTTAAAATTTACTTTAAATTTTGTATATTTAATACACAATAAAATTATATATTACGTCTAAAAGTATTTGGAACAGAATTGAACTAAATTGAACGTGGTGCCCGGTCTCGTTGATGAATCGAATGTCTTCGAATTAGAGTTGATGTGATCACCGGGATCGTTGACATGTCGAAAGAGAAATTAACGTGCTTCATTGTGTCGGCCAAGAAAAGAGTCCGGAGCGATGTCGAACGATTTTTGTAAAACAAAATGGCGACGGATTTATTGCCGTGCGCTTGGTCACTTCCGCATCGAAGTAGAAGTTGACGTGGCGCCGCGGACAATCGAATGTTGAAGTGCCGCAGAGGATCGCTGACGAATTGAATGTGTTAGGGGCGGCGAATAGTTGCTGGTGTGAGGTGTCATCATGTGTGTGTTTGTGGGTGTGTGGTGTTCCCAGATGTGTTGGATAGTATTAGGGAGTACAAGTTTTTTCCCGGATGTGTGATATGAAATACGATGCTGGACTTATGTATATTCTTCAATATGTAAGCATAAGATATTCGCTTAATATAGATGACAAGTTTATTAGTAGAGCATTTCATTAAAAGTCGTTTCACACCCATCACCTTGTTCAATCCTGAATCAGTATAGATTCCGCTTGGTTCTTGATACGAAAATGTTACTCATACGCCTAAGCCACCTTTAAAAACCATAGCAAGATTTTAAACGCCCTTTATGCATTCAGAGGAGCCCAAAGTATGTTGTAAGTTTGAGAAGCTTTGGCATCAATGCAGTGGCAGCCATAAAAATAATGAACGCAAAGGTGAGAGAGTTAGCTCATACGACAGAAGGAAATTATTTAGTTTTCATATGAGATCCTTTTACTAACGGTTGATTATCATCATATACATATATAGCGAACAAAAAATATAAACAAATTGTTAATAAATATATAGTATCGCCTGTAATATCTTGTCTTATTGCAAGTATTATCTTGTCTTATTTTAGATAAGTGAATTAAGTATAAGTAAGGAATAGAGTTCTTTCACTAATTTCGCTTTTACACGCGTTTCTAATAAATATTATAAATATATTATTTGAATCATTATTCCTGCCTTCACTTCACTTGCGTTCTCAAAAGCGGTATATCTAATTTATACTCTTCCCATACAAACCAGTACAGACAATAAATATAATGCTAAACGCTTTTATTTAATATGCTTTCCATCTCCATTTAAGAAGACACGTGCTCTCCATTTTCATGGCATGCCAACACACTACACCAATTTGAATTGCAATCGTGACAGAAATATGGCTCCCATCACTTAACTAAGTACGCCTGAGTAGCCGTGTGAGAGTGCGATGATATTTGACAGTTGATAGCTGAGCAGCAACTATAAAAAATCAATCAGGCGCATCGAACTGACGCATCAGCCGAAGCACCAAGCAGCAGGAATAAAGAGGCAGCAATAACGACAAGCAAAAGCTGCAGTCTGTCAGCGATGCTGTATGATAAATGATGTCGAAGATTCGGGTGTCGCTAATGAATCCGTTCCCGACAATGACGGCGTCTCCATAGACAAGCTGACTGCTTTCGCTGCTATTCAAATGATTTAACGTCGCTTTTTGTATAGTATTTCTAAAGTTTTCGTTCAATAACATTGACTCCAAAAGTGATAGAACTGGCAAACGTAGCTGAGATAGCAATAACAATAACTGCGACAATATTATGTTGCGCGGTTCTTCAGTTACGGCGGCGACAAAAGCTTTCGATTAGCCACATAATTTATGAACGCGTTTATTGCACTTCGCGGCGTTTATCAAATTTAATCAGACTTAATAAACTGTTAATGTTGATGGCTCGTCGAAGAGAAGGACTACTTCTTCACTACTGAAACTGTATATACTTTCAACAGAGCTTCTTAAACTATTAATAATGTATAAAAAATGTTTCACACAAAACAAGATGCTAAATTTCCACAGCTTTGACTAAATAGATACCAGTGAATTTGCTGCTTTCTTGTCATCATTTGATATAAAAGTGAAAGTATTTCGGAGATTAATGTGTGACAGATTTTTTGAATAAAGAGCAATACTTGTACACAGCATGGCGCCTGGGAGCGTAACCAGTTAACTCTGCTACCATCAGACTCTTGATGTACACACCTATAATAAAATGAGTACATCTGCGCGAAGGAGATGGCTCAAGTGAAGAAGATGAAATTGGATTTATGCGAAATTCAATGAACTTTCCAACTGGTTGCCACTGCATACACATGTTTATACACCAGACACACTTAGTGGGATCAGCACACTGCAGAACGTGGCCGAAACGTGTTGGTACTTATAGAGCCATATCAGCAATTTCATCAATTTGATACTTCTGCACTTGATTAATTATTGCAGTAGTTCTTTATCGCTTATCGTTACTGAGAGCCATTCTCCAAGTGTTGCACTTGAATTTTTATTAGCCTATAATAGCATGATAACTGATATCGTGAATAAAATATATTCTTATCAAATATTAAGTATCGTGCTACAAACACAGTTCTTTAAATGCACTGAAAAATATTGACACAACTAAAAATTATAAAATATTTACATATGTGAAAACAAGCCCATATTGTTGCCTGCATATAAATACAATTATGTATTTTTATAGAATTGCTTTTCCTTTCATAGCATAATTTTGCATAAATTCCCATTAGATATGGCACACCAATAGTCTGACAGAATAATGCACGTACTCTGACCCATCGGTCTGACTGTCGCCTAAGTTAATTAGGTATTTAAACAATTAAATATTTTACATTCCTATCATAATTTGTGAAAATGCGTAAAACCAGCTGACAATCACGCCTACTTCCCATATAAGAAACTTTAAAATTGCATCTGGGCCTTTCCCTTTACAGTATACAAATCAAACATCAATGAAGTTACCAGACTAAAGTTTGTGCACAAATAGTGCCTTCAAGTCATTTCATTTTACCCTCAAAATTTGTAGAAATCGGACTATAACTTTTCAAAAACACAGTTACCAAATGTGTGGACCCCGGCGCATATGGCCGATTTTTTACCGAACATATCGGTAAATATTTGTGCTCTGAACTAAAATCAGGGTAATACTTTTCCTATTCCCTATATACCTAATATATGCATTTTCAAACATCCGCTTGATTTTTACTGTACTGATTGCTCAATCTGTGGTAATACCAAAACTGGCTAAAATCTAGCCAAAATATTTCATATACCTTATGTAATTAAATTTTTAAAAATTATATAAGAACTTAAAACTTCCTGTTGGCTTCCCACCGTATATTTCGTTCAATATGTAATATATATCATATAATATATTAGAAAATCTAAACAAAAGTATAATATTTGATATACTATAGTTCAATGCCAAAAATGTGTGATATCGATTCATGAATTACCCAACCTAACATATACTAAATATAATGATTTTCATTTGTTCGAAATGGAATTGGGATCTCCAAACCTTTTGTTGGTGTTTTTCTCATATTCTACATGTACTAAATTTAGTTTATACTTACCTTATTTGAGTTAATTAGGTTGATGTTAATATTAATATTATATATCGGGTATGCAAAATGTAGTAATGAAACTAAGTGTTTGCATGTAATGGCCACTTATAGCAATCAAATGGGATGGACTTCATACCCATAAACATATCTTCATGGGTATGACTTGTATATTTGGAACTACCGCTCTAATCAATTTATTTTATTATGAATAGATGGCAGTATACTTATACCTAAATAAATACATTAATACAAATAGGCTCTTAATGACTCCTGCTTTACTTTAGCACTGCCACAGCTTGACTAGCAGTTAATGACTGCCGAAAAGGTAATGCCGTAAAGGGCTAAAGAGAACATTTATCATGAGTTAATGATCCAGCAGTGCATAAATTTGTTTCAATTGACTAAATCATATTTTAGTTATTGTAATTGTTATAGTAATTTACATGTATATTTATGCTTATAGTAATTGATGGTGAAAATGGAATAACTGGAGCAATGTCATTTTAATGTTATTATGTGGTAGTGGTATTTTTTCACTCATCCGAGCAAGCTAGAATAAAACCAATTTTACCTACTACGGTTGCTCTTGCTACTGCGCTGTTACATATTTTCTGTTCTATATTTTTTTATTGATGTTTTTTATTTATTTTTCTTCTTGTGCTGATTAACCAAAACTGTGGAAAGACTATTAGGAAATTTCTTTTGACCAAAAGTAAATTTTCTGTGAGCAATTTGAACCACGATCTAAGAAATGACACGCGAGCATCAAAAGTCAATAGTAACAGCGACAACAACAACAGCAATTGAGCTATCAGTGATTGTTTACTTTATGTACTGTTGTTGTTGTTTGCGGTTTTTGTCATTTTTGTTTTTGCGATACATGACAAAAATGGATATCAGCGACACCAATATGTTGCTATTGCCCCAGGCAAAGTGCTAAAAGTAAACGGAGTTGAAAACCAGCATTGTCGTTAGACGTTCAAACCCATTGCCCACACACATACATACATACTTATGCATTTTCTCATTTCGACGAGTAGAAACTTAAAATCATTACAGATTCGAAAGCTCAAACACAAGAGCAAAGGCAAAATGTTGCCACAAAATTATATATAACGAACGCAGCGCTGTTTGCAAATTAAAAAAAATAAAAAATAGTAGTAATAATTGCAGTAAAATGTAAAATTATAATAGAAGTAATAATAACAGTATAATATAAAACTGCAATCTGTTATAACTGAGTCATGTCTAGACATCAATACCGTAATTTGGCTTCACATCCCACTTACTTGATAACTATACCGAGTGCTCCTTTTTAAGGCGAAAACTTAAATTACCATACTTAAAAAAATTTTTCAGTGATAACCACTTATAAATGACGATAAATTGTTGGCAGTAGTTGGCATATTATCCCCGTCATCAAAGCACAATACGACCACAGGATAATTGATATGGACTAGAAATTATTTTAAGCTTAGTACCCATTCAGTTGACGCTTGTTGATACTAAAGGAGGTTAATATATATGTAAGCCACTCATCTGGGACATTCAATTCGATTAAAATTGGTTACAATAAGAGTTCTCTAAAAATATTTCTTCCTAAAAGGCCAGGCTACGCAGTTCAAGTAAGTTATTCGTCTAAACATTTCTTCAATTATTTATTGTGTTGAACGTGAAATCCAGTTACTAAGGTAATATTTATTAACAATATGTTAGACCATCATTATACGAGTAAACTCATTTCTCTAGAAGAATCATACATCATTTACAATAATTGAGTAATACTGATCAAATGCAATATACTCTCAGTCAAGTGTGACAACTCTTATTAGTCAATGAGCGATAATCACTTGGAAAGAAAACCTGCTTGACTGCACACAGTATCAGATGTTTTTCAGTAATTTAGTTGAAGCAATTGAAGCCAATGTGTGTCCTTGAACTAGAATGCGCAGATAAAATATGGTTTCAAATTAGACAATGGATGAATGAAAGGAATCAAAAATTAAAAAAATACAGTAAAGAAGATTGGAAGTAATGGAATAAGACTATAGATAGCTAAATAGAATCTAATTGAATAAATAAATTTTCCAGAAAAAGATATGAAATTTTAATTTTTTACCAAACTTAACCTTTATAATAATAGAAGGTATTCTCAAAATACCGTATATGGATATGGATAGAGGTATGCACCGCAACCTATAGTCCATTGTGCCCTCAATAACGTATCTGCTTTTTAAATATTTGTTTTTTATTCTTTCATCACTGAAGATGTCCCAACCATGGTTCCGATTTACTAAATAATATTCTAATTCTTTACTTTTGATATACCAGTATGTGTTCCATTGGCTTTTAATAATTTATGAAGTATACCTCCTTCCTGATCAGGTAAAATTAGAAGCACTGCACCCTTAGCTCGCTGCTTTCGTTATCGCAACTGTCAAAAGAATCTATCATAAGTTATCATGTTCTAATTGCGTTTCCTTCACAAAATACAAATTCACCAAAAGCAATCAGTAAAATTGTCAAAATACATTACCAGTCTCGTTCCACTTAGTGGAAAATTTTAGTAATTTCCGTAGAAGTGGTCAACAGCATTGACATGCATATAATTTTGTACCGTTAACTTAAATGTAATTGTAGGGTTAAAGAAAAAAAGCCTCAAACTAAGGAAGAAAGCCTAAATGAAGACTAAAATTATTCATAAAAAATACAAAAAAGCAATGACAACATAACTCAAAACTTATTAATTATGGCTATTTAGACTAAATATTCCTCCATAATATTTCCATTATACAAAAAACTTAGGCAGAAATTTATGTGCTCCGTCACGTACGAAACTTCTAATCAAAAATAGAAGATTTATGGAAGAGTTATGCCACGAGACGTGACAAGCTGGACCTGAGGGAAGCGTGACACTTTCAGATTCGTTTAAGCACGAATGGTCACATTAACCGGAAAGGAAGAGGTCAAATTTACGTATATTTAATATGGAATTAGTTTTATACCTAGCAAAAATTATATATATTTTCACATAAAATAATTTGTGGGCTGCCCTCAGTCGGGACCATATTGCACGGATCAGAAACATTTGACTTCTTTACACCCACGTACAAGTCTGATGTAAAAATAGAAAACTTTCTGATACCAGATGTCGAATTGACAATTACCCTGTTATGTCATCAGTTGTAACGGGTCATAATGTAGTGGAATGTTTAAATTTCTCAAAGACAAAAAGGAAGAGATACCGACAAGCCATTTGACAGTCATTGCTGAGTGAGGAAGAATGAATCAACAGTGCTAGCAAAGGTATGGGTTAGTGTCGAACAAGGAAGTTATGCAAACACAAAGTAACAAAAAAAAAATAAAATAAAATTGAAATTGAATTTGAAACAACAACGACCTTCATTTAACTGCTGCTATCGCAACCGACTATACAGCCAATTTACCGCTAACGCCTTGTTCCTATCACTGTTGAGCATTTTTGCTTGCTTCGAACTCGTTGTTTATTTGGTTCGACCAATGCGCTCTTTGGTTTACTCACGAATTTCTTTCGCCGTCGTTTTGTTAATAGCGACAAATTGTGTTAAATGGCAACAGTATGGCAACGCTGTGCGCGCTCAGTTGAGCTTAATTGGTAGCAAAACAAATAACAACATTGGCAATGACAACAAAATGAAAGGCAATTTACTACAACAAATGGTTTGTTTATGTTTCTGCTGCTGCTTGTTGCCGGCTGCCGCATTGCGCTCTCCGCTGCTAAACCGCATTTGCGCATCAGTGTCTGCGTCGCTGTTCATCTCTACGTCGCTGCTGCATACGATCTAACTCGGCAGAAGCAGCAGCAGCGACAGCGTTGGCAGCAGCTATCGATGACTGGCAGGTTGCCTTTAGTCTGATTCTGTTGCCGGTCGTGTATAGAACATGCAATTGGGAAATATTATATTTTTGACAAATACGTACGGAAGAAGAAGCAGAGGGCTTCTACTTGAATGTTACTCATTCGGCGTGTCGTATGAAAATTTCTAATCGACCGCGTTGCGCTCTATTATTCTTGGTGGAATGTGCATTAAATTTTAACTGAAAAAAAAGCTGGAAATTTAAATCTGCAAACAGGTTAGCGGGGGCTGGTGAAATTGAATGAAATATGACGTTATTTTTCTGATGTTTGCGCCATATATTAAGTAAAAGTGACTGAGTAGAGGCATTGAAAGAAAAATTTGTGAAACGTTTAATGAAATTGTAAAACAATTCAATTTGGTTAATAGTATAATTAATGAAATAATCAAAATCATGAAACAGGAACATAATAAAAATATAAATTTTATTTAATAAAATTGTAGATAAAATGATTTTTTAAGATGCTTAAAATATCGGAAAAATTTAAGTGTGTTAAAAATTTAAATTATCAAAATTAGAAATTAATACAAATTTATAATAATCATATTAGTTCGGAGCTACATAGTAAAATACGGAATAAAACCCAGTCTTCTTAAAATGGTTTATTTCTAATTCTAATTAAAAAGAAAAAAAACTGTTAAATATTTTTAAGAAATATCAAATAATATTTAATATATAAAAAAATAACGAAACTGACATATTATGTAGTTCAGAAAAAACTTACTTTAATCGTAAAATTTTCAAAAAAAAAATAAACATAGATATTTTTCTAAAATACTGAAATAATTTTAATACGACAACCTATGGTGTTACTTAATATAAAGATATTAATAAAAACTCATTATATTAAGTGCTGTAAATTATATTTACAATTAAACAAAGTTGACAATTGCAAAGGTCGTGAGTATTGGATTATTAGTTAGTAGATGGTCAGCTTAATAACAAATCATTTTAATTTAAGACAATTAAGCTAAAAATTATATTATATGTATTTAATTTGCAATTTCAAAATAATACTTTCAAACTAAACAATTTAAATAATGCTACAATATAAAAAAAATAATCCTGAATGTACTAAAAGAAATTATGAAGTTCATTTAAATGCATTATCCTACGCCCTTTTTTTAAACGAAGTCTATATTGCAATCAATTAAAGTATACACTTTGATTTCCAGACTAAAAACTATATAATAATTATTGCAAATTGAACCAAACTGAATATTAACTATTAAAGTTTTATTAATTGCAAATTGCCTGCGTTTCGAATTATTGGATAATTAAATTAGACAATTTTTCGGTAGCAATTTGTTCAACTGGCACATTCACAGACAGAAATTCTCGCCATTGGACACTTAATCCACAATCAGATTGTGATCTGAAAGCAATTGACTATAAATTTTAAGAGTAGCCAACAAACAACGATAAAAACGCCATAAGATGGAGGCGGAAGCGAAGTGTAGACCCTAAAGGTAGGAATATAAGCGGATATTTCTAACGCAGCTGCGTGTAGTATGTATGCCTAAAGCTTATATTATTTTCAATGAACTTAATGAAAGTCAATTTTAGCAATTTTGTTAAGTAAGTTAAAATATGTTGATCAAAATACATGACTACATACATATATTTTTAGGACTCATACTTACCCATGTTGGTTGTAGGATTAAAAGAGCGCCTTCTAGCGTTCACGCCTAATTGCGTCGGGCATTACTGCCTGTAAGGAAAACAAATTTCCAAAAATATTGAGGAGTGGCTACAAGTAAGGCCCTCACAGTTAAGATATTCCATAAATTATAGAATGAAGAAGCAAAAGAGCGGCAACGATTGTGTAAACAGTACTCAGTATTAAATGAAAACACAAACAGACAAGAAATTAATAAAAAAGCATTTAAAATATCGATATCGATATTAAGCGATATAAAAAAGCACAAAAATTTCAAAAGTATCAAAAAAACGAAATATATTCACGATTAAAGCAATTTTATTATATGTGACACATTTTAGAAAAGTATTGTAAAGTCAATAATGTTCTTGTTCGAGGCCACAAGAAAAAATGTTAAAATGCATTTCAATATTCGTGTATTTCCAATTCTGTAGTTTTTATGGCTCCAACTTCGTGTTTATATAAATATAAATGTATTCTTTATTAAATAAATTCGTATTTTGGTATTTATTTATTTGGTATTTATTTATTTCATTTGCAGGAAATAGACAAATATTTTAAATGCCGCCTATGAACCTGCTGCCTTACCAGAAATTATGTTAAGAGAACACCATACAACAAGAGTATAGCATTGCCGATCGAAACTTTAATAACTATCCACCGAATAATGAAATCAACAACATCATTTGACTTTGCCATTTACTCCAACAGAGCGGAAGAACGCAAGTAAATAAATGTAGCGCCCTTTACCATTTATATTCATCACCATTAATATCAACAGTCGCTCCGGAAGTGCCCATGGCTTTAAAGAATTCTAAACACCTTATAAATGAGTAGTTCGTTTGTGCTGACTAAAATATACGAGTTCCTAATATATTCCCAAACCATTACTCCATTCTCTGCAAACCGCTGCTCATAGTCATGACATTTGCTTGCCTTTTTTGATATTTGACAGATTTAACGCCACAGCATTATACATGTAATATTGACATTGCGGTAGCCCAAACCCTTCGGCTTCGAATGTATGAATATGCATGTATGCCTGTATGTGTTCTTTTAGCATACCAGCTTTGTGCATTGTGGACACTTGATAATCCAATTCAATCAGGGTCAATGGACGATAATTTCCGACGAATATATCAACTTGACTAAGAGAAATATTTGCAAGTATCTTTTGGTAGCAGTTTAAGTGGTTGACATTCAATATGTCTGTATGTATGTATGTAGCTTGTGGCTACTTCCATGAATTTGACGCAGTCATTAGCACTGGTTTTGCTTTTCACTAGACAATTTGCAAATCAGCAATTTCTTTGAACGTTTTTGAGATTACAATTCGAAGATAAAACACGAGTTCGTTAACTCGCAAAGAAATTATATTATATATAATAACGATAATTTCGAAGATTCGCACACTACAGACGGTGTTTAGATACCAAATATACCCAGTTAAATTGTCACTATTCTGGAGAGTACATTTATTTAGTCTGGAATTATAATATCAGCTGTTAGGATGACGCACAAATAAATTTTTTTTGGATACTCGTTCATCGGATAATTATTTGATATATATTAAAATGATTTTAAAAATGCTTAATAATAAAAGTAAGATCTCTTTTTTTGATCATTAAAGACAACTATTGCTAATTTGACTGCTAAAAATAAACAAAATTCATTTTAATTTTAATCGTTTAATTAATGAATCAAGAAAGTATAACAAGTACAAATAGTTACGAAATCAACGCCAATGATTAAAAGCTACTTAGAGCATCACAGGTTCCCAACCGCATTAATTTCCTTCATCCGTCAAGAAGGAACGCTGCGGCTGAATAATTCATGAACGTCTCAATATTTACCGAGCGATGTTTCACTGCGCAATCAGATCATTATGATGTAATTAAAACATCATTTGCTCCATCAGAGCCATCAAGCGCTTTTCCTGGCCTTTCCGAGCGACATCGCTTCACTCTATGGGCTCTTGAAAAGTTGAAGGAAAATCCGACGTTTTCGAGCCAACATTTGTTCAGCGATGAGACCCATTTCTGGCTCAATTGGCATATAAAGAAGCAAAATTGCCGCATTTGGAACGAAGAGCAAACGAAAATTGGACTCAATGGATGGATCATCTGAAACGCAGCCAACATTTGAAAGAGATAATCCTCGAAAGATAAATGCCAAAGAATGTTCTTTCGTATGATAATAAACACTTTGCATTAAATTTGAATTTACTGTGTTTTTTCTTTAAAAAAGTAGGGAACCTCTAAGTGGATCACCCTTTATAGCATCAAAAGTGACAAACTTTACGAGAAAGTTGTTAATTGTTATTACTCCTGCACCCAGCCATGCTGCGGGCCGAGACCACAGACGAACTATATGTATATGTACGTGTGTATGTATACGTAGATTTGTGTTTCATACCACGTTCAAATGCCATGGCTTTTGATGGTTCGAAATTTCATTTCATTTGAATTTTATTAAATGTTAATATTGCGTGTGTGATGTGTATTGAGTAGGATTTAAATCCAAAAGGTATTTGTCTATTATACCTACACTAAATTATTTGGTTTATGAGGCGTGTGTATTGATAAGCCGGAAAGCATCCGCCGGATGATAATAATGCTGAGCAGCACACGCCGAAGGCCATTTTTCATTTATCAAACGGTTTTACTGTGATTTTTGCGAGCGTACATATTGACCAAAACATAAAACAGACAAACAAACAACCGAAATGTGTTAATAGTTGACAGACTGAAAGTTTCAACGTCGAACAACAAGAACAAAACAAATAAAGGAACATATAAAATGCCAAATTAACTCAGCAATGCGGTTTCACTTGTTTCAACTTTCAGTTTCCGTTTAAATTTGCCTCGACTGTAATTTTTTTACCCATATACATTCCTACAAAAATACGTGTGTTTTTATACCTCTTTATTGTAGTGTCCATCTGTTCATCAGCTGGTTTTTTCGATACATTCCTATAAAAAAACAAGTAAGGAAGGGCTAAGTTCGGATGTAACCGAACATTTTATACTCTCGCAAAGTCAAATGGTATACTCGTTTGAGATTTCTTTGTGGATTGACTGATATTTTCGGTAGAAGGTCAACTATAGGCAATGGGGTCCACATATTTAGTACTTAGGGGCTTGAACAGTTTTGGTTCGATTTAGACAATTTTTGGTCACAAGGTGGCATACTTTAAACGTATTATTCACGCAAAGTTTTACCCCGATATAGTCATTGTTACCTGATTTGCATAGTGGAAAGTGAAAGAATCAGATGGAATTGAAAATGGTGTTACATGGGAAGTAAGCGTGGTTGTAGTCCGATTTCGCCCATTTTCGCACTATGACATAGAAACATGAAAAGAACGTTATGCACCGAATTTAGTTAAAATCGGTTGAGCAGATCTCAAGATATGGGTTTTCATCTAAAAGTGTGCTGTGCCACGCCCACTGACTAATTTTGAACGCGGTTCCTATAAATCCAACTCATACCATCTCAGAGATAAAATTTAATGTCTCTGGCGTGTTTAGTGCTTGATTTATCGCGCTTTTAGTAGTTTTTAACAGTACCGTTATATGGGGAGTGGGCGGAGTTGCCACTCGATTTCAACTATTTTCACACCGTCAATAGAAGTGCTAAAAACATTTGCTTCTAGTGAATTTTGTTAGAGGCGGGACCACGCCCACTTTTTAAAAAAAGTTTTAACTGCAGATGCCCCTCCCTAATGTGATCCTGTGTACCAAATAACAGTCTTGTATCTTATTGCGGAGCTTAGTTATGGTAAGTTATTTGTTTTTGATTAATGGCGTTTTGTGGGCGTGGCAGTGATCCGATTACGCCCAGCTGCAATACCAACCGTCTCACGGTACCAAGAAACATGTCTACCAAGTTTCATAAAGATATCTCAATTTTTACTCAAGTTAGAGCTTGCACGGACGGACGGACGGACAGACGGACGGACGGACGGACAGACAGTCATCCGGATTTCAACTCGTCTTTTCATCCTGATCATTTATATATATATAACCCTATATCTAACTCGATTAGTTTTACGTAATACAAACAACCGTTAGGTGAACAAAACTATTATACTCTGTAGCAACAGGTTGCGAGAGTATAATAATGTTGTATAGTTCAAAGAGACTTGCAGTTGAGTGAGTCGTTCTGAATGAAGATTGTTTTAAGCGGTAGTTGGCCGATATGTAGTGGTAGCAATTTTGTTGAAATATTAGTAATATATTAATTTAGTGATTTCAGTCAAATATTTTATAGAAAAGTTAAACCAAATAAACAACTGTTTCTTTTAAATAACCCTCATATATAAAGCGCCATAATTAAATGAAAAAAATATATTCTATATTATGGTGTAAAGGATCTCTGAGCAGACGATTATAACTGTGTCTTGTTAAATAATAATTTTGGAGAAATGTCCGCTATTTTAACTAATGTTCCCTAAGAGAAAAGTGAGGTCATTATATTGTCACCGAACCAAATATGCCTAATATGTATTAGAAAAGAAAGCTTTTTAAAACATACTTTTAGTAAAATTTTGAGAGTCTTAAAATTAAAGTTGATGATTTTACAATAATTGATAATATACAATTTTCCAAAGGGCTACTGAAAGAAATATATACATATGTACACACGTAAAAGAACCATTTAATCTCTCATAATTTCATCTAATTTTCTGCAGAAATTCTATTCTATCACACACACAAAAGGTCATAAAACATGCAGTGGTAAATGAAAAGACAATAAGCATGCTCGAAATAAATTATTCCAACTCAACGCTGCAAATACCGCAAGCGCTCAACTAAAATATTGAAAACCAAAGAGAATTTCAATAAATTCAACATGAATGCAATGTTTCAAGCGGGAAAGATGAGGAAACTCTATAGTGAAGGACATTTCTTGGTCGACTTCGCACTTCCGCTTAGATAAACAGTTTCACCCTAATATGCTAATTATTTACTTTTTCTATTGCACACTAAGCTTTCTGAAAATATTTTCAAGTGAGTTTTTGCACAATTTCAATACAGAATCGTAAACAATTTCTTCCCAAGCAAGCTGTGTTGATCCACAAGCGATTGGTGACTTAGTTTCCGGTGAGTGACGAAAAACAATAAATTACAGTTAATTAAGAAATTCGGAAGCAAAATTTCGATTGTTACATTGCAATTCGTTGAAACCTTTGCTTCCATTAAGATGCAGATGGAAGGAAGATAGATGAAGTAATTTCACCAAAAAAAGATATTATTTAAGCTCCTAATGAGGGTTAGATGTATACAAGTAAGGTAGTAAGTTTGCGAGAAGTATTGTTCTTGAATACAACAACTAGGTAACGCTTTTTTAAGAAAAATGAATTTGGGAAAAAATGTTATAAACTGAGTTGAAGAATGATACTTAAATATACACAATGATTACATTCATTAGAATAAAGTTAAGCAGTTAATTGCTAAACCTTTAGTGCCACTGCTAACAAAGTGGCAACAAAGTGTTCTTACAGAAACGGCTTCGATTCTATCAATGTGAGAGATTGTCGGCGACACTGCTTAAAATTAGTTTAAAGTTCGATTTGGTTTCCCATATCAATTCAGTTGAAGAATATGACATAAACGTAAAGCGGAATTCTTCCAATAATAGAAGTGTCTCGTGAAAGCCGATACATATATCAGTGCGTAGGCAACGGAAGTCAAATTTGAATACTTGCGATATCAATGTTAAGAGCAATTTTTTTATACTTTCGTTGTCGGTCACGGATCGGAAACAGTAATTGTCTTTAGTTATCCAGGCAAAGGTTGCCATACAATTTAGAAATGTTTTGTTGTTTTTTAACTGTGGTAAAACGCTTTTTCTTAGCTGAAGATTTCCGATATCGATTCATCAACTTTTAAAACGGGTAAGATAATGTGTTTATCAATGTGTGAATTTAAATTCACGAAAATAAAAACTGCAATTTGGTACAGGCGATCGCAGTAGTACGGGGCACTTGTGAGCTAAAAATGTATTTTAGTGGGCGTGGCTCCGCCACCTAAATGATTTAGAGTACATATGTTCCAAACCGCTTAAGATATATCAACCAAACTTGCTGAGAAGAAGTCTCCTCTTCAAACTTTGTGAAAATAGGTCAAATCGCATATAAACCACGCCCACTTTCCATATAACGGCTATGTTGAAAACTACTTGAAGTGCGATTACTCAGTGAATAAACGAGCCATAAACATTAAATTTCACAACCAATATGGCAGTGAAGAGCTTTATAGGATCTGGTGTGAAAATTGCACAATGGGCGTGGCACCGCCCAACTTTAAGTAAAATCCTATATCTCCGGAACTACGTGACCGATTTCAACCAAATTTGGTGTGTGAAGTTATTCGTACATTTCTAATAGATACTGCAAAAATGGGCCAAATCGAGCCACGCCTAATTTTCATCAAACAAACTTTTTAATTCCGCCTGATTCTTTCACTTTACAGTATACAAATCAAAAATCAATAAAGTTAGCAGAATAAAACTTTGCACAAATATTGCTTTCAGGGCATTTCATCTAACGTCCAAAAACGAATGCGCACTATAAATAACACTTTCCTTACCTCTCATATACCTAACATACATATTTTCGAACCTCCGGTCCATCTATCAGTCAATATGTAAGAAATATATGATTTTAATAATGTATTTTAGTAATGTATGTATCCTCTTTCCTTAAATGGATGAAAATCATCTGAAAGTATTTCTCCGCCTTTGTTTCTTGCAAGTTGCAAGCGTATGAAATGTTCGGTTACACCCGAACTTAGCCATTCCTTACTTATTCCTGTCATGCTGAGGCTTGCTGAAACTAACATACATATAACTGACTAATATAATACACATATACACATATTTGTCGCTTAACACTATTGCAATCTTACTTTTGTTGATTTAACACGGCAAACTGATGAATAAGGTGTCCAATAAGGACAATGAGTCATTCAATTGTCTGGGCACTTAAATTTTACGTAATGGGAATATGTATATATGTTAACACAATCACTCAACGACTCATTTTATGTATGTATGTACATAGGCTGGACTATGAATAGATATATTTTTATACGCTCGCAACCTGTTGCTACAGAGTATAATAGTTTTGTTCACCTAACGGTTGTTTGTATCACCTAAAACTAATCGAGTTAGATATAGGGTTATATATATATAAATGATCAGGATGAAGAGACGAGTTGAAATCCGGGTGACTGTCTGTCCGTCCGTCCGTCCGTCTGTCCGTCCGTCCGTCCGTGCAAGCTCTAACTTGAGTAAAAATGGAGATATCTTTATGAAACTTGGTAGACATGTTTCTTGGTACCGTGAGACGGTTGGTATTGCAGCTGGGCGTAATCAGATCACTGCCACGCCCACAAATCGCCATTAATCAAAAACAAATAAATTGGTATAACTAAGCTCCCCAATAAGATACAATACTGTTATTTGGTACACAGGATCACATTAGGTGGGGGCATCTGCAGTTAAAATTTTTTTTAAAGTGGGCGTGGTCCCGCCTCTAATAGGTTTAATGTGCATATCTCCTAAACCGCTAATGCTATAATAACAAAATTCACTGGAAGCAAATATTTTTAGCACTTCTATTGACGGTGTGAAAATAGTTGAAATCGGGTGGCAACTCCGCCCACTCCCCATATAACGGTATTGTTAAAAACTACTAAAAGTGCGATAAATCAAGCACTAAACACGCCAGAGACATTAAATTTTATCTCTGAGATGGTATGAGTTGGCTTTATAGGAACCGCGTTCAAAATTAGTCAGTGGGCGTGGCACAGCACACTTTTAGGTGAAACCCCATATCTTGAGATCTGCTCAACCGATTTCAACCAAATTCGGTGCATACACCATTTTCAATTCCATCTGATTCTTTCACTTTCCACTATGCATATCAAGCAACAATGATTATATCGGGGTAAAACTTTGCGTGAATAATACGTTTAAAGTATGCCACCTTGTGACCAAAAATTGTCTAAATCGAACCAAAACTGTTCAAGCCCCTAAGTACTAAATATGTGGACCCTAGTGCCTATAGTTGACCTTCTACCGAAAATATCAGTCAATCCACAAAGAAATCTCAAACGAGTATACCATTTGACTTTGCGAGAGTATAAAATGTTCGGTTACATCCGAACTTAGCCCTTCCTTACTTGTTTATATTGGATTTTATGTAGTAAATGAAAAGGCAAAACCACACAAGCAGTTGAGGTCAGCAGTTCCAGCCTACAAAAACGATATGATTTGTTTTTCTTTATACACATACCATACATATTTTTTCGTTTGTGCAATGGTGACGGTGCTGTAGTAAAAATCCACAGTATTTTGATGACTTATTGTTTGCATCGATTGAAGTGGAAAAAAATTAATCTTGGACGAATAAAATAATTTTCACTTTTATAGAATTATTCAAGTATTAAGTATTTAAGTAAGTTTTTTGACTTAATTGTGATCAGAACTCTAGTCAGGTTCTCATAAACGTATACACCCAATATAAAAACGTTCATGTAGTTCAACGTAATCAATTATTGGCGTTTGTTATATGTATGTGTATATGTGTTTAACATTAAACATTAAAGAAAAATATCAATGCCTGCACCAAACTAATCTTACGATTTCTTATGTGGAGTAAAATAAGGTGCAAGGTAATTAGTGAGATAAGTCATCAAATAAGAGAGTTTATAGCACCACATACAAGTTTGCAGGTATCCTAAAAACAAACTTGTAATGAGAAATTATGCTTATTTGTTGATATTTTTACACCGCCGCCTGTAGCGGCCTACTTGAAAAGGAGATATCGAAGTTTGGCTCAGCATTGTATTAAAATATCATCCAAAAATTTTTTATAAAACTCAAATATCAAATGAAAATTCAATAAAACCTGAAAGAGAGAAATTTGGTACTTTTTTTCTTACTCCCGGACATTGACTGAATAAATGTCTACCCGATTTGTTGGAGGGCACACAAAATTTTATATAACCACTAGAACTTAATAAAAGTATAAAGGAAAACGCCCGTGTGCTTGGTTGTAGAAGTTATTATTATTTTTTTATTAATTAAAAGTGAGTTTAACAAATTATTTCGCGTGGGGTCTCAGGTGACCGAATGGTGGCGCAAAATATACGGCCGATGAAGGTATGTAAAACGATGTCCAGGTTCCCTGTCTGATCGAGTAAAAGATTTTTAACCACACTTTTAATCGTGGGTGTGCTGCGCGCCGGATCGCTGATGTTTCAAAGCTACTCCACCCTCCTTTTTGTTAGCGGGTGAAGTAAAGTCGTTGTGTTGTGGTGTGTTGTGTTCTCCTGCGTGGCGATGTTTGTGTGTGGTGTGTTGTAATATTTTTCCCGATTAGAGTTATGTGTATATGTAAGGGAGGCTAAGCCCAAAATTAGACCTTGTTTTGATTGTCTTCACCTGCTTAAATCTTTAAAAAACTAAATATATATAAGTTGTTAAAATATGCTCGATTTACAATTTCGATTTACAAAGTTTTATATAAAATGTGAATCCACTCACTTCTACGGTCTCTCTATTTTCCAATTACGTAAGTATACGTAAGTATAAATAACTTGCTTCTGGCGAGCACTCGAATCTTTATCACTGCTATCCGATATACTGCTGTGATGCTCAATGGAAAGAAGAAATAAAATAAAATAAGCGAACCGAAGAGAAGTGTTAAGTAAACACCTAAAGTAGTCTAATTACAATCACTTAATAATGTGCCGGGTTTGCATACGACTACACTTTGGATATGGCTAAAAAAAATTGTCTGCAGTGGCTTTGTATTTGAATTAAAAACCTCGCAAAGCAACAAAGATGTTAATACATTCGTCTGCTTTTTTATTGGACCTCTTTGTGGCCTTTTTGCGAGCTTTTCACTCAAAGGAAAATAAACGGTGGGATTTGTATCCACACATACTCAAATACATACCGTCAAATAGCAACGGAAGTTGTGTAAATCACTTAAGACAGCCAAAAATATGAAGTACAAACACACGTAAACACGTAAACACAAAAATCAACGGCAATGACAACAACAACAACTAGAGAATGAGAAAATTGTTATTTACGAACCGATGCGATATTTCGTAGGCGTGTGTACAATTTAAGTCCCCTGCAGATACAAGTGCCTAACGTCTGTAACTGCAACTGCTGGGCGCGCTATGAAATTGCCAACAGGTACCAAATATATGGAACTAATTAGATTTTGCGACACTCTGTGTGGCCATTTAACTGGAATTCTATAGCATTTTGTATATGTGCATATGTTTCACGGAATTGCACACATACATCCACGTATACTGGAATGTTGCGTAACCACATTGCAGTCGCCCTTATCTCAATCTTATCTCTTTAGCAAAATTCAGCTTCGAATCAAATAATGTTGGCCTTTGGCGGAGTACCATATAACGATAATGTCTGAGCCCAAATGTGGTGCGAGTAAGTGGATGCACTCGGAAAGTTATGGTATTTGTATATGCAAGACACAGATAGCTTAAACAAGTTGATAACACGTGGACTCAGCAAATTTGTAGTTGCTGTTGTTGTTGATCGTTTCACTTACTTGTCAAATTTTCACGCTGATTGTGAGTTCTAATGAAATAAATAGCACGTACAACTGGCAATGGCAGCGAAAGCGACCAAATTTCCAGCTGACTGCTACTTAAATACATAAATAATTGTACCGTGGAGAGAATTATTTAAAATACAGAATGCGTAATCCGTAAAAAGAAAGAGTTAAAAACAAAAACCCACACAAAAGTTTAACTGTTAAGAAATAAAACTTGAATCAAATTTTCAACTTAAGCCCACTGACTGACTGCATTGTTTAGATAACTTTCTCCTTTGAAAAAGAGAAAAGTTGAATATAATTAAACTTATGTCTATGGGAGGAGAAAATACATGCTTGTTGATTTTCCCATTTCTTATTTAAATTTTATAATTTTAAGAAATGGTGAAAGGCGAGTGCGCACGTGCATACAAATTCAATTTCTTGGAAAGTTAAGTACTCGAAAAAGTTGTATTTTCAAAATTGAAATATCACTAAAAGTCCATAATGAAAAATATTCAAAACGCAAATTTTGGTGTAAATTACTTTTTGTTTTAAATAATTGCAATAGAAAGAAGATAATTTTAATTAAATTCAAGACCTTGTAAAGAATATCTAGAAGACCTGTGTAAAGTTTCATTCATATCGGTGGAATAGTTCGCGAGAAATCTTGACAACCGACTTTGAAAACACAGTTTCGAGAAAAACGCGTAACCTCGAGCGCGCAATGTAATACATGTAATCCCTTAAAATAATTTTTTGTTTGTTTTAAAATTAACGAATAAAGACATATATTAGGGTGGAGCGGAAAAAAATAATTTTTTTTGCTTAAACTGAGGGTAAAATTTTTGGATTATAAAAAAGAAAATTTTTGGAAAAAAACATTTTTTTAACATCTAGGGGCGGCCCTAAATTACTCTCACTTTTAAACTTAAAAAAAAAATATTTTCGCTCCACCCTAATATATATATTTAAACAAAATACCTCTATTAACTCAATTTCATATCACATTCAGCAACACTTTCGTATAACCGCTTTCATTTGGCATCAGCGCAGCTTCTCAAATTGTTACGTATACGCCCTGTCAACGTTAAAACTTAAATATGTGCAGATACTTAATTTGGCTTTTCCATACAAAACGTGAAACATGCAATAATAAAATATTACTTCTATTTCAATGGGGAAACAGCAACAACAGCAATATACTACAAATAAATAGTAAAACTTTTAGACAACCATTAAAAGAATATATTAAAATAGAACAAAACTATTCACAACAATTTCTTATTTAGCCAACGATAAAATTGTGATGACAAATTGTCTTACCAAACAGTAAAACTATTTATTTTTGCCTATTTATATTCGACATAAAAGTATGCCAGCTTGACTGCTATTAATGTGAGAGTGTTTGTACGCTTGTTTGTTGTTGGATAAGTAATACGAGAAACAATCTTAAAAGTCAACAAAATTCGTGACAAAAAATTTACTGTGTCAACGGAAATAAACACAAAAGTTTAAAATAAACTGAAAGGAACATGAGTGAAAGGAAAGTGAAGGCTCATAAAAAAGTGAATTAGAACCATGGCATGGATAAATTATATGAATAAAAACAACCGTTGAAAAATACAGGTATGAAGAAAATAGCAGCAGTAAGACAAATTCAATTTCATTTTCGGAAGAAGCAAAGTATTTTGTTTGCTCTTAGTACAACACGGATTGCAAGTGCACTTGACGGTACATTCGCCCACTTTAAGGAAGCATAATATTATACGAGTCGCAAGTAAATATCTTTAACGCTGCTTTGTTACTATGCTTATGCATACATGTGACTAACATACATATTTGTGGGTGTGTGGATGGTTGACTGGCTCTTGTACATTCTTTATAATAAATACTCGTAATAGGTAGTGGCGTTGTTAGCAGTCTAATATTGCCCATTATTGTTTTGATGTACTTGCTTTTGCTAAAAATGTTAAAGCAAGTATTGTAATACGGTAAAATACTCAAAGGATCACAAAATATAAATGTGACGGAGTAAAACTTTGTTTATTTAATTCTTGGTGACATATTACTAACATACACAAATGTATTTTTTATAAACAATTATCTTTCGCATTAGCAACTTTTAATTTTAAACAATTTTAACACACTTATTTACTTATTTTTAAATATTTCACTTATAATTCATCTACTATTGAACTCATGTTAATTTCGTTATAAATTAATAAATTTTGTAAATGCAACACAATTTTGCTGAATTTTTATCTTTTCAATAATTAGCGTAATTCAGTGGGGTTTGCTATAAAGAACGCCAAACTTGTGTAGATTTAGATAATACCTGGATAAACATAGTTCAAGCATTTTTTTGTTTTTGGAAACAGTAAAACTTGCATTAAAGCCATAAACATATAAACATAATCTAATCAAATACTACAATAAGAAAAACCTTTTAAATTTTTTCTGGCGAGATTTAGTTAGTCATATATTTAAAGTATTATCTTACTATAAACAAAAAATAGCAAGAGATGTTTATTTTAAAATATTTTGCACAAAAAAGAAAACTTACTAATCAGTTAGCAGTATAAATGGTGTAGATTTTTTAGAATAGTTCTAGACTCTTGTAATGAATTTTTTCTACGATATCAATACCATTAAAACTTTGGACTAATCAATTTCAGTCTTAAATTTTTTTACTAATTTTCGTGTTAAATAGTTTTTTCGCAGTAGGTATAATCTTAAAACCTTAAAAACAAAAATTTATAAAAATTAATGATATCAAAAATTTTAAAAAGGATCAAAAAAATATGAAATTACTCATTATTTTAAGCACTTCATTCAGAGAATTGAGAATTTTTTAATAAAATAAAAGCGATTTTCGACTCAATAGCAACAAAAATTGTGATCCCAAAAATAAAATAGTGTGTTCCCTTTTGCCTTTATTTTGAGGTACGTGACTACGAACTTGTTTGCAGCTGCTTATTTCAAGAATCGAAAATAAATCTTTGACATAATATGTTTAAAATAAATATTTCGCTAAAAATACTTCAACCATTCCAAAAATACAAAATTTGAATCTAAAGCCATTTGTATGTTTTCAGTTTAAACCACTCGAATATCAAGATTTTTACAGCCCATGTAAATAACAAAAAATCAATTTTCATTTCCTTCATCCGCTTTTCGCCCACCACAAAATATTAATTTTTCTTTTGTTTGTTTCATTTCATATTTACATTTGTGCAGGTGCTTATACCTTATCCTTTATCTGCGCTATATGAATCCAAAATACGTGTAAATATGTCTGCATTTACTTACATACGTTTGTGTGTTTGCTGCATTTCATGCTGAAATTTTTTCGCAAACTTTGTCAATAATTTGTTGAGAACTTTCTGCACAAATGCAAAAAGTTTTAACCATTAGACTTTGATCAAAATAACAACAGATTTTCGCCGAGGAGCGCAGGATGTTGCTATATTTTGTGGTAATAAATTGCTTGGAAATATGGAAACTGTACGAGGTACTGTACATCAGCGATTATTTATTATTTCAAGCCTTCGTACGTTTTGCGGTTCAGATAAGTGTTGGCGTATGTTTCGTTTTAAACATTTTTAAATGTGTGTCATTTATTATTTCAAAGACACAAATATCATTTTTCATAACATAATTGATTAGCTCAACTTATTATGCCCATTTTCGCAGTGTATGATATGAGTATTTGGGTTACCACACAGACTGGGTTGATATAAGATATTATCTAAAGGTTGGGCTCATTGTCCAATTTTTGAAGCTGCCCTTATTAAGCCCTTCGCTGCACATCTTAGTAGTTAAACTTATCAAATTACAGCTCTTTATCTAAATTTAGTGATTAATAAGGGCTTTCGTTTAATGACGTTTTGTGGGCATGACAGTGGTCCGATTACGCCCATCTGCAATACCGACTTTCCTTGGATGCCAAAGGATAAGTGCAGCAAGTTTTATTAAGATATCTTAATTTCTTTCTCAAATTATCGCTTGCACGGACAGACGAATGAACAGACAGTCACTCGGATTTCAATTCATCTTGTCACCCTGACCACTTATACTTGTATATACATAACTCCATATCTATCTCGATTAGTTTCAGGTAATACAAACAACCGTTACGTGAACAAGACTATTACACTCTGTAGCAACATGTTGCGATAGTATAAATATATTTATACATACCATATGTACGAAAATCGCACATTGTTTCAGTTGCTCAGCCTACTTTGCATATTTGCATAGAAGTAGAGGCAACGAAATAGAAAGTGGTGCAAAAACTTTTGAAATAAATATATTTATTACCAACAGTAATGAGATGGTAAAATTGTCTCTTTCAAAGGCCGTCAGATACACCTTTGTGGCATTTGTGAAAGTATTAACATATTATATATGAACTTATTGCTTATATGAAAGTGCAATGAAATTCCTTACATAAAACTTGGTCTCCTCGATATTGGGAAATGTTTTCTTTCCAACAGTTTACTAACTGGTTGATCATATTTTTCATTCCTGAACGATTACCCTCCACTTTACAGTTTTATGTGAGATGACGCTATTTACAATTCGAAAATTAAAAAAAATATTTATTGTTTATATGAATATATTTGTTGTAGTTTCTTTTACCATATTTGCTTCTCAATCAGCACAACACAAAGAAGTCGTGTCAAGATTCATATATGTTTTTATGCTAAACGCAATGATAAAAAACTGTGTATAAACAGAAAAATCAGATTCTGAAATTCATACGAGTGCCTCTAAAAATAAACGATCAACTCAGATAAATGTATAAAAAACAAGTAAGGAAGAGCTAAGTTCGGATGTAACCGAACATTTTATACTCTCGCAAGGTCAAATGGTATACTCGTTTGAGATTTTTTTGTGGATTGACTGATATTTTCGGTAGAAGGTCAACTTAAGGTACTGGGGTCTACATATTTAGTACTTAGGGGTTTGAACAGTTTTGGTTCGATTTAGACAATTTTTGGCCGCAAGGTGGCATACTCTAATTGCATTATTCACGCAAAGTTTTACCCCGATATAATCATTGTTACCTGATTTGCATAGTGGAAAGTGAAAGAATCAGATGGAATTGAAAATGGTGTTACATGGGAAGTAAGCGTGGTTGTAGTCCGATTTCGCCCATTTTCGCACTATGACATAGAAACATGAAAAGAACGTTATGCACCGAATTTGGTTGAAATCGTTTGAGCAGATCTCAAGATATGGGTTTTCACCTAAAAGTGGGCTGTGCCACGCCCACTGGCTAATTTTGAACGCGGTTCCTATAAAGCCAATTTTTACCATCTCAGAGATAAAATTTAATGTCTCTGGCGTGTTTAGTGCTTGATTTATCGCGCTTTTAGTAGTTTTTAACAGTACCGTTATATGGGGAGTGGGCGGAGTTGCCACCCGCTTTCAACTATTTTCACACCGTCAATAGAAGTGCTAAAAACATTTGCTTCTAGTGAATTTTGTTATTATAGCATTAGCGGTTTAGGAGATATGCACATTAAACCTATTAGAGGCGGGACCACGCCCACTTTTAAAAAAAAAGTTTTAACTGCAGATGCCCCTTCCTATTGTGATCCTGTGTACCAAATAACAGTCTTGTATCTTATTGCGGAGCTTAGTTATGGCAAGTTATTTGTTTTTGATTAATGGCGTTTTGTGGGCGTGGCAGTGGTCCGATTACGCCCATCTGCAATACCAACCTTCTCACGGTACCAAGAAACATGTCTACCAAGTTTCATAAAGATATCTCAATTTTTACTCAAGTTAGAGCTTGCACGGACGGACGGACGGACGGACGGACAGACAGTCACCCGGATTTCAACTCGTCTCTTCATCCTGATCATTTATATATATATAACCCTATATCTAACTCGATTAGTTTTAGGTGATACAAACAACCGTTAGGTGAACAAAACTATTATACTCTGTAGCAACAGGTTGCGAGAGTATAAATATCTCTCCAATGTATTTGCATTTAATGAAAATACTTGTACATATACGAGCATATGTATATACCATAAGTTAGCGATCATCACTCACGACAAGACAAAGCAGCTGCCGCAATTCGTACAATTACCTCACTACAAGTTGAAAGTTGTTGCCTTAAATTGTCAACGAATGACTATAGCACACAAGGCAAAAGCAAAACCAAAAACAACAAGAAAAAACGCAAGTTTCGGTTGCACCAAAGCTATAATACCCTTCACAGAACTTGATTCCCATCGTTCAATTTTTAAGGCAGCTGTATGTTATAATTGTCCGATATCGGCCGTTCCGACAAATGTGAAGCTTCTTAGTAAGAAAAGGACAAATGCAAAATTTCAAATCGATAGCTTAAAAACTTATGGACTAGTTTGTATATATACAGACAGACGGACAGATGGATAGACGGACGAACACGACTAAATCAACTCAGATCATCATGCTGCTCATTTATGTATATATTTTATAGAGTCTCCGACGTTTCCTTCTGGGTGTTACAAACTTTGTGTATAAATCTATATGAACCTGTGCAATCAGCAACAAGTGATGACAATAAAAATCCAATTATTGTCAAAAGTATCAAATCAGCTTCGCTAATTACACGCACATACAGAAAGACATATGTATATAATTAAATGTGTTTTTCTACATAAGAGTGCGTATACACATGTGGATCAATTTTTGTAGCACGTTTGTGTTTCCTACCACACATCACTGATTGTTGAGTCTACTCATTTGAGTAAATCAATACATTTCGGTGAATTTCTAACTAATTGCCGCTAAAAGGTAATCGATATAACAATTGAATAGTGATTACAGGGAGGTTGGTATCTTCTTCTTTATGGGGCCACAGACTGGCTATTCAATAGTTTTACGGATTTAATTAATATATCATAAACAAATTCATTTATTTAACAGATTGTTTGAGTGTACACACATCTGTCTAAGTGAGAATTTAACTTCACTAAAAAATCTTGTACAGAAGTTTGACTTTTCCAATTACGAGTACTTCTTTGCAGTCCATGGCATGTTCGATTACAAAATAAAAAGCATTTTAGTATTGCTAACAAAGAACACATATACTTGAGCATCTGATATTGCGCTTTAATGTTGTGTTCAGAAGAACAAATAATAATCCTAACATCCATCACTTAATCTACTCGGCTGACCCTTCTCATAGGTGGTTACTGAGGTTGCGTGTGTATATGTAAATATGTACCCGCGCACATTTGTGCTTCTCATGCAATCTAAAGCACATTTTATTCAACAATTGCATTTAACATACTTGTCATAAGAAGGCGTTTTGTACAAAATAGTTATGAAATTAATTTTTATGTCATACCATGTACCATATATTAATATACGCGTAGCTTGAGTTCAGAGATGCATTTTATGAACATACGATGCTATTGCCCATATTTGTGCTATTAATGGATAAAATTAAAGTCACATTATGACTGTAAACTCAGTTGTAATAGAAGTAAGTAAGGAAGAACCAAAATCGGGTGTAGCCGAATATTTTATACTCTAAAAGAACGCCAGATATTATTGCAAACTTTTTGCAGAAAATATCGGTCAACCTGTCAGATATATTATTGAAATTCGGAAAATAATTTCTCCGTCTTTTACCCTAAATAAAATATTCGGTTCCACCCAAACATAGTTCTTCCTTACTTATTTAAAACACAGTTTAAAAGTGTATAGAGGCTGAGAGTGATAGTTGTAGTAGTTTAACTAAGGACGCTTCTTGTGACTAAGTAGTAGTGACCGACTAAACCGCAATTTGAACTCTTGGATCATACCGGCTCAACTGACGCTTTATCGACTAAATTACAGCCTTTATTACTTTGTTTAAAACGCCATGAAGTTCATGCTGCTTCAAATAATCCTTGTTACCAAGCAACACAACGAAATAGCCTCGTTCTAAAAGAATTTCAACCTAAAAGCAGCTCAATGTTGCAAACAATGGCAATTAGCCTGAAGTGTTGAGATTTGGAATGTCACGCAGATGCACCAGATGCAGGAGTGTAGGCGAACAAGCGATAAATGGCACTCGCTCCCCGTCGTGCTCGCTTGTAAAATGGCTAAGATACCTGAGCACATACTTTCAGTATTAGAAAATTTTACAGTTTTGTAATGTTGTTGAGAACGTCAATTCTACGAATGGAATCAGAGTAAAGAATGATTAAGAGAGAAAGTCATTCATTTTGAAAGGAAAAGGATGAGTAAAGTTTTAAGCTGTAAATTGAGTGTGTACGTCTACGAGTATATATTGATGTATTACATATACTATGCAGATCTATCTGTATTATCAGCGCTGTAAAATAATTCGACGAAGTATTAATTTCAAATGTTGGAAAGTTTAATTAATTCTGTTGTTCGTAAATATATACTTATACCCGTTTATGCGCTTATAGGCTCAAGTATATCCATATGTCGTGCATTGGTTTCTTATTTGTATTTCTAAAAACAAACTATCATCGACAGACAATGTAAAACCTATTAGCAATCAGTAAACTATCAATGAACTCAACGCTGGAAAAGATGACACACTGCTCAATGACGATATTCTCATAAGTCAAGCGTACTCCTCCAGCTCGCCGCTATTTGCCTTCGACTCATCTTTCGTGGTGGGCATCCAGCAACTATTGTAGAGCAAGGCATATGTCACTGACTGAATATATCGACGGAGAACCTGACGGATCTGCTAAACACTGCCCAGCTCAGTCAGACCTGAGAGTTGCACGCTCACCTTCTTCTATGCCATAAAATTTGTAGCTGGTGTATTAGGTAACTTCATCATTGCATCCGCGACCAATTTTTATCTTTTCAACTAGGCTGTGTCGAATTTGTTGTTGCTTCTATCATTGGAGGTTCTTTGTTGGTTTATGATAAAATTTATATCAATACAAAATGATTGAAATTTTTTAACAAAAGAATTTTAAAAATAAAATTGTGTAGTAAATTCGGAAAAAGAAACGAATGGAAACAATTATGATTAAACCTGACTCGTTTGAGACCAAAAAACATTGTCCGACTTCTATCGGGTTTTATTGTATGCCTCTAGCTCAATACTATTTCCTATGAAAGGTAAATACTAAGGTATAATCTTTTATTATAATTTTCAAAACTCTTGAAAGTGGCGTTTAGAAAAACAACTGGTCCAAATGCAATAAACTGGCATAGTCAAATATAATTAGAATAGCCACTAATTATATCTCTTAAAGGAAGTGCACACATATTTTTTTGCCTTAAAGTCAGCAGGATGACAGGAAAGGATCTGAGAAGTTGCGTACTGGAGGTGGAAAATATAAGAATGAGAAAGTTTTTTTGTGAAAAACTTAGTATATAGTTTAGACTTTTAAATAACAAATAATGCGAAAGTAAATAACATTTTTGTTTTCCAATTTTGTAGACAAATAATCAAGGGTTTCACTTTAAGGTATTGAACAAATAATACAAATTGTATACACTTCTTCATACTCTAAATGGCTTAACATATTTGTGATTTGACTCTATGGTAAAACTTATGCAAATACATACATACGCATTGATACAGTTCTGTGTATATTAGGGTGAAGCGCAAATTTTTTTTGCTTAGCTTGAGAGTAAATTTTTTTTTGGTTTAAACTCTTCACATAGATATAAAAATTACCGAATTTGACGGTTTTTGACTCTAAATTTATTTTAACGCTTAACATGCTTTCCAAGTTGTCGTTTAAGACTTTTTTTAAAACTCCAATAATGACCACAAAAATTTTTTTTTAAGTTGATAACTTTTAATTAGCCAGAAAGAGGACTCTCCACAGCTTCTAGAACACTTATCAAACATTTTTTATGATGTTAGAAAAAAAATGTTTTCATTAAACTTTTCTTGTTTTATAATCTACAAATTTGACCCTCACTTTCGCTCCACCCTACTGTATATACATATATATACAAGAGTTATTCATATGAAAAGGGCATGGATAAACAAATATTATAACTGAATAAATACATTTATGCTATATTTACCAAATGTTAATCTGTCGAAGCCTAAGGCTATGTTTTCATTTAAATTGAATTATTTTGCTTGACGAACATTCGCATAATTTTATATTTGCTTATGTATTTGCTATGATTGATAAGCTTATGTAGATTTCCGTATGTATTCGTATAATAAACAGATAACGGAAGTTTTGCAGACTCTATTAAAACATTTTAAAACAAGTAAGGAAGAACTTAGTTCGGGTGTAACGGAACATTTCATATTCTCGCAAAAGCAACGAAATACTTTCAGGTGTTGCATAACTTTTTATTAAACAAGTAAGAAAGGTCCAAGTTAAGTAAGTTTTATACACTTGCAATTGGCTAGCAACAAAACCGGCGAAATAACGAAAATCATTTTTGTAGTATATGGGAATTTGGGTAATTAGTATATCCAATATTATATGTTCAGTTAATTTTGCTAAGATATCTTACTCATGTGTCAATATATAGAGTATAAAGCCATAGGAGATAGGGGTTGATTGACCCGATTTTATCTTCTTTTGACATTACTACATATTATTTACAGAAAAAAACGTTCTCTGTGTTTCATAAAGGTAGCGCACATACCATCCCCAATATAAAAACAGTAAAGTCAATCGGATGTTTGAAAATTCTGACATTATTTAGATGGGGGCTAGGGCAAGTCTTAGTGAATAGTTATGAACCAATTTTGACAATTATTAGACTTGAGATGGCATAACTTGAAGGCACTCTTTTTGCAAAGCTTTTTTTCAACATATTCATTAGGGATTGGATGATGATACTGGAAAGTCAAAAAATCAGATGGAACTTAAACTTGTATTATATAGGAAGTAGGCGTAATTGTACTCCGACTTCGCCCATTTTTGTACTGTAAAACAGGAATGTCAGGATAATATTATGTACGAATTATGGTTGAAATCGTTCAAGAAGATTCTAAGAAATGGGTTTTCACCTAAAGGTGGGCGGTGCCACGTGCATTGGCCAATTATTCTTTTGGTTCCTATAAAGCTTAATTGTACCAGCCTATGCGGAAAATTTAAAGTATCTGACTTATTTATTTAATGAGTTACTGCAAATTTAGTAGTTTTGATCAAAACCGTTACACGGGGAGTGGGCGGGGTTATTATTTGTCCTGAGTGATTTTGGTTATTATAGCTTTAGTGGTCTAGGAGATATGCATATTAAAGGTATTAGAGAGCGGAGTCACGCCTACTTTTTCAAAAATAGTTTAACTGCAGATGGCCTGCTTTAATGTGATTCGTTTTACCAAATAACAGTCTTGTATCTTATTTTAGTGCTTAGTTATGGCAATTTATTGATTTTCGATGTTTACTCAAGTTACATTCAACTCCTCTCTTCATCCTGAACATATATATCTAACGCTAAATCCAACTCAATTAGTTTTGGGTGATTCAAGCAACCGTTAAGTGAACAACAGTATTTTACCAGAGAACTTAGAAGAGAACTTAGATATAGAGAGAACTTCTAAGTTCTCTGATTATACGTAGCAAAAAGTTGCGAGAGTATAAGAAGAGTTTAATAATATTAGAGCAACCTAAACCCAATAAAAGTATCTGAGTATTTTTAAACTATAAATAAATACTTCAGTGCATATATACCAAGGAACTGTCATTTAAGTAAATTGACATGGGTCCTTTAAACAATGAAAAAATGTCGCCAGTTGTTTTAAACACATACAATAAAACATATGCAGATTTACTTCATAAATCACTTAGTACATAGTGCCCCCCATGCTGTTTATGATTTGTTCACAAGTTTGTCTTACATAGATACACAATTTAAAGTACGAAATCAATTTCACCATATATTTACAAATTTGATAAATTTATGCAGGACCCTTTATACTAATTTCATAGTGTTCTAGATATGACATCAAGTGAAATTTTCATTATTGATTGATTTCGATGATGATATTTTAACCGGACTTCTAATATGAGTTTGAGCAAAATCTAGAAAGTGTCGACCAGGGCAGATATCAAAAAATGTAAAAGTCATTTCATCAAAATTTATAATATAAGCTATTTTAATGTAATATATTTTAAAAATCCTTTCCATTATGTATATTTTTTTTTTTGTTTTAGGGACACCTCAAGACGTTTTCTTGTTAGTGTTTTAGCGGAGACAGCCACAAACTCAACCGTGTTGACAGTAACAGCATTTACCGTTGAACGTTACAAGCAATATGTTATCCATTTCGGTGAGTGCAAGTGATAGAATATTGATTAATGATTTTATTTCGTTTCTAATTTCAGCTGACACTTATAATTTACCGTTAATATATTTTCTTGATTAAAGTAATTTGTGTGTTTTTCAATTAAGTAAGGGCCTTCTTTTGAAAAGTCAAAGTCACAGCAAGACGAAGAAGCGGTATAAAAAGAAGAGAATAAAATATGTAGATGTCGCTCATTTATTTTTGGAGTTCAGTTTATTTCCTTCTTTTCACTTTTCAGTTTTACCTTACAATTTTTCCGATTAATTGTGGCGATATGCTCACCTATTTTCAGGGCATAACACACAATGTCACGAAATTTTTTATACAGTTTATTCGTAAATGGATTTTTATACTCACGCAACACATCGCAGTTTGTTGACCTAATGATTGTTTGTATCACCTAAAACTAATCGATATAGTTATAGAATTACATATATTTATATAAATGATGAAGTAATCAGACCATTGCCATGCCCGCAAAACGTTATTAAACGAAAACTTATAAAATATACCCCATATACCTAATATACGGATTTTCAATCATCCGCTAGACTTTGCACCATATTTATTGGTTAATCTGTAAGGTTTTTAGTCAAATTCAGAGCGTCTCTACTTCTGGCAATGATATATTGTAATACCTAAGTTGGATAAAAACGGATCAAAATATAATATTATATTTCCTAGCCCTCATATACCTTATTTAAGAAAGTGAATGAAAGAATTTTATAAAAATTTCAAACTTCTGGTTGTCTTTATACCGTATATATCGGTCAATATGTAAGATACATATATTAAGAAAAATTAACTGAACGGATAATATTGGATATATTATAGTTCAAAGCCAAAAATGTGCGATAACGATCAACGAACTACACCAGCTACCATATATTACAAATAAGGATTTTCATTAGTCTAGCATAAAATTGGGATTTCCCATCCTTTGATTGATGTTTTCCTTATATGACCCATATTTTAAAGCTAGCCCCTTTGATTGAGTTTATATCACATATATGCATCAGATTTGCGTCAATTAGGTAGATCCTAATGTTAATATTTCGGACATGTAAAAAGTAGTAATATGACTAAGTGAGTCTGCGACTTATAATATTCATAAGTTAATAAGATACAAAATTTAATTGCAATCCTTTCAAGATTTCATCGAACAATGAATGTTTAATTCTTTCGCAACAGTTTTTAGAATTAGGTTTTGCCAACGCCTTAAGGTATTTCCCCGGATAATTTCGCGTGGTAACGAACATTTCATACTCTTGCAGCTTGCAAGGATCAAAGTCGGCGAAATACTTTTGTGTGTTCGCAAAACTTTAAATATTGACTGGTATAAGGCCAACCGGAAGCTTGAAAATCTTATATTACGTTTTCGGTACCACGCCCATTACACAATTTTGACACCGTCTGCTATTAAGCCCTGTCGCACAATTCTGGGTGTAAAATTCTGGCGCAATTATTTATTGATTAATCGCGCTTTCAGTAGTTGCTCTTAGTTATGGCATACCCTGCCACGAAGTTGGTAAAACACATGAGAAAACGACGGATGGCATTAGTTTTTGAGATATGGTTCTGATATTTTGCGGCTTTTTCTTCCAAAGAAGCTGCTTACTTGTCGGAACCGCTGATATCGGAACACTATAGCATATAGCAGTCATACAAGCTGAACGATCGGAGTCAAGTGCTTGCATGGAAAGCTTTTTCATTTGACAATCATTCAGTTCATTTTAAATTGTTCAGATCAGATCACCATAGAATATACGAGTATGTAGCTGCATTACAAATTAAACGATCGGAATCAAGTTCTTGTAAGGAACCTTTTGTATCTGTGAAGTGTATTGTAGCTTCGGTGCAATCGAAAGTTACAACCGCATTACAACTCTCGTCATACTGATCAACCGTTAGGTGAACCAAACTATTCTACTCTGTAGCAACATGTTGGCAGAATGTAAAAATATTAATAATTCGCAAGGCAGTTCAAATATTCACAAATTGTTTCGCTCGTATGATTTTGCCACCAATATGTTGCACCACCAAACAAGATAAAAAGTGGGTAAACAAATAAAAAGAAAGTAGGTTCAAACTTGGTCTGACAAGCAAAGCGACCCGATCCTTTTAAACTTAGACCTTCGCTATGCCATTTCTCTACTCGTTTAAGAGTCAATATAGCTTAACAAATATTTACACAATTCTGTGTCGGTAACGAAAACAACACGCCTACTCGAGTATATTAACGTCACATAAAGGAGCTGGTATTGATGCCGCAATCCCTTACTACAGCGATTGGCAGGCGTTTTCACTTCTCTTTGTCATGTAGTCATGTGGGCGGCATACGGGCGTCGTTATTTACGTGAAGCCAAATTCAATATATAGACGTGTACCCTACTTAAACAGTCTAAAGAGAAAAGTGTAAGCTTCAAAAAATACTCCCTAGCAGACACCTTGCAATCAACAAATGAAAATTTTACTTTGGCAGACAAACATGTTAAGTGAGCTGCGGACAGGGGATGATTGTTTGTTTCTACCAAGGTTGCCTAATCACGCGATGGCCGAATGGAATGAAACGGTTTGTTGTCAACAATCAAGATAAAAAATGTAAACACATGAGCCCTTCTCGCCGTTATCGAAGGTTCGCGCAACTCTATTGCAACGCATTTTATTCTTGACTTTTTCCCTTCATTCTTTGTTTCGCTTAGAAGGAACAAAGGTTTTGGTACTGGGAATTTTCGTTTGACTTTATAGCCATGCTTAATGAATTTTGTAAATTTTTATTTATTTAAACAAACATCCACATTCCCCGCTTCGCTTCGAAAAAAAAAATTTTAAACAAATATATTTACTTTGCTTTTTTCCGCACGCTTACATTCTTAATCTGATACAAACAACTTTTAAAGAATTCTAAGAAATTACCACTCCGTTCAATTAATATCTGCACAGTTACCAACAAGTGTGCTGTCGTAATCGGCTAAGAAATCAGTCTTATCCCCGCAATTGGTTGCCACATCCAGCCGACTTTTTGGCTATATATTATTTACTATATCTCATATTTCGCACAAATATATGTATATGCCGTTTGGAGTATACTCATGTAAAGTTAAGTCGCTTCGCTTTCAACGCCACAATTTACACATTTTGAATTATTTAAAATTCTTTCATAAATGAAGTTTTGTATTTTCCATCTAATATTTCGTGTTTGTCCTTGAACAGCTTTCTACATGTCTGCTTTTGAATAATAATTACAGGTCTCTGTAATTAAAAGTGTCAAAATTTCTGTGAGATATGGGTTCACATTACTGCTGCAATTAATTTATTCACATTTCTCTTTGGGCGCCTGAATTGCGTTTCGAGCGCCACCGACCCCACAAGACTGAACAAATTAGAATCTGGTGGTTGGCGTTGACGAATGTTGCAACTGGGAAAATGTGTGCCTTAATGTATATTAAAAAAAAAATAAGAGTATAGGTCAAATTGACTTGCTGACCAGCGGAGACCAGCTGAAATTATATTTTCTTGTTAATGAAGTTTCTTGCATTTAAGGGAATATCCTTTATTTAACAGCCGGTTGACTGCATTAATTATTTTAACATACTTACTAATTTTTTTCTTAACTTCTTCGCTTGCAGTTTGAATAAAAAGAACCTGTTGCTGGTGTGTAATAACTTCTACGTCGGAATGGGTATCGCTTTAATGAGAATGATTTACCTTACAAAACGCTAAAAGGACTAAATTTTCTAGCTGATATGAGACAGCGTCAACATAATGCAAGCATACTGATTGATAATTACCCGATTTCATTGATAATGTGCACCTGCAAAGAGAAGATAATCCAGATGTAGATGACAAAACGGCCGTATATAGAAATAGTTAGTGCTGGAGAATTGGACCTGAAAGTTTGAGAAATGGAAACGTCATCTAAGAGGCATAATGTAGATTGTTGTGATATTGGTTTTTAAATAAAAATATATTTTTAATTACTTAATTAAAAAAATATAAATTATTTAAACTAATAATAGGAGCAATTGTTTTTCATTATAATATGGAACTAAGCTTCCTGCTTTTCAGAGTTTAATTCAGTTAATATCATCATCAACTGGTTAATTGGTATTGTGAAACAACATTTATATATTTCATATTTCACAGTACGTGTAGGTTTAAGACCATATATATTTATATACTTGTACTATTGATATAACCGTTTAATAAATCTCTTAATTTAGAGTGTTTGATTTTTATTGTTCTAAAGCAAATTTTATGTGTTAAAAATGTAATGGAAAATTACTTCGATATAAATTGTTTTATTCGATTTTATGCTGCTCCACTATTGAATACTTGTTGCCTATTAAATAGTCGAAAAGGATTTCTTAATAAGTCCATTAAGTTAGTGTAAGGTACCAATGCTCAAGGTACCAACGCCAAAAACGTTGAAATAATTTTTTTTATAAACTTTAAATTAAATATTTCGTTGAACGTTATGCATCTGCTCATTCAATTATATTTGAAATGGTGTGACGTGAAAGTGCAGTTTATTTTTTTGTTCACTTTCCTATTCGGTGGCTAGTCCACAACCTCGATTTATATGATATTGAATTTCGAGTAATGAACCTCTAATTATCTAAACGATGACTATTGACATTGAAAAACGTTACGAAGGAATTTATATGAACCCTTTTTTATGGCGGTGTTTGGAATTGTAGGGTCAATCAATAATGTTATTGCACTGCTTAAGCGTTTTCGATTGGTTTTATGTGAGTTTTTGAATCGGTGCAAGTCCTTGCGGTTATATTTCGTAGCAGAAAGCTTCACCAACAACCGACCACAACATAAGACACTTAGAATAGGCTTCAGCCAAAGACAAAGTAATAAACAAGTCTAAAACAACAGAATCAAAAAAACGAAACGAACATCCTTCCCGCTAGTTTATCTATCCGCCTGCTTTCGTTAACCAAACCATCATGTGTTGAAAGCAGCACCCGGTTACAGGTTCAATAAATGGATTCAGTAAATTTTTATTACCACTGCAGTCTATCATATTGTTCAAGCAAAAAAATTAGAACAATAACAAAAAAAAGTATTAAAAAAAATGATCACTTTTTTTCCTAATATTTCGCATTTTATCAATTTCACAGTTGTGTTGTATACCACTCAGAATTTACTGTTCTGCTTGGTTCTAGTGGTATGGTTGCGATATGGCAAGTTTTTCCAAAGAAATGTGCAACCATATGCTTGGAATTGGACGTCTCATCATGAAATACCTATATAATTAACTGCTGTATTCTTTCGGGCTCATATATATAAATCCCCGATTCATCGCCTGTAACGATGTCATAGACGTGTTTCGAAACACCGTCATCGTTTTCTTTTAACATTTCTCTCGACCAATCAACACGAGCCTCTTTTTTGAGCGATTGAAAAATTGTGTGAGATTCAACTTGTACAAATTTTTTTTTCAGTCAAATATTCATGCAATATTTAATGTGTCCTAATCCTATTAATGCCCATAGTTGTCTTAATCACTTGGCGATATTGTAGTATCAGTTTGCGCTTAGCATCAATGGTTTACGGAACAACAACTGATTTTGGACGACCTTCACGAAATTTGTCTTGGAATTATCCATTAAATTCACCATAAAAATCAGGTTGCATAGCTTAAGTGGTGCTCCTCTCATCAAGTGCCAGAACGTGATTATGTTATTCTTATGTCTTACAAGGTTTTTAAATTTTTCTGTGAAAAAAAAATTTGGTTAACTTTAAGTTTACACTGTATTTCTACTCATACAACTAAACTCCCAAAAGCACACTAAACTTTCTACCTTCCCGTAAAATGACTTTACTCTCACTCTCTTAACCCAGCTGTTGCTCTTCCACGAATTCGCTCCGTTTGTGCTTACAAATCATGGCGAATTACACTTCCAATCAAATTAAAAAGTTATGTACCTGTTGTTTATAACTTGGGACCAGTTCAAAAAGCGTCAAAGCGCAAAAAACAGCACACACAACGCTTAATAAGAACACGCATAAGCACGAAGAGTTAAATAGCGATCAAGCGAAATGTAGACAACAGATAACTTAAACATATTGATGGCCTGCAGCTAGGCGTTCGTGGAGGATGCTAAATTGTCGTTCGACGCCACCATAAGGCAATCGAATATTAATCATTGCATACAAAATTCATTCATCGCAAACTTTTTTATTCTTTTTTGTATGTTTGAGAAACGCGTATTTGTGCGCAGGTTTAGGTTTGCTATAGATATATATATAAATTAAATTGTAACGATTTTTTAGATTTCCTTAAATAATACATTCTAGTTTGTGAATTCGAGGCAAGCAGTGACATTTACGGTGCACCACCTACATTTATTCTAACAAGTAGCCGCGGGTATTTAGAATTACATTGCAACTTAAATAACGGTATTTTATAAATCATAACGTATATATGTTCACTAAATAACAGCAAACTTTTGCTATCATTTCATTATTAAGCTACACAGCTATCGACAAGCTGGTTAACTTCAGGTTCAACAAACAGTCCATCGTGTCGTAACTTTAAAATAAAAAACTTGTTTTATAATTTTTTGGGTTTTTTTATCATTTCTTTTTTTATTTTAAATCTATAAATAAATTGTGTATACTTTGTGAATATCATTTTTTTCTCATTTTTCTGAAAAAAAGATATATTAATGAAAAATGAAGGTATATTATAATAATCAGCAAATTATATTAGCATATAAATAAGTTAGAATATTCCTTTAAATGCAAGAAACTTCATTTAACATGAAATTATATTTTAATCCGGTCTCTGGTGGTCAAAAAGTCACTCTCACCCCTGTGCACGCATTTTAATTAAAAATACCTTAGGGCACGAATTCACCCTGTTGCAATATTCGTCAATGCCAAACACCAGATTCTAATTTGTTCAGTCCTTTGGGGCGATGTATCATTTGGTGCACAAGGCTGCAAAACGACTGCAAGAAACCGAAGAGAAATGGGCATAAATTAAAAACACCCGAAATATGAGGTCATAACCTATGGAAAGTCTGACGCTTTTAATTAGAGTGACCTGTAATTAATATTCAAAAACACACATTTACATATTATATATTATATTAACTTGGTAGTTGTTCACGACAAGAGCAAATATGAATATGAGATGGATAATATGAATATTCATATCTAAAAGAATTTAAAAAATTAAGTAATGTGTAACATGTGACACAAAATATTCTCATTAAATTTCACTAATATATCACATATCGCTGTTTAAATATTCTCGTAGAACTTAAAACTAGAACTTACCGATCCAAACAGGGTTAGATCGCCGAAATAACAAATAAAATCCGGGTCAATTCCGATAACATAGAACCGGCTGTTGTGGGAAATATGCTCGTCAATTTTATTAATATACCCAATACACACGGTCAATCAGAAATAATAATAGACCATATAAATGTTCTTCCAATAATTAATTCCTATTTTTTATTTTAGTTTTCTTTAAGCGAATGCCGAAAACATTTGCGCATACTTTTTGGGTTGCCAAATTCGCTTTTAAGGTGATGAAAATCTGCTTGGTTCCATCTTAGATTGGTGCAGTTTGTTGAGTTTCCTTACAAAGCGTGGAAGGTTCCTTTATGACGTGGTGTAATTTCATTTTTGAACTTGCGCATTACGATGTTCCGTTCTAGGAATTTACATTTTAGTACAGCTAACATTTCCAAGTTGCACCTTCTCAGTTCATTAACATTCTCTGGTTTTAGTTTTATTTCGCTCTTTCTGTGTAAATTTTTAGCATTATTCCTCTTTCTTATAGTCAGCAATTATTCACTTCAGAAACAAACTTATATTAATTGAATAATGTGAATGAAATATTTCATCAATCATTCGCTCTCATTTAATTAAAAGACTCCTCAAAAAGACAGTGACACACATATTCCAAAAAAAAATTTATTTCAATCTTTATATTTTATATATGCTTATGTTTGTATGTACATATACAAATGTTTGAAAAACTGTATATAGAAACAGTGTTGACCAGAAATTGGCTTCTTTATGAAATGCATATTTACAAATGGATATGGATTCGAATAAGTGCGCACATGAGCAAGAAATAAAATATTTACAACTTGGTTATGTTCTCTCGGAATCCCCGATACACGCCACATCGATGGTAAGTGTTGAATTTAACGTCGCATTGCTGCTTCTAATACCAGCCTCGACGTAATTGTCTAAACTCGTTTTTGACACCTTGTCATTTCGATTCTCTCCCAGCGCCTGGGTCAGTGCGTCAGTGTTGTAGCACAATGTTAAGCTTATATTCAGGCCGTCGAAGATTTGCACAACATTTGGTTTCAAATTATAGAAGATAATTTTTTGGTTGCGTCGTTTGAAATCTTCGATCAGTGAGGAGATCACTTTGGCGGCAGTGTAGTCAGCACCATAGATGTAAGTGCAGTCGATGACCACCGGCAGTGTGGTTTTATTGCCAAACTTGAGCACCAGGTTACGTACAAACTCAACGGAAGGAAAGATGAGACAACGATCCGGTGTGAGTTTAAGGAATTTTAAGCCATCCTGTGTCTAAAGACATACAAACAGATGAATATATAATTTATTTATTTGTTGTATGTGGCCAATTAGTACCTCCAATGTCTCCAAGCGCACTTTCGGACGCGCTGAGTGATATAAAATAAACAAAAGGTTTACGCCAATTGCCGCGAGAATGCCCAGCTCCAATGGCATAACCAAGCAAGCAATGAAGGCAACAAAGTAAGGTATCAAATCAGTACCTAAAAGCAAAATCGCCAACATGTTGTAAGAAGTGAAAGATATAGTTTTCATTAAAAACGAAAAATAATTTCAACTTACGTTTACTGCGCCACATTGGCAGGATCACTTGATACTGCACTTGGAAGATCACGGCCGAAATAATGATGGACGCCAGTGCGGCTTTCGGAATGTAGTAGAAAAACTCAGTTAGATAAAGCAGAGCGAAGACCACGATGGCACCGATATACATATTGCCCAAGGGGGTGCGTACGCCACTGGCATTATTAACAGCCGAACGTGCGAGACCGCCGTTGGCACGATAACCTTGGAAAAATGAATTCGCCACGTTCGCTACACCCATAGCGATCAGCTCTTGGGCTGTGTCAATAGGTTTCCCTTTCGCTGCAAAATCATAACAAATTTATTACAAAAAAGCTAATTAAAATTGTACTCATACTCACCTAAAGCTTTACAAGCGGCGATATTCTCCAACAAAGCCACGAGTGGCACAATGATGAGACCATAACCCATATTATTCACCATCTCAAAGAAAGACTCAGCTTCAATTGCTGGCTCACCGGTGGTTTCATTGCCTGGCGTTCCCTCAATGGAGAAAGGCGGTAGTCCAAATTTAGGCAAGCCGACGGGTATGTAGCCTGTCAAACGGAAATAATTCATACCCCGCTCCTGCATGTACATGCTTGCTGCCGCACAAACGATTACCAGCGTTGCATTACGTGATACGCTCAAGAACCACATCAACTTGGTCGCCATAACATGATACCACTGGCGATTGTTCTTAGGGCCCACCTTAATGTCACCTAAGGAGCGCATCAACATCAAGATGACAACACAACTACATCCGAGAATCGTATCCGCTATGCGCATATTCCCTATGTCACTGATCATGCTGATCCAACGCTCCAGAAAAGTGGTGCCTTTGGCATTCTGGACGCCAATTATATTTTTTATTTGTGATGTGGTTATGATCAGTGCGACGGCGCTTGTGAAACCCGCACTCACCGGCCCTGATACAAATTCTATTATGAAACTTAACCGAAAGAGCGCCATGAGTATTTCGATAATGCCCGTGAGGAATGTGAACAATATCGCTCTTTGCCACACACCTTTGGCGAACTGGAAGACCATAAGCGATGCGATGGCCGTCGAACCGACTGTGCTGTCCTTGCAGGTGCCGAATATGACGTAAACAAAACATCCCATAAAGGCGCCGTAAAGACCGTACTATGACACCAAAACAATTATAAAATTATAAGATTTTTTTAAAACAATTTAGATAGTATTGTACAATTTATTAAAAAAATAATTACAAGTATGATATTTGTGTTTTTGGTGAATGAAACTCTAAAAATGTAAAGTCTAAATATATCTTAATACTATGTTTTGTACGATAACTTTTCGACATCTTAAAGGTTATTTCATGATGTTACTTTCATGGAAACCTATTCGCTATTGGCAAGACAATTAGCTTTCCGGAGCGTGTGAAACTTTGACATCAAAATTAATGAAATGAATCGACGAAACCGAAATTTCGTATGATTGGCTGTTACAGTATCAGAACCTTCAACAATATTCACATTTCAGCCGCCGTGCTTGCCTTACCGCCATTTAAGTATTCTAAGGTGTTCTTTGGTGCGTCCTTAAAAAATATTGAGCCAAGCAAACACAAAACTGTCTGAAAAGTTTTCTAGTACAAAATCTTATACCCGATAACATTTATACAACGCGAGATACAGACAACTACAGCCGTCATAATTTTGCCGGCCAAGCACTGCCAACTTAGCTTTTGAGGAGCACTTCAAAATATGCCGCTTCGACAGCAATCTTAACGATCTAAATAACCCTCAGCATTTTATGAATTTTTAGTCATTGTTAGCACCTTACTACTAGAAAAAACCTACCTGTGTTGGCAAGCCAGCAACGCCAGAATAAGCTAAACCCTGCGGTATGACCGTTAAGCCGACAGTTATGCCTGCAATCAAATCACCGATGGCATCGTCACGATTGTAATGTGGCAACCAGTTCAAGATCGGCAGTCGTTTGTAAAGTGTCTTCTTTCGAAAGACATTCTTCAGCCCGGTTGCGCAGAAATCTCCAAAGTTCCGCTTCTTCTCAGATGTTTGGTGATCTGTGACCAGTATGAATTCGGTGGATCCATTAAATTGTGTCTCGACCGGTTGGTCCACTAGTGAGCGTGTTTTGAATTCTTCTGCTGTTTCTACACTTGACATTGTGTTCACTTGTTTATATATTTTGTTCGATTTATTTTGATTTGTTTCAATTTTTTAATTTCCCGAAATTATTTTCGGTTTGTGAGCATCTCTTTTCAAATTTAATCGCACACGTCTGCACGCGCCGAGTGGCATAAAGAGAGTAAATAGTGAAGTACAAAATTGACGCTCCAAACCTTTGACGCCTCCAGTTGGCAGAGCTTGTTGATTAAACTCATGGCAAGTTTTGCACTGTGCTCCTATTTAAACGAAGTGAGAGCGGTGTCTCCATCAATAAATCTGCAATTTGCTCTATGCATGTATGCGTATGTTTACTCAAAAAAATTGCTAAAGTAATCAGAGATCTTTGAATGAGTGAACGAAAATGTTTGTCATTTATTAGCGTCTCGGCTAATTATCCTAATTTCTAATAAATTAATAATAACTCTATTTAAAAATAATATTAAAAAAAAACTACCAAAAGAATTGAAGGGGGAGAGAGAGTTCTTTTGATGATGATGGTGAAAGATGGAATATTATATGGTATAGTACATAGATATTTTTACTATTAAAGGTTAATTAGTCGATTTCGATTTTAATTATTTTTTCTACACTACAGACTCACTTCAGTTAGGAAATTACAACAAAATTCCCTCAAAATATTTATAGATCATTTTTTTTTTATATTGTGCTATTATTTTTATAAATATACGTCTTTTAAACTTTCAAGGAAAAATAGAGCTAAAAATCTAACAAACGAGGGACGCCATGTTGTATGAGCAACAATTAATGAGTAAAAATGCAATTCGAGATCTTTTCTTGTCTTTGATTTGCGAAAAGTTTTTGCAGTTTCTTTTGTTATTATTAAATTTGATAAGCATTTGCTTATTTTCAATAACTGGGATATACAAGTACAGAACATTTTCAGTAAATTTTTCAATCATACAAAGTCATGATTTCCTTATCATGGCACCTTAAGTGCTCTAAGCTAAATAGTTAATCGATCACATGAAATATGTGGAATCTAAAGAATTAGTTGACAAAATTAAAAAAAAAAGTTGTTCCCAGTGTAAACCTGAGCTTGCCAATGTTAGTAAATCAGTAATAATAACTAAAATTTTCCACTTACACACCGCGGTTTCTTCACCATGCTTTGATAAGTCAATTTCGATTTAGCGTTTTATAGATAAATACAACAAACAGCACGTACTTGTAGACTGTTTATATTAAACATTTTCACTTATTAATAGTAATTTTTTTAACAATGCGTATGTTGTGATATACATGCCTACATCTATATTGCACACGCTGAAGTTGTGCGCATGCGCGCCTATTATAACATGCATTCGCACATACACACACACACACACTTATCGAAATAACATGAATAGAAATCAATTTTCTCGGGCGATATGCTTCTTTTCCATATAATTCTGAGTTGCCGCTGTTAGGTTTAAGTAAATATAGAGCATACAAAATAATTCAGTTATTTCAATATATTTAGTTCACAATTTGCTTATAAAAAGCCGCGCATTTCATTACCATTTCTCAAACATGGAGCAGCCACCAATCAAATCCAGTCAACTACTACGCACAGTAGAACGAATGAGTTCATAAATACCAAAAATGGCTTGGACACGGATTTTTACTCAGCCCAGGACTGTCAACTCGGCAGTATACCGCAAAACAACCAAAAAAAATTTTATGGTTAATATATGACATACTTTAAATGAAAAACTCCAAAATTTTAACAAAATCTTTAAATTGTTAAAAAAAAACAATGTATACGCCAAATTTTCGGAAAATACTTTTACATCATAATTTTTGCTTCTCGCATTTGCTTGAGGTATTGTGTGAATAGGCATTGAAAGAGGAGAAAGCTTAATAACAACTGAAATCTAGGTCGCTAAGATCTATTTAACTTCACAACTTTAGATCAACACCGTTAATAGTAACTTGCATTAAGAAAAGTATATAAAATAATTGAAATACGACAGTAACACACTGAGAGTTCACAGTGAGAACGTAACTACAAGTATAGCTGTTTTTAATTCGCCGTTGGCGTCAAAAATGTCAAAAAATTTACATGCAAATGCAACAATTAAGTTAATCGAATTAATTTATTTAAGAGAGTATGCGGATACCTCATTAAAGTGTTATAATAACCGCTTTCTTCAATGCCACCAAGTTACGTTTTACACGTTTTAGACCTGTTTTACCATTTTGAATAATTCATACGACAAATTACTTTTAAAAATTAATACAAATATTTTTTTTCTATTTTTTTTTGAAAACTTAAAAGTTGAAATAAATTATAGTGGTTCATCGAAAATGTAAGGTACAATAGTAAGTGCTTACGCAATTGTTTTTTGCCGCCAGTTTGTTCAAAGAGCTGGCATAGTTTATACAATTCAACACTCTCTAACACTTGGCGATTGCCAAACAACTTACGTTACTCTACTTACATGCGCTCTTATGCACTCATCTTACAGAAAAGGTGTTTCATCAATGAATATATTTTCATCAATTGATTAAATTTGTAAGATATTTTACATTTTTACTTACACACATGTACGAGTACAACTGCAAAGCTGATTATGTAAAAGTTTGCTATAGCTAATGTTTCCAAAAAGTGATTTCTTCTTTCAGTGTAGAGAGCTTTTCCTAAGCGAATAAAATTTCAAAGTTTGAAATCACTGCATATTTTTAGGCGATAAAATTATGTATGCGTACTCAATCAAATAGCAAATGCTGCAAGAGTTCCAATTCTGCAGTAAAATCAGAGAACGTAAATGGACTGGAAATGGTTCTCTGGTAAAATAACAAACTAGTCATAAAAAATACAGATTTCTGGACTGGCATGAAACACTAAAAGGAGGTATTCAATGTGACTTGAGGTTAATTGTGCCTTGGACCGGTAGTACAAAACCTTTATTTGACTTCGACGATTCGATAAATTTAAATATATAAACATATAACATATATTAATAACTTGTATTTGATAGTGTTTTCAATTCATAGTGTTGTTTTGTTCGAAATCTAACAACTCACTACTTTTCACTGCAAATACTACTTCTACTTGTACTACTCCTTACACTGCAAAATTACCATAAAAATAAATGTTGTAAGCAATTTTTGTCACGTACATATCTAAATATTTCGTATTTTAGTCATATTGAAATGTTTTGGTTTAGGAATACAAAGTTACTGAAGAAAAGGTTTTTGAACCTTATTTTACAATTTCTTTCTTAACTCTTCCTTCGTAACATAAACCAGAGAACAGCATTCAGAATCTTGCAAAAGAAAACAAGTAAGGAAGAGTTATGTTCGGATGTAACCGAACATTTTATACTCTCGCAAAATCAAATTGTATACTCGTTTTAGATTTATTTGTGGATCTTGCCGCCTTGTTCTATGTTGACCGATATAAAGTCAGCTATAGGCACTGGGGTCCACATATTCATTACCTAGGGGCTTGAACAGTTTTGACTCGACTTAGACAATTTTTGGTCACAAGGTGGTATACTTCAAACGCATTAATCACGCAAAGTTTTACCCCGATATAATCATTGTTGCTTGATATGCATAGTGGAAAGTGACAGAATAAGATGGAATTGAAAATGGTGTTATATGGGAAATAGGCGTGGTTGTAGTCCGATTTCGCCCATTTTCGCACTATGACATAGAAATATGAAAAGAACGTTATGCATCGAATTTGGTTGAAATCGGTTTAGCATATCTCAAGATATGGGTTTTCACCTAAAAGTGGGTGAGTTTGCTTCCAATGAATTTTGTTATTATAGCATTAGCGGTTTAGCAGATATGCACATTAAACCTATTAGGGACGGGACCACGCCCACTTTAAAAAAAAATTTAACTGCAGATGCCTCTCCCTATTGTGATCCTGTATACCAAATAAGAGTCTTGTATCTTGTTGTGGAGCTTAGTTATGGCAATTTATTTGTTTCTTAATAATGGCGTTTTGTGGGCGTGGCAGTAGTCTGATTACGCCCATCTGCAATACCAACCTTCTCACGGTACCAAGAAACATGTCTACTAAGTTTCATAAAGATATCTCAATTTTTACTCAAGTTAGAGCTTGCACGGACAGACAGACGGACGGACGGACAGACAGTCACCCGGATTTCAACTCGTCTCTTCATCCTGATCATTTATATATATAGAACCCTATATCTAACTCGATTAGTTTTAGGTGATACAAACAACCGTTAGGTGAACAAAACTATTATACTCTGTAGCAACAGGTTGCGAGTGTATAAAAATAAACAAATTTAGATACCATCACCGACGAACGTGATCTGACTGCGCTGCTATTTTGGCAAAAAAAAAAATTGTAATCTTCTAGATATAAAACAAGAAAAAACGTTGCACCGAAGCTACATTACCTTTCACCAACAAAAACGTTTTCTATACAAAAATTTGTTTTTGATTGGTCAATTTGTAAGATAGCAACAAGATATAGTGGTGCGATCAAATTGTTCGGAAATTGTAGCGTTGCCTTCGACACTTATCCATGTGAAGAATGTATCTTGTCAAATAAAAAATTTTTTAATAAAATTTTTTTTTAGTATTTTGCATTAAATATTAAAGTAACGAAATCCGCAAAAAAATTTGACTGATCGCGATTAGATTAAGCAAAAAAAAATTTTTATGACGGGCGGTCAGCGCTGTCGGTATAGCGCGCATTGACTTATCTTTAGAGTAACTTAGCAATTATAAATAAGGAATAATACTTCATGTATTAATTAAAAATATCGTATTATACTCTCGCAACCTGTTGCTACAGAGTATAATAGTTTTGTTCACCTAACGGTTGTTTGTATCACCTAAAACTAATCGAGTTAGATATAGGGTTATATATATATAAATGATCAGGATGAAGAGACGAGTTGAAATCCGGGTGACTGTCTGTCCGTCCGTCCGTCTGTCCGTCCGTGCAAGCTCTAACTTGAGTAAAAATTGAGATATCTTTATGAAACTAGGTAGACATGTTTCTTGGTACCGTGAGAAGGTTGGTATTGCAGATAGGCGTAATCGGACCACTGCCACGCCCACAAAACGCCATTAATCAAAAACAAATAAATTGCCATAACTAAGCTCCGCAATAAGATACAAGACTGTTTTTGGTACACAAGATCACATTAGGGAGGGTCATCTGCAGTTAAAAATTTGGTTTTAAGTGGGCGCGGTCCCGCCCCTAATAGGTTTAATGTGCATATCTGCTAAGCCGCTAATGCTATAATAACACTGGAAGTAAATGTTTTTAGAACCTCTACCTACAGTGTGAAAATAGATTTCAAAGTGAAAAGAACGCCCACTCCCCATATAATGGTACTGTTAAAAAATACTAAAAGCGCGACAAACCAAGACATTAAATTTTATCTCTGGGATGGTATAAGATGACTTTATAGCAACCGCGTTTAAAATTAGACAGTGGGCGTGGCAGCGCCCACTTTTAGGTGAATACCCATATTCGGTACATAACATTCTTCTCATATCTCTATGTTATAGTGCGAAAATGGGCGAAATCGGACTACAACCACGCCTATTTCCCATATAACACCATTTACAATTCCATATGTTTCTTTCACTTTCCACTATGCATATCAAGCAACAATGATTATATCGGAGTAAAACTTTGCGTGAATAATACGTTTAAAGTATGCCACCTTGTAACCAAAAATTGTCTAAATCGAACCTAAAATGTTCAAGCCCCTAAGTACTAAATATGTGGACCCCAGTGCCTTTAGTTGACCTTCTACCGAAAATATCAGTCAATCCACAAAGAAATCTCAAACGAGTATACCATTTGACTTTGCGAGAGTATAAAATGTTCGGTTACATCCGAACCTAGCCCTTTCTTACTTGTTTTATGATTAATTTTATTTCAACAAATGAAAGATAATAAATCAAATATTTTTTCATAAATAAAACAAAAAAAGTTAAATAGTTCTTAAATTAATTCTTATAACTTATACGTATTGCTTTATTTCTTTTTTTTTAGCTTTATTGGTAACGATTTTAATGTCTTAAAGAGCTCTGTAATGATGATATTGGCGTATATTTTTAATGGTTACACATCGGTCATAACGTAATTTAAACTTGTTGTCATGGGAGTCATGATCTTCTTGAAAGCAAAAACCAAAGTAAATTTTTTTAAATGCATTCTTACCCCATTCAAATAATGAAGTTGCCTTGGTTATGTGCTTATCGCTTTCCCGTTGAAGACTTGCACGAAAAGATTGCCTCTTAAAACTTCCTGCCAAACCATCACATGCTCTTTCCCATGAGAAGTAGCGAATAAATTCCATTCCGCGTCCATGTTGAAATCTTTTTTATGATTTCTTAAATTCACAAAATTATACTTATTTTTGTACTGAGAAGCAGCTCCGTCCAAAAAATAGGAAATCTTTTTTTATTTTATCCGATCCAAACTTATTTTTTAGAAATTTTATCAATTTAAAATTAAAAAGGTGAACTGAGCTCGCGTCGTGACTAACTTTTTCCGAAATTACCACGTAGTTTATATGTTTCATTTCTTCATCATTTCTATAGTACACAACGTAAGGGTGAATTGTAGCCTGACTTCCAATGATGTGATTGGATGGCATTTTGAACAGTAAAAATATAATTTTCACAAAAATCAAGGCAAACGATAAATTGTCCATCCTCAACAGATTCTTTCTTGTCAGTAAAATATGACGCTTGAAATCGTGCAAGAAAATCATGTCTCAACAATTCAGGCCATTTTTGTCTTAAATCATTAAGAAAATCTTCTTTTGTCTTAGTTTCTTCAATGATTTCAGTTCTAAAAAATTCAAAATAAATTAACTGAATTAAGTAATAATAAAAAAATGGATATTTAAAAGAATTAACAATTTAAACATATAAAATCTAATAATTGCATAATTAATATGTAGATTGCGTAACAAAATATAAAGAATATTAATTACTCAGTGGAGTAAATATAAAAATTATTTAATGACAATAATTAAAATAATTTTAAAAGAAAAGAAGAAGATTTGAGTGAAAATTTCTTTACCTATCACTACTTTTCCGTTGGCTGTATGTAATTTCATTTATTTCACGGTTATTAAGCAATAGTTCCAATTTGTTTATAATACTATCACTTCCTGGACACTTAGTACACTTTGAAAAGTAACACAATGATGCAGACTCTTGGCAAACAGAGCTTTTAATTAAATCATTTGAGCTTTCTGAAATAATTGTCCCCTCCTTTTTTAATTCATTTTTAAATCCAGCTAATTGCAATTTAAAATTTTGATGGATTTTACACACACACACATTATGAGTTCCACTTTTGCCATATATATTCCAGAGGTCGGAGTTTTTGACATTTGGATAGTCCATTTTTTTCGTCAGGATAAGCTTCTTTAAATTTTTTGTGTATTTCGAGAATATTATATAATAATAATCGTTTTTGTTTTGGATAGAAAGCTTCAATACGATCGAGGGTTTCAATGTTTAGAGATTTTCCTCTCTTAATCATAGGTTGCGATGTGAATCCTCATTCTTGTCATATTTTTTTTTTTGCAGTTGTCACCATTCGTTTGGAAACTTTAAACTCTTTCCTTATCATTTTAATCGACCAATATGTAGGAAGCGTAGTCAAAACCTGAATTTTATCAGCTCTACTAGTTTTATTATTAAAAGCAGATTTAAAGTTATTAAGTAAAAGCTCTTTTGTATCAATTTCACTATTTACATTGTTAACTGACTTCTCAGGCTTGTTGACTTCAGGACATTTATTCACCGATAATTCACCAAGAATTTCAGGTTTTCGGCCTGAATAAATAGTCCGTTCACATGAATTGCACATATAATTCCCAATAAAATCTTTAAAATCATGAGCGCGGCTTTTTGTTATTAAAACTAAGTTTTTAATAACTTTTTTATGATTTTTTTTTGTTAAATGGATTGCACCATTTCTTAACGAGGCTCATGATTAATTATCAACGAAATTACGAATGGCTCGAGATATAGATACTTGTAGATACTGGGGCATAAAATATTAAGGTGCTTTCATATTTAATTCTTTTAACCGCAAAGGATTTAGTTCGAATATCATTTTATTTAAAACAAGAATTGTTTGAAAAATTATGGATTTTTAATACTTAAAGAATAGGAAATTCCAGTTAAAAATTTGGCCTTGAAATATTATTAGCGGGTATTCAATATATTCTGGTGGATTAGGAAATTCCCGTCTTAAGTATTTCTAAAACATTCATGGTAATTCACTGCAAGCAAAATGTGAGACCGTCATCCCAACATACAAATGAAATATGCAACACACTCTAAGTGTCGCGTTGCCGAACCAGAGAACAGAGAAGGTGCAAATTGAATTTTGTATGATGCTCGATTGGTTGGCTGAAAAATCTGAAAAGTCTGGATGAACCGCACAAACATAAACCGCTATACCGGCAGCGCTGGCCGCCCGTCATAAAAAATTTTTTTTGCTTAATCTAATCGCGATCAGTCAAATTCTTTTGCGGATTTCGTTACTTTAATGTTTATTGCAAAATACTAAAAAAAAGGGGAGAAAACATTAAAATTTTAATTTCTTAACTTAAAAGTTAATTAACAATTTGAAAAAAAGAATTATTTAAATTCATACATATTTTCTCAAAGTACAAGTCTTGAACTATAACTCCTGAAAATTTCATTTAAAAATCACCAATAGTTTTCTAATTATTATTTTTTTAACTAAAAGTAGTAAAAAATTTCAACTACTACTTTATGAAAAAATACTCAAATTCAAATTCGATGATCAAGTGGAAATTGGGGGGTCCACTTGACGTGTTTTTACTCATATGTATATATATATTTTTTTTATATGGTCTCCGACGTTTTGATTATTTTAAAAATGTAACTTAGGACATAATTTACATAATATAACAGTACTCGTATTTCACGAAGCTTCGGCAGTAAGCGCAGAGTTCAATGTTTCGCTACTACTTTTTGTACCAGCCTCTACATCATTTATTAGAGGCGGTTTCGTCGTCGCGCCATTTCGATTCTCCCTCAGCGCCTGGGTCAGTGCGTCAGTGTTGTAGCACAATGTTAAGCTAATATTCAGGCCATCGAAGATTTGCACAACATTTGGTTTCAAATTATAGAAGATAATTTTTTGGTTGCGTTGTTTGAAATCTTCGATCAGTGAGGAGATCACTTTGGCGGCAGTGTAGTCAGCACCATAGATGTAAGTGCAGTCGATGACCACCGGCAGTGTGGTTTTATTGCCAAACTTGAGCACCAGGTTACGTACAAACTCAACGGAAGGAAAGATGAGGCAACGATCCGGTGTTAGCTGTAGGAATTTGATGCCATCGTGAGTCTGAAATGATTATTGAGTTCATTAAATAAACAAAACTGTCTAATAGTTGTCTGCTATAATGAGTTCGCACCTCTAATGTCTCCAAGCGCACTTTGGGTCGTGCTGAGTGATATAAAATAAACAATAGATTCACACCGATCGCAACGAGGATGCCGATCTCCAATGGTAAAACCAAACACGCAATGAAGGCAACAAAACAGGGAATCAAATCCATACCTGTAAATAAAAGCCATCAAATTACTCGACTACAATTTAAATCTGATATTTAATTAGTATTGCTAGGGTTAATCTGGGATATTCTGGGTTTTATTGATATCGATGGAGCTTACGTTTACTGCGCCACATTGGCAAGATAACGTGATATTGCAGTTGGAAGATCACCGCCGAAATGATAATAGCAGCTAGAACCGTTTGTGGGATGTAGAAAAAGAATTCCGTTAAAAAGAGCAGAGCGACTATCACAACCAAGCCGATGTACAAATTTCCTAACGGGGTGCGCACGCCACTGGCATTATTGACAGCCGACCGTGCGAGACCGCCGTTAACGCGATAGCCTTGGAACAGTGAATTCGCTACATTTGCAATACCTATCGTGAGCAGCTCCTGGGTTGTGTCGATAGGTTGCCCCTTTGCTGCAAAAATAATAGTCGATTACATTTAATAAATATAGATAAATATATTGAATTAGAGATGCATACGAATGCAGTATTTATAAACTTACCAAAAGCTTTACATACGGCGATATTCTCCAACAAAGCAACGAGAGGCACAATGATTAAACCAAAACCCAATTCGCTCACCATATCTGTGAAGCCCATAGCTTCAATAGCCAGCTCACCGGAAGTGGAATTTGCTGGTGTTCCTTCAATAGAGAAGGGGGGTAAACCGAACTCAGGTAGTCCTGCCGGTATGAAACCAGTGATGCGGAAATAATGTTGACCCTCCCTCTCCAGATACATGCTTACAGCAGCACAAACGATCACCAGAATTGCATTGCGCGAAACTCCCAGGAACCACAGCAATTTGGTTGCGAAAACATGATGCCATTTACGATCGCTCTTCGGACCCACTTTAATACGTCCTACGTAACGCATTATAATCAAAATAACAACACAAGAGCAACCAAGTATAGTGTCGGCCACGCGTATGCTATTAATGTCCTTGATTATGCTAATCCAACGCTCCAAAAATGTATTACCCGACGCATTATCAATACCGAGTATATTTTTGATTTGTGACGTAGAAATGATCAGGGCGACGGCGCTGGTGAAACCCGCACTCACCGGACCCGATACGAACTCAATTATGAAAGTCAGCCGAAAGAGCGCCATGAGTATTTCGATGATGCCGGTGAGGAAGGTAAGTAATAAAGCGAGTTGCCACACTCCTTTGGCAAACTGAAAAACCATAAGTGATGCGATGGCCGTCGAACCGATAGTGCTGTCCTTGCAAGTACCGAATAAGACGTAAACGAAGCATCCCATAAAGGCGCCATAAAGACCAAACTAGCGGAAGGAGAAGGTGTTATATTAATATATTAGTCAGATATATACACATCAGATAGTAAGGCTTACCAAATTTTGTAAGTAAGTCAAAGGAACTTAGATTTTATATTAATTCGAACTTAGTCGCATGATATCGCATCACATCATTTGATTTGAAATTGTTACATTCTTAATCAAAATTGTGGTTCATTGTGCAATTCTAAAAAGTGCTGTACCAATATAAATTTTTATTAGGACTTAACAACCTAGAAGGTCCTTTAACCAGTTAATAAAAATATAAATATTTGATTTATGGCAAATTTAATAAATACGCAACTAAAAGCTGAAGCACTTGCGTCTGAGACCAATGCCTACAACTGAACTCTGAATTTTTAAACGTTTATGTAAACAGGAGTGTAGCCTAACGGCAATGAACGTTCAAAATATCATTCTATATGCTGGAAATGCCACGTTGGAGGTGAAGGAATAGACTACAAACAAAGTGGATTAATAAATTGAAAGAATATAAAGCTGAATGATGGTCAATACTTCATATAAGTTTCCACAAGGGAGTGTGATCATTGAGAGATTAATCGCAGGGAAAAACAACTTCATTAGAAATTCATGAAATTACTTCTTTTTTACGCTGAACAGGGTATATTAAGTTTGCCACGATGTTTGTAATACCCAGAAGGAAACGGCGAAGACCCTATAAACTGTATATCTTAATGATCAGCGTGACGAGCTGAGTCCAGTTAGTCACGTCCGTCTGTCTGTCTGTATATACGCGAACTAGTCCTTCAGTTTTTGAGATATCGAACTAAAATTTTGTACACATTTTTTCTCCCCAAGAAGCTGCTCATTCGTCGGAACCATCGATATCGCACCACTATAGCATATAGCAGCCATACAAACTGACCGATTAAAGTTCTTGTAAGCAAGTATTTGTAAAGGGTGTTATAGCTTCGGTGCAACCGATGTTAACTTTTTGTCTGCTTTTTTTTTAATGAGGCTGAAAATTGGCGGAAATGTCAGGAAGCTGGGTATGTTTAATTAATTCTTGTTTGTTATTAACAAACATTCTGATGAGTCTAGTTACATATTGACATACATAGGTACATATACCCGTGAACAAACATGCCAGGTGTGCATGTGCACTTTTTTTGATGTGTTGATTTGTTACTATCAAGTACTTTGCATGCAGCCACTTTAGATAACTTTTATTTATTTTTATTACGCATATTTTACAGAATGCCGTGCGCATTAGCTGTCTCATATGACTTACATCACTGTAACTCTAAATAGAGCCAAACTTATCAAGGTCTAAGTATTACGTCTATTATAATAATTCAGAAATTTTTTTGACTATAGCGAATGGAGTGTGCATTTATCCTCACAAACTACTGATGACTCTAGAAGACTATGAGGTTGAGGTTTTAACAGGCTTTACGCCGATTTTTTATATTCTCAAAATGCACTTTTCTGAGTTAAAAATGTTTGCAAATTTTGTAACTATTTTATATTAAAAGTTAAATAATGCACGCGTCATTTAAGTCTCTCGATCTTTCGCATAAAAATCAGTAAATAGCATTAAACGTCACTTTATGACGGGGATCAAGATCAACACATATTTCACCACTTATCTGGGCAAATCCCCCACAGACATGCACAGACACGAGCGGGAGCCTGCACCTTAAAAATTCAAAAGTGATTTATGATCAGAGATACACAAAAGTCACATACGCAATAATAAAGTGGATAAAGTGTCTATTCCAACACTATAACACTGTTCCGTATTTTCGTTGGCAAATAATGCACGCTTTCGTGTTTACCCAAATATTGTATATTTATTTTTCATGTGAAACTAACCTGTGTAGGCAAGCCAGCGACGCCCGCGTAGGCTAAACCTGCTGGGATGACCGTTAAACCGACCGTTATGCCTGCAATCAAATCACCGATGGCATCGTAACGTGTGTAACGCGGTAGCCAGGTCAAAATCGGTAAGCGCTTGTACAGTGTCTTCTTGCGGAAGACATTCTTCACGCCGGATTCGAGAAAATCGGCAATGTTGCAGCCCTTCTTCGGTGATTTATGATCGGTAATGAGTACAAATTCCGCAGAGCCATTGAATTGAACCTCTGCCGGTTGATCGATTTGAGAGCGCGTCTTAAACTCTTCCGCCGTTTCAACACTTGACATGTTCCGTCCGAATAAAATATTAAATAATTATTAACTACTCTTTATTTATGAGAGTCGCCCGTGTTTGAATTAAATTTGTTTTGATTTCGAGGTTTTTCCAGTTTACACACTTCAATATGTGCTTGTTTGTTTTATTACAATTAAGTTTTATTTTTAAGTTTCATTTAAGTATATAAAGTTTTCGAAACTAATTTAAGTTGTAGGTTACCGCACGAAACGTCTGCGTTTATATCTAGTTATTAGAGCAGTGAATTCATGGAAGTAGCGATTCGAGTCGTAGGTTCTCCGCACGTCCGAACGCGTCGAGTCAAGTGAAGAGAGTGATTCTCCACAGTGGGAAGAGTGTCGCCCTAACCGTTGTCGTGTAGTTTGTGTGCCAAGCGCGAGCCTCCGTAGAAGAAAGCTTGTGTATCTACTTGCTGAAAGTGGTATTTGCTTAAAACAAATTATTGAGATAACCAAACTCATTTGGTTGACTTGGCAAACAAGTAAATATGCGCAATCATCAAGTGTGATTGAAAACCTCCCCGACGCGAGTTATTAATTCTTCACAAATTACTTGCACTGAAATCTACTGATCGTCTTAATATCTCATCATATCAGCTTAATTTAGTTGATATTGAACTTATTTGTGGCGATATTATTGAATTGATAGGTGAGATAAAATGAGTGATATGACACATGATGATATTCCCTTCAAAATATTATATTAGTTATTTGTTTAGTGGAATATAATAAATTTTTCAGTGTTCCTTGACTTTGATTGATTGAAACTAATTACTAGATCTTACACCTATAAATACTTTTCGGAAACCTTTGAGGGAATACTACAATAAAGACGAGCGAATATAATACTCGATTACTTCTTCCTTTAAAATAAACGGGCGATTTGTATGTAAACATAACCCCATGAGCCCTGAAACATGGTATACGAAAGATTGAAAATGGAGAATACAATTTGATCTGCGAAATAAATGTCGTAACACTGTCTCCATAATGCCTCAGAGTTATCCGCTAGAAATCACGCCGAATGAATGAAATTGTTTATATGTAAGTAGCACTATACTTCGAAGTATTACGAAAATATGCAAATGACAAACGATGTCCTGAACACCTCATTAACGTCTGGATAACAGGTGAAAACTTGAGGTAGTGGATCAAATATGAAGTGGTGTGACCTCGATTCACATAAGAGAAGTTGCTGTTGATTCACAGTGCTTCCTTTAGGCAAAAATATGTGAAAAATCTGTAGTACAACTGTTGGGGTATGACTTTTTATTTCAACAACTGCTCAAACGTAATAGGTAAACAATAATTATCTATCTTACACCATCCAGTGCCTCTGTGTGGGATCAACACATTTTCAAAAGTCATTTCAAGCACATCTAACGTGCTAGGGATACATTTTATTACAGCGTTTGATGTTTGTTCATTCAAATGAAGCCAACTTTGTTACTTTTTTTTTATGGCGGTGAATGATATTTTCTGCTGATATTCCTTCTAATGTGTGGATACTGTCGTAAATGCTCGTATATATCTCGTATAGCTATCTTAGTGGTTAATGTAACAATTTCAGATTCAAGCTAATATTGACAAACCCACAATAATGGGAAATATGTAGTAGCTTAAGTACACAAATAGTAGTTTGATGGAGCACTAAATTATTTTGTATACCGAGAACTTTATATTACATAGATATTTCATCTTGTTCGTTTCGATATGAATATTGAAAAATAATAAGCTAGACGTTGCTACATATCTCTAACATTATGTTTCCTTTTACTAGTTCCATTCCTACTTCGTCCTTTTATGCGCAAGTGTTTAAATTATGAGCTGTGCAACGCTGCAGGAAATTTCTTGAGCCAATTTGCCGTCGAAGACAATTTTACTCTAGATGCTGGATAGCTGATGATGTTTCTGTACATTTTGGCTACTAAATACTGATCTTAAACATTTTTTATTGATTTTTGCATTTTCGTACAATATTAAGAACATACATGTATACGAGTTATTCTTTTATTTTATGTGATTTATGTAGAAAATGGTAAATATTTGAAATTCAAAAAAAAAAAATTCTAAAAATAAAAATTTGTGCGTTCTGCATTTTAGTTCACTATAGTAAGTCAAATTTAATTAAAATAGGCTGCTGATGATATAGTAAGTGCGAAATGACAGATTTCTTCTAGAAAATACTATGCTATTTCATTATTACTACTCGGCTGTCGATCACATTTTGCAAGGGAAAATCCGGGAATCATCTTCATATAGATGTATGTACGTGTATCTAATTGTTCCCCGTAAAACGGTAAGTGAAAATATATGCACATTTTTATTTGCTTTGGACCAATTAGCCTCTATAACGTTAAACACACAAAGCCACCAACGGCTACAACAAAATGTGTTATAGAAGTTAGTGTGGGTGTAACTAGAGTCTAGAGTCCATGCATATTTGAAGATGAATATACTACATATGTAGTAAACAATTTGTGTTGTACGTACCTATGTGTTCTCTGTACATATTTACTTAAGTCACAAAAAATCCAAGGGCTCGGAAGAGATCAGATTTAAATCAAAGAAAAATTTAATTTGTTTAGCACCTGTGGTTTGAAAAAGCATAGCACAACTTGTGTTGTATTTTAAGTTATGTTTAAAAATTGTCTTTGGCCATCTTTATAAAAAATAAGTAAACAAAAAATCTTATGAAATTCGCAACATTTATACCGTTGTATGAAAACTGTGCTTGCGTCACAGTAGTGCGATGATAATAGAATGTATTACAAGTATATGTATACATATAGCCATATCAGGTGTACTTGGGATTTGCGGATTATGACGGCATATTCAATATTGTTGCTCTTAGAAGATAGTTTACGCAATAAAAGAACACATTTATGTCAGTGCCTCAGAACTATAATACTTGAGATGAATGAAGGAAGCGCTAATTTCGAGTGCAATCGATCATTATATTATGATGCATTCATATTTTTGACTTTGATCCAATACATACGATATAACAACTGTTACGTTATATATGTAAGTTTGACAGAATACTGTTATACACCAACGAAATAAGAGTGTAGATTATGCCGCTATTTTTATTGCTGTAACTACTTACTATGATTAATAATAATACTTTTCAATAATCCTACTTTCGTACTTCGAAGGTAACTATTTAGATGTTGGTGGCTAACTATTAATATATATATATATATATATATTTCTATATTTTAGCAATATTTTTACGAAGTTAGCCACCAACATCTAAATAGTTAGTTATTAATTTAAATAAGTATTAACCTATATCATATTTTCAAAACATAAAACAAAAATTAAAAAGTTTCTTTACATTTTTAAGCGTTTTTAAATTTTTTATTTCATTTTTATTTTACAATTTTCATTAATTATAAGCTTTCATCATTAAATATATATATGTATGTTTATATAAACTTTTTATTATTACACTTTACAAATTTGCATTAAATAGTAAAATCATATATTCAATCATAATTCAATCAGTTGCAATATAAATAGCTCGATTGTTAAAACTGTTTAATTAAGATTATAAAATAGCATGATCCTTTTTTATTTTTCATTTTCAATTTCTTAACGCTCGCCATACAAAAGCTACTTTCTTTGATAAGCAATTACAACTGGTAAGTGCTATGAATGAAGAGAATAATTGCCAGTGCTTGCACTTTTAACTTTATGTACGTATATATTTATATGTATATGTGCATCTGATGCGTGTGCAGTTGTTGTTTGTGTATTTGGGTGGTGAACAAATGTCTGTGGTAAGTCTTCGGATGCAGTAAAATACGTGTAACACACTAACGAGTTTTCTTTTTCTTAAACATGAAATTTAGTATTCTTATGTGAAGTTGAGAATTCAATGAATTTACCGTTACGCCATTCGCCAACCGTTTTCGCTTGAACCGAAGCAAATTTGATTGTTATTTGTTGATTTTAAATTAGTTGAATTTTAAGGGCGGCTATAAAAGCTCATTAATTCATACAAACGCTCTTTTCGCCTTCCCTTTTTCTCTTAATGCAGAAGTTTAATTAATATTAAAGAATTTCTCTATACTGCAAAGGTAGCGGGGTTGTGAAAAAAATAAGACATATACGCAATAAAATTTGGCTTTCGAGTGCTTCAAACACTCCAACATTCCCGAGGAAAACCGCGCGAAAATGCAAATCATTGCGCATGTTTTTTTTTTTTCAAATAGACTCGAGTGGACTTTGTTGGGCGACATGAGTTGCCATTTTGGTGGATTGACAGCCACTTATTACTGTAAGCTCACTAAAATGTGCATTTTTTGAAGTTTTTATATAATTATTATAGCTGTCTTTCAAGTTTTTAATTTTCATGATTTATTCGCTTGAGACATCACCTCGGAAATAAAAGTAAACAAACTAAATGTACATACTCGAAATTGCATTGATAAGGGGTAATCAACAGCTTATTGGTCGTATGTAAGTGATTGATTGTAGAGATGGTAGGTCGAGTTAAGCTTCTGGATATTTTCCACTTTTGAGTGGCATAAGAACGCATCTATCGCATTAGCTCTTGACTGTACAATACATATGTAAGTGTATATATTTTTATAAACTAACCATGCATTTAGTATATTAACTGGCAGCTTCTGTTAAATATGCAATTATATAGGTATATGTGTGTGTGAGTGTGTTCCAAAAGTTTCACTATGGAAATTACATGATTTTTTACAAATATTTAGCGTTCAAAGGAACAAAAACGCAACAGAGCGCATACAATTCATAAACATAATTACAATTAGACACCATTTTGTGTGCGATACAAATGAAATAACCTCAACAATAAACTAATAACATAAATAAAACTAATTCTGCGCATATGCGCGCTTTTAAAACATAATTCGATAGCATTTAAATATAAAATAGCATTTCAATTGCACATACATATGTATATATGTATCTATATATGCAAATATGTGTGTAGGTAAGCTGAGAAAACAAACAAACATTTATATGTTATTCCAAATCGCCTGTTACATAATACCTGTACGCATTTTTTTTAAGCATTTTCATTAAGTATAATAAATTGTGTGTGCATTTTGCTTAGTGTGCGGTATACGCAGCTCTACACTTGTGTTACTGCCCATGCATTGGTGCCAGATGTTGGTTTACAAACTTTAATTCACGTGTGTTTGAATTATAAATGCTGCATATGTAACTTGTGGGCTATGTAGGATTATAATTCATGTAAATTATTTGCTTTTTGAAGTCGTAGGTTTGTGTGTATAAATCCGATTCCACTTTGATCTGGTGCGGTTGTGCGCTGCATGCCTTCTACTGCCAAGCGCCCACAGTGTAGTTGCAGCTAAAGTGACCCAGACGTCTTAGGCGGCCACCTGGGAAAAATAACAAAAATTAGTTGATTTCGTGAATTTTGCAAGTGTGTTTATATGTATATGCGTGTCTCTTTTATATTAGTTTGAGTGAAGGTAGGAAAAACTCAATATGACGCACACCGACAAATATTGGTCAAATAGAGTAGTATTTACTTTACTGAGTACTTAAGTCGCTAGTTGTGACAGTCTGATTTAGCAGAACAATTACAGGTTTGAAGGGCTCTCAAGTTATGTCAACTTGTCGGCATTTTCATTAAGTATGTAATCACTGGAATGAGGCGGCAGACGCAATCTGTGATTAAATAACATTGAGTTTCTCATCAAATATATTTATAAACTAAAAAACTATAAAAAACAAAATAGTACGAAGTAGGAACACACTCCTAAAGAGAGCTGCTCACAATTATTAGCTTTCTCTTTTTTGTTTATAAAGAACACGCTCAAATTAAAATTCTGTAGATTTTACATTATTGATCTCTCATCGTTTGCGATCGATTTTTTTAATTATTTATGCTAATGGCGACATTTTATGGAAACTCGATAAAAACCTACTCTGCGGATGGGCATTTTTCACATAACTAATAAAAAAAAACCTTAAAATTTTAAATGAGTATTAAAGTAACTAATTCCGTTGCTTCACTATTTTATATACATATATCGCTGTCACACTAGCTGTGCCCCTATTATGCAAACTATTCATTTCATAGTTAGTAGTTAGGTGCAAAAAATCAAACCTAAACTACCAAAGTTTTGTAATTATAAAATGAGACGATCGAAACACAAATAACGTGACTTACACTATGCTATGGTTATATTGTTTAGACGCCGAAAACAAATGTGACATAAAAATATAATATTATATATGTAAATATGTATGTGCAACGGACACTTTTGCGACGAATTTTAATATGAAGTTAAACAAACGAAAATGTACACTGATTTACAACTTGGCTCACTTAGAACAGCTTAAATAAATATTGACCAGTTTTATAATTACTAATTTATAGTTTGATAATTTCCGAGTTCGCTCTAGTCAGTCAAACAAAGTCAAAGTTGTTGTTTTCTTGCATATAAACTAGTTTCAACATTACATAATCTTTTTACAGCTAATTGCTAAATTTCCTATTAAGTTAGGAATTAGGCTATTTTATACAACGCCATTAAAAATGATTCTCATTATGTTTCAGCAATATATGTATGCATATATAATAAAGTTAATTTAAAATTTCCATACGTACTTTTTTGCACAATTTAATTCATTGGGACTTTTCTTGCTTGATTACACCCTTTAGTTTTCTTGAAACTTATATTGTGGCTGCTGAGGTCATGCTGGTGGTGGTGGCAGTTGAATAGTAGTTGTAGGTAGTTGTAGGTAGTAACAGTAGTAGATGAAGCGAGTGATTAGTCGAACAAATATTTTTTATTTTGGTGGTTTTCGGTTTTTGTTTTCATTGCTTTTAACATGATTTACAAACATTCATTCAATAATAAAAAACAGTTTTAAAAGTTCCAGTTGTTATTTGTTTTTTCTACTTTTTTTTTGTTTCAACACACACATATGTTTGTAAGTAAGTAATAGCGAATTATGTATATTGTAGAGGTTTTTCTGTTTGTTTACGGTTGGCTTTGCAAATTAAGGTGAACAACAAAGTGGCTAGTTGGTTGGTTGGTTGGTTCACACAGTTTATTTACGCTGGTTGAGGCGATTTACACGTACTGGAAGTAGAGAAGAACACGTGGAAGAGAGAAAAAACCAAAACAAGAAACATTGATTAGTCAAACATGTTTACAACAACAAATTGTCGGTATGCTAAGGAGATGTAGGAAATTTCAGTTAATAAATAACAACAAGAAGTAATGGCATTCAATTAGGAGTAATCTTATTTTAGTAGTAACATCATTTAAGAGAGTTCTCACAACAAGCATCATTATTCATTACGCGAGGGCAAGTTATTGGGATGAGTTTTAAATATTTGTCCAGCGCATTCATTACAATTTATTTTCAACTTTTCAAAATACAAAAACACTGAAGATCGACGTTGAAGACTCTTCAAATAGATACGCCAACATTTTTAGCTTTATACGCGCTAGTTGAAAGCTTAACTGCACAGGGTGGGTCTGTATGCACTTGTTAGTAGGCAAAAAAAATACAGTGGTGAACATATGCATGGAACCACTTGATTTAAACGCAATATTAACTACATAAATTATATATTAAAATAACAAAAAAAAAAGAAAAAAAAATGATTTAAGTTATTAAAAGAGATGAAAGCGCTTACTTAAGCGATTTTTTTTTTCAAGATTAATGCGTTTGGATAACATTTGGTATCTGGGTTAGTTTCACAACATCTTAAAGATACAAGTTATATAAACGTAAGTACGCAAACACGCAACAACAGTTACAAATTTTACGAACTTTTTTTGCGCCCGACATCCACGCCAAACGACAGTCATAGTGTATATGCTGTACATACATATGTACTTAGATATACAGGTTTTTCGGTGGATTTGTGTATTGTGCAACAGCTGCTGCATTATATTTCTTCGGCATTTTTGTTTATAATTTTTGTAGTTATCGATATTATTCTTAATTATGAGTAAATATATGATTTTACTATTTTGTAAGTAAAATTATAAAGATTTATGCTTTCACACATTTTATGGTTTGTTCGGTTTTTGGTTGTTTTGTTGTTGTGGTATTCGTGTTAAATGTTTGAGGTCTGCTATTAATCCTTTGGGCTTCAGCCGAGTACGTTGTGAGTTTTTGTTTATAGGTTGGGAGAGTTAATATTTCACTTAATAATTTAAATCGCAGTTTAATTCCTAAATAAAAAATATATAAATTGCGAAATTTTAGAATGCTCAGATTTTTGTTTTGTGTTTTGCATGAGTTAGCAGTGTTGTTGCTGATGTTTAGTGTGACTTTCAATGGCCGGACAGCTAGCTGAAGTGAAGTGCCAAATTGTTTATTTTATTTTTTTTTTCTTTTTCGTAATGTAATTTTATAGAAAACAACTTTATTTAATAGTAATTATAATTCATTACATTTCCAAAAATATTTACGGCCAAACGGCCATTTCAGTTGGGTCAAAAGCACTTCACTGCAGCTAAAGAAAGTGCAGTATTGTTGATGAAATTTTTGAGTTTTTTGACTGGATGATGTACCGACAGGCGCTTTCTCGCTGAAGTTCGAACTATTGTTCGAAAACATGCTTTTAGTAAAAATGAATACTTAAAATGATGAAATACTCGGTCAATATATTAGAGCATGCAAAAGGAAAAAAAATTAAATTAAATAAAAACATGGCAGTGTGTCAAAGTGGAAATGTCTAAATGTTAAAACTACAGTTAATGCAGAAAATGGTACTTCAGTATAAGGGTCTAAACAGTGTTTAAAACTACAGTGAGTTAATAGAAATTTCAGAGCTTGCTTTTAGACGGATAAATGGGGCTTCAAGCGGGATCTCGAAAGATGGCCAAGCCAAAAATAACGGCAGTTTAAGTTTGCATAGTATGCATTAAGGGCAAATACAAATTTTTTCTAGGCTAAGTTGTGCTGTAAAAATTTATATAATACATTTAAGTGTTGGCTACATTTCTGGATGTACAAATAATGTTAGCAGCCTCACTTGCCCGCCTTTTAATGCATACATATGTCGGTAGTAGCGGCAAACGTTAAGCTTTTAAGGCAATAATTTTGGTTTAGATTTCGGTTTAGTGGTTATTTGATGTTTGTGCACGCTGATTGGCGTTACACCAGTTTGCTTGCTTCAATACTCTACGCTTGCACTATGCAGATACGAATGGTTTATAGATACCTTGTTTATTATATAAATATTTACTCCTAGAAATCATTTTGAATTTCTCGAAACTTCGTTTTTGTTTTATAAATCATTATCAGTATCAGCTTTCGTCTTCTTTTAGTCCATCGGCTTCTTTCATGCTCCATACACTTCGCATATATTTTATGTGGGGTGTGTATGAAATATAATTATGCAAATATGAATATGATTTTACGTAAACCTAAGCGTTTTTCTTGTTTGTTAAAATATATTCCTCTTTTGTTTTCATTTATAATTGTTTTTTATATTTAGTGTTTATGTGCCTCTGGGTGTTCTGTTTTACGTTGTTTTACAGACACTGTGCACTATAGTTTTTGATTTTGTTTTTTTTTCATTTCTCAGAATTTTTGTTGTCCATTCTTTTTTTATTTTCAACGAGGTTAGTTTAATTTTTAATTTATATTCGACTTGATGAGTTTTTCGCCATATCCTTTGTTAAATTCGCGCCTTTTTGTTTGTGCAAAAGTGCGCTAAAGTCTAAATTAAGCGTTTATGTGCAGAAGTTAACTCGCTAGCCGTGCAGTTACAGTCTGGTATTGTCGGCAGCAGCTTTTAATGACGAATTAGCTTTTCTCTTACTCTTTCTAAGTATATATATATATAAAGAGGCTGGTTATCCTGGCGGCGTTTGCACGTCTTCTTTTCGCTATCATTTGCTTGCATCAAACGCTGTACTTAATTGTCTTAACTTACGAGTGCGTTATATATTTAGTAAATAGTTTTTTTTTTTTTTGTGTTTATATTCTTTTACTTCAATCATTATATATATAAATATATCTTTATTAAGATCATTCAGTATTTTATTGAATTCTTGTTGACTTTCTGTGCAGATTATTGAAAAATCTGAACTGCAGACGTAACTCAAGATCTTTTCTTACTGCAAACACAAAGACAAAAAACATAGAAAGAAACAAAAACAAGTAAATGTTAAACAACGGCAAATCAAAAGGAATGTATGTGCGCGTATGCAAGTCAAGGAAAATAAAGACGCCAGCAAAGTGTGGCCATAACTTGCGCGGTGGGTGGTGGACAAGTACTCGGAACAGAAAGTTGATTATAGAGATATATAGAGGTGGAGACACGGCAATGAACAAAAAACAAACTCGAGAGAGAGAAGTGGTATTGCTGGAGGAGTGGTGTTGACGGGCGGCAAAATATTGAGTCGAGAGTGAAGGATTTGAATATATGGAAAACTCGAGCAAACAAATGAACAAATTCGCATGACGCAGGTTGAATTTTAAGCTCAATAGTAGAGTAAACAGTATTTGTCCAGAACAATAGACAGCAGGTAAGAAAACAAAATTCAACATAATGATATTGTTTCGACGGAAGTGTGCTTGAAGTGATTGCACAGACGAGATGAAGTCTGGTTGAAATGCATAAAATGATGATGTCAAGCTGTTGGAACTTATGGATATGTACATACATATATAGACAATCACCGTTCTTTCATTTATTGTTATTCGATGCCAAATTATTAGATTCTTCAAAACTTTGAGTTAGTTGTTCTAAAACATAACAAAAATCAGAAAAAAAAATTGTCTAAAGAACAGCCGTAATATATATGTACATATACACTTCTACTTGTATAGTCAATCGATAAAACAATATCGATAGATAAAGCACAGTGCAATTAACAATGACAGGATATGAACTTATTTAAAGAACACATAAACAACCCGTCTTGTGACAGAAATAGGCAAACTTTTATAGAAATATGAGAATGTAACAATGGCTATTTATAGTGGAAAAGTAACACAAGATAATCGATGAGTTTGATGTATCTGCATCTTTTTTCTGAAGCTTTAGATGACTTCATAACAAAAACATTAATAACGAGGTTAGTTTACACTTGGAACACATTGTCAGAAGTAACACAACGAAAGTTCCATATTTGATGATGTGGTTGTTGTTGTTGAATGATCATTTGGTATGGATGAAATTGTATTTAGTACAGATGCAGATTTATATACAGAGAACGAAGTAGTGATGCTGACTGATTTGGTTGGTGGTTTGTGTGGACATCTGGTGTGGATATAACTTGGCTGATTTTGTACAAATGTTTGTGTGTTGGCGGTGTCTTTTAGTTTTCATTTTCGATATTTGTTTTGTTTTTAATGTTTTTTTGTTTTTTACAAAAGCAACACACTAACTCACATGAGTGCATTGTAACTGTTGGCACTTTGATTGAACGCCGGTGATGGTGATTGCAATTCGGAGTTGGGTGTCACGGCACGGCTACCCGGCACCACCATATTGTCCGGATCAATTTCAGGGTCAAAGTCATCGCCACCCGCCACATGGTCGGCGTCCTCCTCCAGGTTGAATTCAATGCGTGGCTGCGGCGATGGCGACGGTGAGGAAGATGGCGATGGCGTTGATGCTGGCGGCAGCTCCATATTAGCCGGCACAATCAATTTCGGCAAGTTCGGTTTCAATTTTTGCACGCGTACAACTGTTGTTCGATCGGTGTGTGCGTTGCATTAAGCGATGAGGCGGCGTTTATTATCATTTTTGATTTGTTTAATTTACACGTGTATAAATTTACAAATTTGTGGTTGACAAAGACAGTTTTTGAACAGATAAATAAAAGAAACACTATTAGGAGGTTCTAGTTTAAACAATTTTATACATACAAAATGGGTAGAGTGACGGGTTCAACAAGAGCAACAAATACAGTTAAGAGCGGACTTACATTGAAAGGGAACGAACTACACAACATTTGATTTTTTGAATCAAGTGCGGACTAAGTGACAACTGCTTGGATCTAGTGAAGGATGAGCGGGGCAAAACGCATAAAGCAAAGCTTGTGAGTGAAAATTATGAAAACTGTCCCATAGCCAAAGGCAGCATAGGTATTTGTGTATATTAGCAAACTAATTTAATTGATAAGATGTATGTTTGGCTGAGCTTGCGGCGCGAGCAGAAGTGATGTAATCGTTTTGAATGAAAAGTCCCCATGATCTATGAAAATCGAGTGAGTGTTTCCATGATTAGATAATAAACATTATGATAAATCGCTGGTCCACTGTTAAATGTGGCAAAATATTCGTTAAAGACCTATTCAACTATATTCTTAGCAGTGTAATAACAACAATAACAGCAACAATTAATAGTAATAAAAACAACGAATTAAGAACACATGAGGCTTCAACAAAAACAATTGAACGATCGATGAACAACGCAGTGACGTTATGTAAATTTGTACATTGGCACATTTTCGAACGATATTTGAGCAAATCACTATTTATGTTGGATATTTGACTTTATGTTAAACGCAGCAAAATTTAGTTGTGGGAGAGAGTAAGTGAACGGGGTAATCAATATTACCTGACGCCAGCAAATGCAATTATTTTTCGATTTTTTTTTTTAAGATTTGAAGGTTAGGAAATTTAAAGAACATTTTTATGTTAAAAAATCAAACAATATTCGTTAGAAATATTTTTATAAGATGCTCGATTCGATTTTGTAATATATATATAAATATATTTTTATATTTTTTTTCAATTTAAATTTGCACAAGTTTTCACGCGAGTTCTTTAAATTTCCTTCTCTTTGCGATCGTTGGCATCTTGTATAATATTCAATGCAGCTACAACGGTAGCCGGCGCTGGCAGCAAAGCTGCTGCTGCTGCATCTGGCATCCGTGGTGGTAGTGCCAAATCAGCATCACCGATTTTTGCATCTAACTTATCGCTCTTTGCATTTGCGTCAATATCATTTTTCAATGATTTCAAAATATTAAATTCAGCTGAGCAATTCGATGCACTGATCGCCGAGTCATCTGACTTTTTCTCGGTAGCTGTACCCTCAGCTGTTGCAGCTGTTAATTGAATTTTTTGCTCCAATTCAGTTTCAACGGACGGCATTTTTGCTGCATTGATGGAGACCGTTATTGCTGATGGTGGTGGAGGTGGTGCCTCATTTGTCAACGTTTGCAAATGAGCGGACAAAACTAACGATGGCGATGATAATGGTGGCAATGGCGCGATTTGTGATTCGGATGGCGGTGAGCGCATGAGCGAGCTTTTAGCAGCTACAGATGGTTGTATTTCAGCTGTATGTGAAGAATGTGAAGAATGACATGGTTACAACAATTTCTTTTCGAACCTAATAAATTGTTCTTTTCTTTATATGTAGTATATCAGTATTAAACTTAAACGAGCAGTCAGGGGCAAGTTTAGGCTTCGGAAAATTGAGTGAACTGCACTAAAGCCAACGCTGTTTCACGCAGTCGGAGAAGGCATATATTTGTATATATGTATAAAATCCTTCTATTAAGTGCCTAGAAAATGTGGTGGAGTAACTAACTGAAAACGTGTACTCACTTCTGTCGATGTTGCGCTGCAAATGTGCGGCAACTCTGTGGCGTGCGTCGTTGAACTCCAAATGCAGACCCAATCTGAGCAAAGATGGATTCTTTTCCACCAATTCGGTTATTTCCATTTCGATCTTATTACCGAGCACTGAGGATCGCTGCAAGGCAGTTAATATTTTTTGTTGTTGAATTACATTTGGAATACGGTAATGAGAATGAGAGTACTTACTTGATTGGAGGCCCTGAACTCTTCAATTGTGCGGCACTTGAGCAGGGCTTTCACTAAGGTCACTATAACAGGCGGACTAATGAAATTTGTCTCAACATTTAATACTCTCAGGGTTTTGCTTTTCTCAATTGCTTCAGCCAATAAGAGAGCTGTCTTGTCAGTAAGACCGACATTTGTTAAGGAAAGAACTTCCAAATTTTCATTTTCAGGCAGTACTTGGAAAAGTTGTTCGAATTTCTCATCGGATATGTTCTACAAATTATAGAAATGTTAGTTTGAAGTACAATATAATTCTGAATTTTCTCGGAAATTTATTCAAATACCTTAATGTTATTTAAGTTCAGTTCAATCAATTTTGAATCGTTATCTTTTACGCGTTTAATTGATTCTTCGACATCTGTGTTATTTGGTGGATCCATGGGGAATAATTTTGGTTGAGTTGATTTTGTAATACCATCCCAACCCATGCCAACTGGTTGACCTTTGTTCAACAAAGAAGCATGATATTGGTCCTGATTCATCATCGAGTGGAAGCCAAGAATAGCTGCAAATGAGAAAGCATAACAGATTTTTGATGGTATGAATTTTCAGAAACATTTTCAAATTAAGCATATTTTTTTCAAGACTTGCTAATCTTGGTTGTTTTCACGTACCAGCCAGATCGATAATCTCTTCTTGTGTAGCATCACTCAGCGCATGCTCATACTCCTCACCCAAATCGATGGCGATCTGTTCCTCAGCGGCTACTTCACGGTCATCTCTTGGTGGTGCTACCCATTTTTTGCCACGTACTGTACCCTTAACGTACGGCTCAAATTCGGGCTCATCGGGTGTTTCTAAGGCCTGCTTATTAATATGCTCGATAAGCTTTTTGCGATTCAACGGACCAGTGGGATCTTTGGCGCATTCATAACTGCAACGTTGATCGGGTGGCAGGAAATTGTCCTGAGAAAAGAAAGAATTACAAGTATGTTACCATCAATACGACATATCATTAATGTACATACAGAATTACAACAAAAACACACCCGTAGTGAATAGTTTCATGCAAACTTGATTAGTATATTTTTTAGGCTATGGTTGTACTTTTTTTTTTGTTTAACAGAATGTGTAAAATCAGGTTCCACAATTTTATTATTTCCGATCCTCGCTGAAATGTATGCAGGATTTACTGCGTTTCATGGAGGACTAGTATTTTTACACAATTTTAGATTTTTTGACTGGCGTACACAATTTATATAAATAATTAAATTATAGGAGAATACACTACTTACATCGGGATCGACTTCTTTGGCCAAAATATTGATTTCTTCCGGTGACAATTGTGCCAGCAGAGCATCAACATCCACCTCATCATACTCGCTCAAATCCTTGCCATACAATTTGGCAGGCGTAGTGAGAGTGGTAGTCTTGGTTGTCGATGAGGTCTGAAAAGATAAAAAGTAAAAAACAAAAACATTAAATTTGGCATCAACAAATGTCGAAATCAAAATAAACACATGATTAAATTTTTATTTGAGTTTGCAATGTTGAAGCGAATGCCAACTTTTTTCAGCGCCAAAGTGGTCGGCGGTTGCGGTGCGCGTCTTTTCACTTTCGGCACTGGACGCAACTTTACTCTCTGGAACTCAGCCACCACTGACGGTGGTTCTAGTGGCTTTGTGGACGAGTCCATGAGCGGCCTTTATTAAATAGCTTTAATATTTTATAAACACTGCTTTGATTATGAGCTTGTTGCGCGCAGCGTACGCTACTCGGGTGAATACTTGGAAATGTAATAAACGTTTGGCGCAACAAATTACTGCTTGCCTTCGAAAAAGAGGCGTTGCAGGTACATAAGTAAGGAAATATGTGAAAATTTATAAATCAATATTGCATTTCCTCATATATGCGTCCAGTACAAAAACTAATCCAATTAAGTCGAAAGCTTGAAGTGTTTACCTACCATTTGGCAGCGCAAGAGAATGAATCATTCAATGTGATCAACGGAAGACTGTGAAAACTGTTGACGCTTTCGTGGGTAGGAAATGCGCACCTTCGCTTGCCGTCAAAGTTCAAATGCGACTGACTGTCTAGTCGGCGACAAGAAATCTATTTCAGGTCGGCCGCTTTAACGATTTGTGTCTTTGGTTTTGGTCGGCAAACTTCCACAACGAAACCTTTAACAAAGCAAAGCCAGCTCGAAAACGGGCAAATGAAAAGGGTTCGGCGGTCATTGTTCATGCTCGAGTGAGGTGGAGTAATAATGACGACGGCAATGCTCGGCACGCTTAGTTAACGCAGTTCGTCTGTAGTACTGTCGTGAGTTACATAGTCAGTCACACATAAGATTTAGCTTAGCAGTCAGCGGAAATTAAAATGAGGCATTGCGGATCAGCGAGCAAGAGTCGTCAAACCACTAGTGAACCTACCAAACAATAACAATGCATGCTCATACTCGCCAAATGCCATGCGGCTGCACCCGAAATGCTTGATCGCAAGCACATTTGTAGATATGACCTAAGGTTGCACAATAAGCAGCTGCGGCCGCGCAGCGAGTTTGTTGAGACCCTACATAGAGGCGAATACAGTTAAAGGTTTTATTGCTACTTTTGTGACTCAGTTTTCTGCTGCGGCGATGCATGGCATCAGCAGGCGGCTGGTGGACTCAGTGAGGCTGGCAACGCAAGTAAGCCAAACTTCAAACCTAAATTACATATATACATATACAATATTTAGTTGTGGTTCTTTGAGTTCAAGAGCCTCATTTGAACTAGTGACTGCCAAAGGCTGGTTAAAGCGAGCATGGCGAGCATCAGTATTTTGTTTTTATTATGTGGAAGGGAAGTGGAGCTAATAAAATGGAAATCGAGAGTTAAATAATGTCAGCATTCAGAAGCCAAGTCAAAGCGAGTCAGTTGAGCACAGGCATACTTCAGAGCATAAGTTGCATGTGTGGGCTACATAGTAGTTTAGTGGGGATTCGCCTAAATATATTACTATTAATAAATATATACATATATAGGTATATAGAACGTTCTCGTGCCAGCGACTTCCTCATTCATATCCATTTGCTATCCAACAAACCCTTGCAAGAGGCTTCAATGCTACCTCGATTAAAGTTTATACTTCGGAACCCTCAGCAAGCACGCATTACAATCCACATGAAACAGTGTGTAAGAGGTTTTTAATTTGTATGCAACCTACTCACTAAGCATCAACCAAAGTTCAAGTAGCGTGACAAAAGCGCTTGAATTGTTAAATCGTGATATTGCCACGATCGGCGATCGAATTCGACATGCAACGTTGGCTAAAAAGCCGCACGAAGAGTTAGTGGCCAAGCATAATTTGCTGCACTGCATAAGTATTTATGCGCGACTGTTCATGCTACATTTATTTCTTGCAGACACTAAATGCTAACTTGTTTCGAAAACATTGCGGTAGTTGCGACCCCTTACATCCGTTCTCAAGCCCATTTGGAGTCCGCAGACCAGTCGCTTTGAACGTTTTAAATTCATCGAGCGTGACGCAATCAAAAGCGACCTTAAATGGCAATCTTCGTTTAACAGGCGCGCTACAATCCCATTGACTTCTGCGTCGCTTACTAGCAATTTTTCCCCCACATTTTTAATATGTACAAACAGGGTGCCGCGAGGCTTAATATATCGCAAACATTTGATTAGGGTATTTTCATAGCGGAAAGCTGCACTATGTCGATTTGACAATATTTTGGGGGGTCTTATAGTGGAAGGCATAGACCTACGAAAAAGCTATTCGCTATTGTAAGAGGTGTGTTCAAAAATTAGCGGGTATTTTAAAATTTCGCGGGATTGGAGACCTAAATTGTTAAAATATTTATTCAATATGTTGATATACATGCCATTTCAGCTGTATTCATTGCATACTTCGGCTGCAGCGCCGCTAAGGTTAGACCTGTTTTTATGAGCTTGGCGATTTTCGTTTGTAAATAGAAATGTATTAAATAACTTGTTCGTGAATTCTTGGCCAAAAACAATACTGTAACGATACCCTAGCCTCCCTATACGCCAGACCTGGCTACGTGTGACTCTTTCCTATTTCCAAAAATGAGATGAGATTAAAAGCGCAACGCTGGAAGAACTAAAGGCTATATAGCATAAGTGCATATTATGGCATGCGAACTATTTTGAGGGCGACAGCATTAATGTAGAACATGAAACTAACAAATATTTTCTTCAAATGTATGTACAATATATATAGAGTTTAATTTCTTTAAATGAAAAAAATCAGTTCGTCAAATTTTTTATAGAAAAAATAGGGTGGCTCACCCTGTATATGGATGTACGTAGCTGTGCATGATCATAAACAACGGAAATTCAGACTCAGGTGTAAATATCTTTTTTTCTTGTTTTTGTTGTTGTTGTTATCTGTTTATGTTGTCTTTGCTTGCGTCTTTTATTGTATGAGAAAAAAATTATTGTATTCATGTTCTTTACACCACCAACTCATACTGTGTCCAACTAATAAGCAGCGCGTAAAACCGGTTCGTGTGAAACATACAAGTAAAAAGATAACAATAAATAATACATAGTAATCAAAAGTAGTGAGTCGACAAGCCCCACGTACAAGTACTTGAAACTTGAAAAGCGGTAATGACAACGACGTCATCTCAGACAGCCAAAGCTGGGTAAACGAACTGGTCTTGTAGTTTTTGTTCATAGAAAATTGACCCATATATGTTGGCTACAATATTTATGGAAAATATACGCAAGTAAATTCGTAAACAAACGGTAAACAGGTGGTAGGCAAGTTCGAAAAATTCGAATTTATGTTGATAAGTTAATTTTAATAAGTCAGTCTCATTCAGTATGGCCAGACCTTATGGTTTCTTAGCTAATGATGCTCGATTAGTGAATACAAAATTCGGAGAGAAGGTTTTAGTTACCACTCAATTGGCTCTATGAAATGTCGGTCACTACTATATCGATATTGGGCCAAAAATGGAGGTATTTTACATTAATTATAAGAATAAAATAATTAGAATACGAACGTATAAGTCTTCATTCGTAAGCTTTATCATTATAAATGTCAAACGTGTGCTCATCACTGTATGTTTTCTGCGTTCAAAAACATGTTTATGTATTTAAACAACAGTTTTGCTTTAAATTTTGGTTATTTCATTATAAATCATTTTAAACTCTCGAACCCAGGCGCTTATATTAATAAAATATAATTATAATACCACAACAATAGGTGTGTTCGCCAACCGATAGATAAATAATACAGAATTTTATCATTAATTAGTAACCTAAACAAGATTTATTATTTAACAACTGAAGCTAAATACTAAAAATAAGCAATCACTCTGCTAAGACAGCTCTGAATGTTGAACAAGAACGCTCTTGAAAGCTGCCAAATAGCGAGGTAGTCATATGTACATAGGTGTAGCGTGTCCTTGAGCATAAAAATGAAAAGGCAACGATTTTGCATTGAAGTCAGAAGTAATGCATTTATAGCAATATTTACAAGGTATACGCTGCGATGCGGCAGTTATTGCAAGTGCCGCTTAATTATATTTCTAGCATCGAAAGGTGAGTTATTTGCATGCATTTTTTTATATTACAACGAGCAAATATAGTGTTTATGCCAGAGAAGCTTCGGATTACAGAGCTTACGTGGAGTCTATATGTTGTGATGCCTGACCGCTGCAAATGGTGTTTGAGCGCTGTGAATATGCATTTTGTTGAATATGCAAAATTGACGTGTTGCAAACAAGTAGCAATTGAGCTCATGGTCTAATCAAACGTGAGACAGCACACACATGCCCAGATATAAATGCTTTCATAAATTTAATACATAAATCACGCAGACTAAAACGGGAAAAAACAAACATTGAGGACAACCAGTTGATCTGAGGCATACAACAACAAATGCAACTGCAAACACGACTTTTATGAAAATTGCAATCGCGCGAATATTTACACCGTTGACCCAGAGACTACCGCAGTTTGAATGTTAGAATATCGTGTTAAATTGGCACTCTCTGTGCAAGGGTCTACACTGTTTTTACAATTGCTTGGCAAACCTTCAAGTCGTTTCAACCACTAACTAAATAATATTTATGGAAAAATTATAATCAAGCGATATTAATAGCATTTTCGGTAAATTAAAATTTAATTCGAAAAATTTCGAAATTCGCATTTGTAGATAGACCAATCAAAAGCAGGCTTTTATGACTCTCTGACCGCTCTTCTCAGCTGGTTTACCGAGGAAAACTCATTATTTAAGAAATCAGGAATATCCTTGACTTCAAGGTTCTTTAAATATTTTTGAAGTGAAACGAAATTCCAATGAAACAAGAAAAAATGTTAACTTAATACAGTTCACAAATCCAAAGTTAACTACAAGAACTTGATTCTGATTGTTCAGTTTGTATGGCAGCTATATGATATAGTGATCTGATCTGAATAATTTCCTAGAAAAATACATTGTTGCCTTAGACAATAATCCATGCCTAATTTCGTGAATTGCAGCGTCACAGCTTCTTAGTGATGAAAGGACAGGTGCAAAATTTAAAAACGATAGCTTAAAAACTGAGGGACTAGTTCGTATATATACAGACAGACGGAAAGACGAACGGATAGACAGACGGACACGGTTAAGTCAACTCAGCCCATCATGTTGATCATTTATGTATATATTTTATAGGGTCTCCGACTCTTCCTTCTGGGTGATACAAACACCGTGGCAAACTTAATTTACCTGTATAAAAATCAAATTTAGAGCAGAGTTCCCAAAACATGTTTTTGAAAGTGGTAAACCCACATCTATTTTTAAAAGGCATTTTATTTGATAAAAAAAATTTAAAATAGTATACATACACAGAAGTTTATAAACTTTAGAAATCGGTAAGGCATTTTGAAAAAAATTTTGGACTCTTGATCCCGTAACCGTAAACCGCGGTGAGGAAGATTTTTCTGCATAAAATGATCTTAGATCCTAAACCCAAAAAAAGGTATTATTACTATATATATAATAGAGGTTATGATCGTGGAACTAGTCAAAATTTACTTTTTTGACAAAATGGCTGATTTTTAAATAAAGTATTTTTTTATGAAGAAATTTACACTTAAGGATTAAGGGGTAGAAGCAATGTAGCCTCGAACAAAAGACGGCCTATTTTCAATTAGTTTTTTTCATATAAAAAATTAAATATTTCATTCAAAGAAACATTTTTTACAAAGATACATAAAATTTCAAAAGAAAATATTCAAAACTCGGTCATTACGAAGTCATTTCCGACAGTCCCTTGGAAAAAGCGTGCCTACACGTTGACAGCAGAACTTCTTGCAGGATCATCCGAAGTAAACAGAAAAAAATACATGTTTTAATTAAGACTATAAACTAGGTACTGGACGAAGGAAAAAACAAAAAAGTGAAAATTGTATTTTAGGCAGACGTTTTTACAAAAAATATGCAAATTTTGGTGAAAATTTGTGGAAATTTTTTTTTTAAATACAAGGCCTTGTAAATTATATATCCTAACCTGTGTAAAATTTCATTAAGATCGGTTGAGTAGTTCGTGAGATAACTTGACAACCGACTTTGTAAGCACAGTTTCGAGAAAAACGCGTTTTAAGTCTTAAGTGACTATATATGTAGCTGATCTCGAGCGCGCAACTTTTCAAGGCTATATCTCCAAAACTATTACTCGGATCAACTTGAGCATTTAGGTCAATACTCTAAAGATTTTATAAAATTAAATAAGACAATATAAAAAAATCGATTTTTTGTAGCCGACATGGTTGTCATGTAACCTTAGCTGATCATTCGTCACGGTTAAAAAGTTAGAAATAAAAAATAAGAATGAATTTACTAAAATATAATATATCGCGATATTAATTGAATTATAATATAAAAAAATCGATGACTATAAAAACCGTCCCGGATTTAGCCGGGAAATATATGGTCATCTGAATATAATCTCTTAAAAAATCGAAATTATTTTTAAAAATCTTATTCATTCCTTAAGAAGATCGAGTAAAAATGTCAATTCGATCCGTCCAACCGTTTCGGGGAAACTTTTCTCACCGACTCTGAAATCAGCGTGTCGAGAAAAACACGTTTAAATTTTGTATTGTATTTTTATTATTTAATATACATATGTACATTCGAATTCAGAAATGAAAATAACTTTAATTTATATAGATATACCTATATATAAATATATATATGAGATACCCAATTTACCATAATTGTTTTATGATTCTGAACTTTATTTAATTTCACGCCCTACCAATTCAAACCTTTTAAAATTTTAAATAATGTAGATGACATATGATTTCAAAGTAACTCTTACAATTTTCTTCAGTTCGCCCAAACCCAATAATACCCGGAAAAAAATGCGTGTTCAAGAACCGAAAGGTATGCTAGACCAATTCAGCTCAAAGCTCGCCAACTGAACTACCTCTTCTAAACAAACACTTAAATTTCTACACGAACATTGCAAGACCTCAACGTATGTAAATACGTCCAGTCGGCTAAATGTACCGCAACCTGATCCAATTAAAGCACACCTCTGCTGAACGTTGTAAACCAGCAGACACATTTGCAGATAGAGAAATTATTGGATGAAATTCACACCAACAATCAACAATACTAAAATATGAATGGACGCACAATATTTGTTTGAATGCAGCGGCGTGTCTGTGTGTGTGTGCCTATTCACGTTTCACCAGGGTTGCAAAGGTAATGAAGACAAATAGGAAACGTGACCACAACTTGTTGCCGTTTTTTCTTGGCAAACAGTTATATTTGCAGTTCAGCGGCTTTTCGTTGACCGAATTGTGTGACGGAAAACAGCATAGTTATAATAAAATTGTAGAATCATTGATGTGGAATAACAAAACCAATAAGCAACGCAAAAGAAGTAGGCGTCTTAGTCTACGTAGTGACATTAATTATATCCAGTTTGTCGCAGCGGTACTTGAGACGTATTTGTGGCAAAAATGCGTAAACAACTATGAATATCTGACTTAGCCCAGATATTCGTTTATGTGTGCGATATATTTTCTGCGTCTGGGAACCAATCATGTCACACACTTATTCTGCGTTACTATTAATCCGATATCGGCTGAAAACCGAAGTGAGGCGTCGAAATGATTTGCAAAATTTAATATTAACGGGATTATCATTTGAGAGAATTGGCACCGAAATCACTTATTTCGCTTTCTTGGACTACTTTTCATTGAGAGATTGAGAGCATTATTGGCAGCCGATGTGGGTAAGTAGGTGGTGAGTGGGCATCGAGTAAACGGTGATGCATGAAATTTGTGCTAAGCGGCTATTAAATATTGTTTGGTTTGCAGCGGCCAACATACGAGTAGTTGCCAAATTAATTCGAATGAAGACAAAAGCAAAGCTAAACTCGTAACGTATATAAGCAAAATGTAGACTTTTTTCGACAGAGAACTCGAGAAGCCAAACATCTGTACTATCACCATACAAACTGACCGATTAAACTGAAAATTTTGTATGGAAACTTTTTTATTTATGAAGGGTATTATAGCTGCGGTGCAAGCGAAGTTAATGCTGTTTCTTGTTTTTGTCTTTTAAATGCTGTAAGGGTAAAAGTTTTCCAAAACAAACAGTTTTGCTTAATTTTTTATTTAATAAAGATCAAATGTTGTTGTTGTTTTTCTCCAAAATCAGCGCAAGGCCCGAAAAAAGGAAATGTGTGCAAAACAAGCGCTTAAACATGTAAAATTACACACCCAGACTCGCACACAACCGCTTTTACATATTCGTGTTTAACAAGCTACTCACAAATGGTAAAACAAAAAGCAAACAAAAAATAACAATCAAGAAGGGCTAAATTCGGATGTAACCGAACATTTTATACTCTCGCATTTTGAAAAAAAAAAAAATTAACTGGAAATCTTTCAAATTCTTATACATTTTCTCATATAAGGTGTTAGAGGGGGTAGGGAATATTTTGATCCGATTTTCACCAGTTTCGGTATTAGGACATACCATTACCAGAAATATAAGCTCTCTGAATTTCATTAAGAAACCCTACAGATTACGTAATATAATATACTATATACATGTAAGGTAAAAAATCAATCGAAATTTTGAAAATATTTATATTAGGTATATGGGAGCTGAGGAAAGTATTGACCCAATTTTACATATTTTTGGCACAACGGCATGCTGTCATTACAAAAATATTCTCCCGAAATTTCAATACCCGACCTCACAGATTGACAGATATGTGCGTTGAAAAATCGACCATATACACTGGGGTCCTCATATTTGGTGTCTGGGTTCTTGAAAAGTTATAGTACGATTTCGACAGTTCTTAAGCGTAAGATGAAATACCTTGCGAGCACTATTTTTGCAAAGCTTTAACCTAATAACTTCACTGATATTTGATTTGTATTCAGTAAAGTTAAATAATCTGATGGAATATGGGGAGTAGGCGTGGTTGTCATCCGATTTTGCAGTGTAGTATTATAGAAATATTTGGGTAACCTCACACACCAAACTTGGTTAAAATCGGTCAAGTAGTAGATAGTATAGGCAATTGACCCTTTCCGCTCATCTGCAATACCAATCCCACTTTTGTGCAAAGGAAAACGTGTGAGAAGTTTCATCAATATATCTTAATTTTTACTTAAATTATCGCTTGCACGGACGGACAGACAGATAGCCACTCGAAATGCAACTCGTCTCGTCACCCTGATCATTTATATGTAACTCCATATCTGACTCGATTAGTGTCAGGTGATACAAACAACCGTTAGGTGAACAAAACTATTATACTCTGTTGCCATATATTGCGAGAGTATAAAAATGCATATGAAAGCTGTAATGAGCAGTAAGCATACAAATGTACGAGTTTGTAGTGGCAGACAACTTTCCGTTTTGCGAGCTTTGAAATCAAAAAACTGAAAGTTTGATGCTCGAACAAATAAAACTGGAAAATTAACACACAAAAATAAACAAAAACAACAACAAAATTAGCATTTCATAAAATCATTAGTACTTTGGCGGTTGGTAGTTGTGTCGGTCTGTGTGTGCTTCTGCAATCTGTAAACTACAGAGATTAATTAAAATGCGAATAGGGACGGCTGTTGAATAAACAATAAAGACTCTTTCAACAAATATTCAGCGAAGACAAAGCCAATACACGTGCAAGAAAATTTTTAAAAATTCATCAAAAAAAAATTTAAGAATTTCGAAGTATGTATGTATGCACTTAGATATAATTAACTGGTTTGCTAAATGCTTGCAATTATTTACTGACATTTATCGCAGCACGCAACAAGCAGTCTGCACTCTACAATGTAGAGTCTACTTGTACTCAACCCAGGTCAGTTATGAAATGAACCGGAGAGTGCGAATAAAATTAGCGTTTAATTTCACTTCTGTCAAAACTAGCTTATTTGCATGACTTCCAACTATTTATACCACGCTGCTCCACATAAGTTAACGCCGCTAAACGAGTTGGCCGTTCGTAAGCAGTTTCTAATATTTTTCTTGGTGTTTGATTGTCGCAGATAAGAAGAGAAGTTGTTTCAAACACAACTTCACCGAAGAAAATACTAAACCAAATGAAAATCTGTTATTTTTAGGTTGCAAGCTGTCATCAGACAATTTGTTGCATGAATATACCGTAATAACGGTAAAATGAAAAATACTTGGAGAAATTAAATGTGAAATATCGATTTCACTCTTTTGCTGTCAAGAGAACGTGGCATGCAATAGAGTAACTGAAATTGATCACAGCGAATATTGAAATTGCTATAAAAAATTAATTTCTATAATATTTTAAGAGGTTACATCCATTTGAGAATTTATAAAAAACGATTTTCAGTTAAATATATTCGTATACCGACTGCAATTATATTTGAGAACATTTTTCGAAATTTTGAAGTTGAAATAGTTTCGGAAGTCTCAAAACAATAAACGCGTTTTTTTCGATCGAAAGGATAAGATTTTTGATGATAATTTGAATTTTGAGTAATTTTTAAGCCAGTCTGAAATGTTGTTTTTTTACGACCTCTTTTGCGAAGCCAACATTTTCTCAAAAATCAAAATGTTGACTAATTATTTGCACATTATTTGTAATCATCAATAGCAATAATAAATGTAACAGGTTTTTGAATTGGAGATAACTTTAAGCAAAAAATGCTTTCTCAGCGGCAGACACCTTTTCTCAACGGTACTCTTGGAGATCGGATACGGCATCGAAAGATTACCGATTAATAAACTACATTAATTTCGGTAAAAGTGCACTTTGTTTTGTTTATTTAATAAATAAAATTGCTGCTTAAAAAAAATCACAAAAAACACGTTTTTTTCTAATTATATATCCAAACATATACGATATACCTTGAACAAAAGCTAAACAAAGACCAACTAAATAATATATAACAACGCAGCAGTTAAACAAAGAATTTCTCATTAATGCTTTACCATATTAGTTTATACGGAAACCACACGCAATTGGGAAGGAATTCAAGGTAGAAAAAGCTGCTTAGTTGTTGTGTTCATAGTGCCAAATGCATTGGATAAGCTATTGCTGTTTGTTCAATTTGATCGATCGGCTTTAAATTCTACAATTTATGCTAATCTGCTATGTGTGTTAGTTATATTATTTATATTTATTAGATATTTTCTTTCAAATGCATAATATACTCGTATTGAAATCAAATGGAATTTACAAATTATACAGATTTTTTTCATTGATTCCTAAAATTTCTTTCTAGTATTGTTTTGTTATAACAGAGCACGAAAAAATTATTTCGGAAGATAGCCAACTAAAAAATTATGACCGATTTAATAATGATGATAATGTTTGTTGTTATATATCTGTATGCAATTGAGCGTAATGCCAAAACAATTTGCAACAAAAAGCTAAAAAAACAAGTTGTAAAAAAAAGTTGATTAAATGCGTGTGGCATGGCTCAATCCATACCAAACAGATATACATACATACATATACACGCACACGCTTTTTATGCAAATATATGAACAAGCAAACCCATGATAATTGGGTTAGTAAATAAATTCGAATTTAAGTGCTTTTGCTTTATTTTTCGAGTGTTAATTATTTGCATAAATTAACTAAATTTTAAGATATATTTTCTTGGCTATGAGACTACGGACCAACAACTGCTGCTGATTTATATATGTACATATATATTGTACATGCGCTTTATATAATTTCAATTTATTTATATTGGTTTTCATTATTCTTTACACTTCATTATGGATTTAATAATAGTTTTGTGGATAGCATTTATGTACCGAATTTCGACATTTCTAATTTATCGGAATGAATATATGGTCACTTAAAAGGCAAAACAACGTGTCGTAAAAAAATTCGAAATTATGTTTTTTAATTGAAAAAAATCTGTTGCAGATGCCAAACACACTGGTCGTCCAAAAAAAAGTTATTCAAATGACAATACCGAAGCTGTGCGTGAGAGTGTCTGTGACAATCCAGCAACCCCAATCGATAGCGCGACTTGATAACCCAGTTCTTTTTTGGCGAATTATGATGATATTGATTAGGCCAATATGTGGTTTTAACAAGATGGTGCCACATGTCAGACAGCCCGTGAAATACTTCAATTACTGTATGAGACATTTGCAGGTCGCGTACTCTCTTGTTTTAGTGATTAGAATGGGGCCTTTAGATCATGGGACTTAGCACCATTAGATTTTTTTATGGGATTATTCAAAATTACAGCTCTATTGCAACAAGCCCACAACTACGCGTGATTCAAAGGAGGAGATTCAATGTTGCAGCAATGAAATAAAACAAAATTTATGCAGAATAGTCATGGAAAATTTCAAAAAATTTAATTGTAATTTAAAAAAATTACAATCGAAAGACTAAAAACCCTGTTTTTTTATTTAATTCCAATTTTGCGTTATTTTTGGAATACCCTTTATAACCGTAATTTAAATGGAATAGTTTCTATTTTATATTGCTTTTCCGTTAATGCAACTGTAGCAAGACTAGCGGTATTTTTCTCATTTTCAACCCTATCGGCATACTAAAGGGGCTTCAATTTTTAATCAATGCGTTCCGATGAATCTGATGACACTAAGAATATTTTTGATTTTTTATCCGTATTTTCGAGTAGAGTTGTCACCCAACATTTTTTACATACAACTATAAAGTATTTCATTACAAACAAGTTTTTTGTGCACTTTAAACTGTCAAAAACAAATTTAACCCGTTCAATTCAATTTCAGGTATTTCAGAAATTTAGTAAACATTTCTACTTAGATTCATATACATATGTATATTAGGGTGGGCGAAAAAAAAATACTCTCTTAGCCTGGGAGTAAAATTTATAAATTTAAAAAAAAGAAAATTTTTTTTAACATCTAGAGGCATTTTAACATCGAGTTAAATTTTTTTGGTTTAAACTCTACACATTTATTTTAACGCTTAAGGAAAGCATGTTGTCGTTTAAGACTTTTTTTAAAACTCCAATAATGAGCACAAAAATATTTTTTATGTTGATAAATTTTAATTGGCCAGAAAGAGAACTCTCCACAGCTCCTAAAACACTTATCAAAAATTTTAACTCTTAAAAAAAATTGTAACTCGATAATTACTTTAAAACTGAGGGGGTCTCTCGATTTTATAACCTAAAAAATTTACCCTCAGGGTAAGCAAAGAAAACCCTAATGTATATATAGGTACTTGCAAACTTCCATAGGTGTATTTATTTGTGCATAACTCCCATCATTCATATACATATGTATGTATGTATGGATATGTGTACATACATAGATCACACTCAAATTCAATTCAAAAGTTTGATGGAGAAAAAATGAAGAGCATGAAAAATGTATTGTTGAAAGTTATACGTTGTTGTTGTAATGCATGCACATGTGCCATAGCCATTGGAAATTTGCCACAAGCGCAGCGCTACAGGAAAATGTAATATGTGGTCCATGAAGGGCGAAACTAAGCCGAGTGAGGGGCATTACCAACGGGACTTTTTCGATGAGATAGCAATTTGAGGAACTCTTTGTCAAGCACTTTGAGTACGGAGCGATATTAGTGCGTTTGTAATCACGCCTGAACAAATGCTGGAAATGCTGCAACACAACTAAATATATATATTCATATGTGTATCAATATACAGCTTCACGCTTTGAGGGACACCGAGGAGCACAACCATGCGCGACACGTTTCAAATTGTGACGGCAAGCGAGTGGAAGTGCTAGCTGTAGATACGGAATATTTATTGCATCATAATAGAATTAAGCGTGTAATGAGTTCCGAGGCGTGCCGTGCAGGGCGGTGGCAGGAACGGCGGCAGATGCGCTTAGCGTGGCATTTTATAGCATCGAAAGCATGCAAAAAGCTCTTTAACGTTCAACTCAATCGCAGTTGGCTGCCAAAGCACTTGTCAACACGCCCGGTAATCAGATATTATGCCCGACGCTGCTGAGCGGAGTGCGACGGCGGAGGTTTCAAAGCAATTTCTATGCTCGAGAACATCAGCAGTACTTACGTAATGTTTTTATTTTATTTTATTTTTTTTTTTTGCATTTTTTTTTTCGAATAAAATAAACTGCGTGGTTGCATTACAGTTATATGAGCGCTGTGCACTTATGCTTTTAACAGCAACAGTAGCAGTATTTAAAGCCAGAAAAAAATATGAAACCGCAATGCTTTTGACAGTCAATGCGAACTAACGGCTTTTAAAGCTGTCATTAAAATATCGATGACCTGTTAAAAACCGAGCATGCATATGGAACTTTTTATGTAACCATACTGTGGCGAAGCTTCGACTTTGACATATTTCTAGTTGCTTAGCTAATGTTTGCAAGTACCAAACCGTTTTTAGTGCCATCATAGCCATGGTTAGAAAGTTATGACCGCAAATCTGCACTATCAGCTGATTTTCAAGCTCCTTTATTGGAAATAAATAAAAATGCTTTTTTATTTATCGGCTGTCAGTAAAACTTAAAATATTCAAGGTTAAATTTTTTTCAAAACTAACTAGTTTGCAACTAGTTCGGCGTTGCTGCGAATTCTTGAAATTATGTTCCACCGTAGATTGACTCTACATGAGATGTGAGGTGAAAATGCAGTTGAATTTTTTGGTAAATACTACCACGCCTCAGAATACTCTATAGTAGCGGTTTAGAAAAAGTTTTATTGCTTCAGTTTTCCCTTTAATGGCGCTAATGGAAAACGTGCTTTGCATTTGCAAGGCGCTGAAATACTCGTAGGTGTCTATGGTAAATAGAGAGCCGAGATGTAAAACTTCATAAACGTGCATATATGTACACACATACATATGTAAATATTTATATTCGCGACGCAACAAGTCAGCTGCTGACAGCCTCGGCGAAAGCAAGGGACACAAAAGAAAAGTAATAAACTCGTACTTTAGGAGCGGCGGCCATTCATCATTGATGTCATTTGATTGACTGGTTGTCTCAGTGAAAACTCATTATTGCATTCTTTAGACAGTGGGTGTTCCGAAAGTGGTTTGAACTTAGACGCACGCGATTTGAACGGAGAGACAGCGGGATATTGCAATTCATGGTGTAAGGCTGAGTCCCTGTGATCTTACTTTAAATACCTAAGGTATACAACTATGAAAAATCTTTCACTGTGTTTATACCATCTAAACAAATTTTACTCGGCAAAATAAATGTTTCACGTATTTAAAACAAATCTTTATTATCACTCTCAAAACAGGCTTCTGAGCCAATACAAGCATGCCAACGCTTAATCCAATTTTCCATACACTTGTTAGCAGCGTCGGCTGGTATGGTCGTTTGTGCCTCCAGCGAATTTTGGTTTTTTCGGTTTCGGCTCATTTTTGGAACGCCATTAGCTAGATTGTTGGACAGTTTCGTAAACATATTCATAAATCTACGTCTCGTCACCAGTAATGATGTGTATATTCAGCTATATTGCCAAGCATCTTTTTTGCGATTTCTACTCGACGTTGCTTGTGCAAAAGATGCAGGCCTTTAAGGTACGAGTTGACATGCTTCATCCCGAAAACGTTTACCGAAATGTGTTGAGTCGATACATTCAGATCCTCTGCTATCTCTCTGATGCCAACACGACAATTTTCCAGCACCGTTTCTTTAATCTTTTCGATGTTATCATCATTAACAGAGGTGGATTAATGACGCGCATAAGACGTGCATAAGATTTCGATGACTTCACCAACTTCACTGAATGATTTGCGCCACTCAAATACTGGTGTCCGTGATTACATTGGAAACACAAAATTTCAATCAAACGCGTTGATAAATTTTTTCCATGGTAAATATCACAAAAAAGGTTATACCAATTTAGGTAAAAAAAACTGGTTTAGAAATTAAAAAAAAAAAAAAACAATTTTTGTTTTGTAAATATTATCGTAGTATAACCCTTTAAGAATATGTCCCTAAAAAGATTTGTTGAAATTTCAATTATTTTTGTTACAGCTCACTTTGTGATGCGCCGACATAGTGGATTGGCAGCTCGGCGCGAGCTTTAAAGTCGTTTTTCTTTTAACTACTTTTTTTGGAAACGGTGTGCATGATTTCTCAAGTTCTATTCAATCGATTTACTTGAAATTTTAAACAGAGCTTCTTTATACAATATACTATAAGACTAGGATTTTTGGAATTTTTTATTTTTTAAAAATTCCGAACGGCAAAAAAACAGGGAAATAACGAAACATATCATCTTGTTTTCGGACTTCTAAACTAGAATACCCCCTTAAATGTATCAGTCCGGCTCAACTTTGATCAGATGTGATGGCGGTTTTTGTAGAAATTTTCAAAATTATCACATATTTCCTACATACTTTTTGCAACGTCTATGCTAAGTCAGGCAAAGCTCTACCGCGGCACCCTCTAATTTAGAATTATGGACAGTTTACTATTATTTGCCGTTAATGCGCAATTCGAAGTGTAGCAAACAAATTTTTTACGAAATTAATTGCATCAAAGTAAATATGTACACGAGCGTGTCAAACTAATGGCTGTGAAAAGACATTTTCCCACTTATTTGTGAAAAAATAAATTTGTTCGCTTAGAATGGTGAACAAATGGAATCACGTACTCGAAAAAAAAAATATTTCTTTCATTTGCGAGAAAATAAATGCCGTTTACTTGGTATTATAAACATAGACACATATGTATGTACCTAAGTATCTTCGTGCGAACTCGTGTTTATTTTTTACAAAAAGTTGATTTGTATATATCTTCGCATACAATTATTAAACTCAAGTGCTGAACAAAAAAGTTGTGAATACAAATTTGCAGGGTACATGTTTTATTGTGGAATGTTTAGTGAACACATGTATACGAAGTCATAAAATAGAGGAGCCAAAGAGAAAACAGCAACGTTAACATCGAACGACTTTTGATGTCTTTCACGCCACGCGCATTTTTAACTTAGCAGATGAAAGAAAGTAAAAAATGCGCAAAATTGCATAACATAAATAAAAAATCATTGGTGGTTAATTTATAGCTGCGCATCGTAGTGTTATGTGAATAAACTTTGATAGTAAAAAGCTGAGGGAAAATTAAAGCCTTAAACAAGATGTAGTAAACAATACAACTGTCAAAAATATGTGGTCCCAGTGCAAATATGCATAGGACTTGCCGAAAACTAACGGAAAAAAAGTGTATTTTCTTGCAACTTTCTTCGCTCACAAGAAGTGGCAGCTAAAATTGCTTATATTGGATTCTTACCTACAAAAATTGCTGCGATAGTACTTATGAGTAAGGCACTTGAAATTTTAGATCGGTTTTACTTTAAGAGTATTTTACTGAATTTGGTATCTTTAAAGCTTAAGGGGTTAGGGGTAGTCAGAATTTTCAAAATATCAATATCTTGAAAATATTCTCTGAAAATTTCAAGTTGATCCGATAATTACTTTTTGAGTTAATCGACAAATAACAAATCTACAAATTTTACCCCCAGGCTAAGCAAAAAAAAAAAAAAAAAATTTCCGCTCTACCCTACTATACATGTATACAGCTATATACATATGTATGTATGCTAAAGTGGTCCGATATCGGCGCTTCCGAGTAATGAGCAGCTTCATGGGACAAAACACGTGCGCAAAATTTCAACACGATATCTTAAAAACTGAGGGACTAGTTGTCATATAGACATACATACGGACATGGGTCAATCGACTCAGCTCATCACACTAATCAGTTTTATATACACTTTACATGGTCTCCAACGTTTTCTTCTGTTAACGGTATAATAATAATTCGAGGAAAGTTAATATTAGCATTATATGTACATATTTGAGCTGTGTTTCGAGCAACTATCTATCTATAGAAAAAAGTCATTGTTTGACGCGTTTATGAGTTTTTATTTCTCATAATGTAATTAAGCTCTTTTCCAAGCATTTCGTGCATACTAACATTATTTTAAGTAAATAAGCTTAACAAAGTTGCTGCTTGACAAAGTTGCATTGAATTTCTTTGGTATTTCTCCATAATAATTTCTAACATGGTTAATCACTAGTTTTCAAACATATCTATGTTTCAACAAGCAACAGTTAGAGAAACGGCATTTATACAACTTTTTCAAGCTATTTTAATTAGTCACAAAATAAATAACGACTTGACAATAGTTCAAATGTCTCACTAAAAATGGAAAGCATAAATTACTTGCATTAGCGGTAAAAAAAATGAACACTTGCATGCTTATGTTTGTGTTGTATGCACGCACAAGTGTATAAATCAATGAACAATGAAATGCTTGCTGCAACCGTGCCTGAGAGCTGCCATTAATTTCAACACCTTACAATGATTGTCAGTTCAAACAGTAATTCATCAAATATGAGCACTTTTACAATGACTGGCTGTTGTTTTTGTTGCTGGCGGCGGCAATGGTGACTTGCATGGCTGCGCAAAATGCTATGCAACCGCCGCTGAGGCATGCAGCACACCGAACGACGCCTGTTTTGGGCGTGTTATGGGTTTTCACGTTGCGAAGGCTTTGTGTGGAAAACACAGAGGCAAACTTTACGTGATAAAGTGTTGTGTGTAACAAAAAAAAAACGGCGCATATTAACAACGATTACAGAAGTCTTTAAAATGTAAGCATAATAGCTTGATGGGATTATTTTCGAACCAAAGCATGTATTGCTATTCATAATCGTGTGGAACGGCACGAAAGTATTTTTTCTCGATTTTACAAGTATAAAAATTGTTGCACGCGTGAGCACGAAAACATTTAGCCTAGTTATACGATTATTGTGAAGACTTCCTATGAATGCATCAATTGTAGTTTTGTTGTTTAACTGCGCTCAAAAGACTTCTCAAGAGATATTTAAGGATTTAAATTTTTTTGGCGCGATGAAAAATAAATCATATCGCATATTCTAAAAAGCAGAGAAAATCCATCGTGATGAGAGTGTGTTGATCAAGCATACATATGTATATTCTTGAATTGTTTTATTACTTTATGTTATAACATATTTTATACTTACTTAGCATACATAATATAATCAAATTGATTATGGCTAATATTAAATTATACTTTTAGGTCTTGAAGCAACCCTTATTGGTCACCCTTAGTCAACAATATGTGGACGACTTTATCACTGATGTAATAACCATATTTAATAATATATAAATGGTATAGTAGACTGCAAATATTTAAGGCATTATCAAATTCATCTTACCTGAAAAGAAAATGAAAAAAAGAATTATTAAAAAGTTCCCCAGTATGAATAAAAATGTATACTTATAAATTTCTAAACGAAATAAATAACATTCACAATTTCTGTGACAAAAGTAAATAAATATAATTTAAAAATAACTATGAAACACGCTTTTAACGCATTTCAAACTAAAAAGTGAAACATAATTCTTTATATAAACTGAGAGAAATATTGACCGAAAAATACGCGTATTATTGTGAAAAAGCGTGCGATGGTCTGTCGAATATTTTTCGTATATCGAGCAAATATCAGATGCCAATTATATAGCTATACTATACTTTCATAAAATAATCAGTTGGCTTTACTTAAATCAGATTCCTAAGAGCTTTTAAAGAATTTGTCATTTTGAGAATATATGTACATATGTAGAATTGCATTCAGTATCTTGAGTAAATATTTTTTATTAATTTTTTCAGAAAGCTTGAACAATTTGGTTAACTAGGTACTTCTTAAAATAAAAATAAAATAATTTTTAACGAAACGGTTTATCTTATCATATATGATTATATTTTGGCGGCTATATACTAAAAGCTTTTTTATGATTATATGCATGTATAGAACAATTATATATTCAACGAAACAGTGAATTGCATTGTTCAATCAGTATGTGCGAGTATGTACTACATCGTGCTTTTTAACTACCGTGTCTCTATAGTCCCCCATCACAAAATCTACCACTTTCCCACATATTTGTATATGTACATACATATTACATTATCCACAAGCATCGAGTTGATTGACATCGGGGCGTCACAGCGTAAATACTTAAAACAGGTACACTTGGCGATAGGGCGGCTACCACGCTTTTTCGATTATGGCCCTACCATGGGCCAGGTACATACATACATACATTTACATATGTAATTAATCACGACTTAATCGCATTGGCAATAAATTGCGAGCGCCCGTCAGAAAACCGCGTTCGCACAATTACATTTGTTAATTACTTGAAAAAAAATTGCAAGAAAACAATTTCGTATAAAGATATGGAAATGAGAGTCTAGCTAAAGTTCCATATACATATGTACATATTATTGTGACGGTCAATTGCAGAAAGGATTTTCGGAAGATAAAATAACATTTAAAGAGACCAATAGAATCTCAAGTGCAGCGATGTATTAAATTTCTTACGGATATTTCAAGAACTGACGAAGAAATTTTTATTATGCCGAAATAAAAATCTTCAATTAAAAATTGCTGGCTCGAAACCGGTTTTAACCCGTTATTCTCTTAGGCAAAGATGTTCGGAATAATACGTTGAACCTTTCCCACATTTTACAATATAGCTTGAATAATTGCATAAGTGTAGAAAATTGTACACCAACAATTTGTAAATCAATTTGCATTTCTTATGAATGAAAGTGGTTTCGAAAATTGTATAATACCAATAAACTATTCACGCATGTAAATATGTATGTATTTGTAAAACAAAGTCAAAATAAACAATCGCAAAATACAACTTAAATAAACTTGCTTACTAAAGAAGAAACAATAACGTGAAGCTATTAAGTAATGATGACACAAAAACGCCAAACTGAGCAGGGAGTACGTAGCTACATTCAATTATACATATGAATATGTAATATATGGTATGCGTCAACCGTGGTTTAAGCCCTCAAGCCGGCAATTAAGCATATTCGACTGTTTTCTGTCTTTATTTCTTTGCTACGCTAAAATGTACACTGTAGTAGGTAAAAGCAAAAGTCTAAATAACAGTACCATGGAGTGAAACCCATAAAGATAGATAGAAACCATAAGATAGATGTGAGGATTTAATTGATGACGAGCAAAACAATGAAAATATTGATGATGACACCTTTTGCTGTGCCAACTTCACACCACTCTGCACGCAGTGATCTTCGTAACAAAATCGATTATGACCTCCATACATAACATGTAGCATGCACATTCAGCACCACTATGTATAGCATCAACCATCAACCAAGTGTTGTTATCGTGGAGCTTGGAATTTCAAGCAGTGAAACAGCACCGGTGATATGCGAAAACAGAGACACGGCGCAACTCCACAAGAAGAGCAATGGCAAGCAACAAACATTTGTGTAGCTCCCCTATGCTGTGGTGCGTGGAAAGAAGATAGCAATAGCGGTTGCAAATCATTGTGAACTGACGTAATCGCAACAACAGCAAGCAAGGAACATTGACTTTTTTCTGACCAGACTGTCGCCAAGTGTTTTTTGCTGGTATATACTCATATTTCAAATTTTTCACATTAATTAAAATACAAGTATTTTATAATATATACCATATACATATATTTATATATAGTAAAATAACATTAACACTCTGAAATATTTTGGCATTTAAAACTCCAACAACCAACTGAGCTGAGATACAGCTTTCTTAACGTCAAAATTTTGAAGTTCTTCACTCACCTCCATATCTCAGATGTCCTTCAGAAATTATAAATATTTCACTCGAAAATGTTTAATGAATTTAACCTTTCACTTAAATTGAGTTTAATTGATATTTTCGTTTTAAAGCTCAATTACTTCAATTAATTTTAATAAAAATATGCCACTTTTTCGTTTGGGCGTGAACGTAAACGCTGTGACACACACACACTTGACACCGTTCTCACTTGTCCCTATTGAAGGGATACACTCAAAGAATATTTTGTTGTTTACAAAAAATTGCTGCACAATCACCTCCTTACAATAAGCGGTTATTTAGCTTTTTAATAATTAAAATTACAACTCAATCCACGCGGTAGTACCAATACAATTTAATTGATCGACTACACTCATATAATGCTCAATAAGAAATAAATACAACAAACCATCCAACTAGAAGAAGACAGTTAACAATGTTGCAAAATGCCGCTGATATGCTGGAACGCTAAAACTGATAACGCAGGGTGACTCAAAGCAATAGAAACGAAATGTTTAGTTACAAGGAAACGTTCGGAAATGTCGTTTACGATTATTAATATTAATATGGAATTTGAATATATTATGTTAAAGAGCAAATACATGACAAAGCAAAAAAATTAGAAAAAGAGCTAAATAATTAACATCGCAGGTTTAATTTAACCATTAGAAATAAAAGCATATCAGTATGACCTGCACAATTTGGTGTCATAATTCTTCAGTTGTATGTACATACGTAACATACATAGTACTTAAATATGTGCTTTAGAAAGTGTAGGCTAACACGTGTTCACACACGGACTGTTTTGTCGCCCAAACCGGTATTTTGTAGTCGAGGAGACGACGAGAAAAGACGAACGGACCGTGTTGCCCGTGCTCGAATGCCATTTGTGTTCTTGTTCGTAACAGTCTGTCAGTAACAGATTTTTTTGTCGATCGGATACTTGGTACAATTCGTAAATCAGGTAGATCACAAAAATTTGCTGCATACAATAAATACTATAACCACTGCACTTACGTGGGCGGATAAAACCGGTTCCAGCCATGTTAATCATTTTCAGTTTATTTATATTATATATTACAGCGTTAATTTGCCAAGTTGCTGGTGTGCAAATATGCATACGTATATACATATGTCCATACATATGAATATAGATCAAATGCGCGCACAAGAAATCAAAATATTTTCCTCATTCCAATGCATTTACGCATACATATCTACGACAACACATACACACCTATGCGGGTACCAGCATTATTTATCTGCTGCGGTATACAAACAAAAATAACCGTTATGTGCGAATTAACTGTTGATTGCACATCGTTGAGGCCAATTTGTGCAACATGTTGTGCACCCCGCCGTCCTTCCACCAACTGGCCAATAAATCAATTCGAAATATTTCAAAAGAGAAATTTTACCTGAAAGCGTGATTTACAACGAAATAAAAGGAGCATGAATGGTAAAGAGATATATGGACGGACTATTTATGCCCGCAGAGAAATGTACTTGCATAACATGGACAGTAATGGAAGCGTTGAGCTCCTTTACGCCAGCAATGTTGCATATGTACATCGTACCGTTAAGTACTCGCTATTAAAAAGTTTCAAATAGCTATGCTTGAGCTTTTCGCCATTTATTACGAATAATTAAAAGCCATTGCGGGAATGCAGATAAAAGGAATCGTTATTACCTTCACCTTGAGGACTGGCGGAGCTCAAGTTGCAAACCTATTTCGCAACGCATATACATATGTCCATATGTACGCACACATACATATGTATATATCTGGTGCGTGGTTGTGTGCGGCCCTCCGAAATTAAGTTGACGCTTAAATGCTTAATGTCGTCTACATATTACGCACCTGATAAACAAAATGAAAATTGTGCGTAATTGTATGCTCGTATGTCTTCCATGTTGCCTTGCGAGAATATCTACTGATCTCAATGATGGCTTCTTAGCAGAGCGTCTTAAATCAATATATAAATAAGGGTCGTTCATTTATAATCATTACCGCGAAAAGAAGGAATGCCGTAAACTCGGGAGAGGATACGCGGGCATCAACAACATCGTGCTTTCTTTAGCAGATCTATAGCCATCGAAACGAAATTGGACTCAGTTACAGCTTGAAGAAAACTGGAAAACACCTGAGGCTATCAATTTTCGAAAGCTGCATAAGGAGCAAATCGCCTGCTTGAAAAATGATGGACACCAAACGAAGACCTTTGGGATCTTGGCTTGAGATCAACATCTGCGAAGTGCAAATGTATCAAATCAATTTAATTTTACCCTACTGGCCTCTCGAAAAGGCATATGTATGAGCAAAGCGCTGTGACTCAAAGAGTTTCAGCGCATTGTCAGAAAAATGCTGTTGCTTTCTTGACGTGCAACAATTACCGTTTTCCATAAAGTACAGCAACCCATAAACAACATTAGCAAGAAAAAATAAAACGAACGTAATGAAGAACAAAAGTTTGTTTACCGCACGACAAGAGGTTCTTACTTTTACTTTTATTATTTTTTTTATTAAACTTTCAACTGACAATGACGATTAAATACTCTAATTTATGTATGTAGACAAATACCATATTGGAGGAATGAGCTCTACGGAGTATTACAACCGACAAAGCAGTTTTCAAGCGAAACGTTTTCGGTTGACATGATAACAGACATTCCCAGATTCAAAATAGCACAACGACCTTCTATATACATACGTACATGCGAGTAAGAGCAGGTGTGTTTACAACAGTGGAACTCATCGCTAGACTGTCGAAATGAAAATTAGATGAGAAGCATGAAAACGTTTACCCCGAAAATTTATGTAATACATCACTTTGTATGGCTTTACGCTTATAATTACCATTGAAGAACACGTTGGCAACTGGACCCTATTCATCGACCCTTAAGGGGGGCGATACATGTAAAATAAAAAATAAATCGATTTTTTTTATTTATTAAGAAAAAATGCATTTAGTTGTTCCGCCTCAACTTGACGCTCGTCCATGGTCGAAACTTTAATCGCGTTTTTCTCAAAACGACTTTTTTAAAACTGGCGTGCAAGATAACTCGAAAAGGAAACCGATTCTTAGGAAAATTGTTACACATTTTCTTTGTATTGTTAGCTTCCAGTTATACTACCAAAATGATACAAAAAGTTTCAAGAATTACCCTTTTTGACCCAAAAATGTCTGAAAACAGGGTCAAAATTTCGTCTGAGGCATGCCAGTTTTTGACTTTTTTGCTTTTTTTTAGTATAACTAGAAGATACATGTTTCACGAACAAGCTCCAACCTTTTTTTATTTCAGATAGCTTAAACTGAAGCTAAAAATCCCGCCAGTTGATGCCTTTTGCCGCGAGAGCCTCAAGAAATTAATTTCCACGGCGGTCATTTTACAAAAAAAAAAAACATATTTTTAAATCGGATTTTCATATTTTAATATGTACTTAATAAACTTGCTGAGTTTCATTATTAATCATTTATTTTTTCCATTTCAAATAAGCCTCCAAGAATTGGCTTAAATTCAGGCGTTTACATGTATCGCCCCCCTTAAGAAAGCTGGTTTATGGGTTATATTAAAGATTGTGAGCTTGTGATCATACGTTCAGAGCGATATTTATAACTTAGAGCTTTTTTGGAGCTTTCCTGCATCTTCGTTTTGCCGTAGCGAAATGTTTCTTCGTAATAATACAAAACGAACTCTGGTCCCTGATAATATATTGTTTGGTTAGCTCCATAAAGAATATTCTTTAATTTTTAACTTCTTAAGCCAATGGGGTTTCTACCATTTACCCTTCCTTGTTCATTTCGAATGCCGAGGATATTAATTTACCATATATTCATTAGCGGAGATACTAGATAGATGTTGGATTAAATCTAGACTGAATTTTTGCACAGTTTACAATTTTTTAAGGCCAGTCATTGCTTTGAGTTTATAGAACCTAGCGTCCAGCATTATTGAAGCCACGCCCAACAACCCAGCAATTTTATTTGTCTGCAAAATTTAAATATAATCTATAGAATTTTTAGACGATCTTAGCTCAGGCAGCCATATATTTAATATTCTCTGCAACCGAACTTTTCCTTCGAAGTTAATCAAACACAACCATTGTGCAGAATCGCTTCGAGCAACATAACAACAAATACAATGTAACAGCACTCACGAGAGCATTACAGCACGCAATCACATACAATCGGAATGACTGAATGACACAGTGAAATTAAATGAAAAGCACACATCCCTCCAGCGGCGCGCTTGTTTGTGAGTACCCCAAACGAGTACCGTTATAATCAAATACCGACAAACAATATTATTAAAAATGTGTGAAATGCACACAAAAATACAAAAATATTGTAACACGCAAGACTCCCTTACACACACACACTCACACGCGCACAAGCAAGCCGGTGTGATGGAATGCATGTATTTTTAGCAGTCAGCTGACATCACAACAAAAGCCGTAACTAACAACAACAATGCGCTGGGGTAAATGACATGACAGAGCGTTTAAGGAATTTCAAAGCAAACATACAAAACACCTAAAAGTAAAATATTAGCAGAAGGGTGAGGCGTAAGGCACTTGACACTGTGGATGAAAGCTGTGGGGTGTCAAAATCACCCGTGAGCGTTGCGCTGCTGGCTGTGACGCTAATTGAAAAATCGATAGAAATCCTCGTGTACAAAGTAGTATATAGAATTTTGTGCGGCCCGCAGCCCAAAAAGCAAAAAGCGAACTAAAGAGGTTCAGTTGCTCCTATGCGTGTGGCCGTGCATGTGTGTGTGTGTGTGAACGCTTTGCGCCATTCATTCTTGGTCCATCAGCGCGGTCGTTATAATTTTCACCGTCAAATTACTATAAATAAATCAGTGGCGTCTACTTCAAAAATGGAAATTGCCATTTGCATGGCCACTTAGAGCGCGACGCTAACCGTTATCGCTCGTGTGCCCACCCAAATTGAAGTGATGCCATCACGAACAGTTCTCACGGCTGAGCACACACATTTCCCGCTATTAAGGCAATTTAATTACGAATACTAAATGGAATTAAATCAGAAATATAATAAACTCAGCGTTTAAATTGAGTTGTAGCTGCAAATTACTGCAATCGATTTCCCATTAAGCGACGATGTGCGACCGCCCATTTACCGGAACCATTGAAGCCCGCAACCTAACTCCTTGGCACATGCACCTGATCACACATACACCGACATGCACACGGATACACGCTCGCGTATTTGCTGGTTAGATTGGAGCGAAAAATAAAGTCATCACATCTAGAGGCTCAGATTTAAAGTAAATTTCGAGTAAAAACTTTTTTTTTGGACAAAACGCTTAAGAAAAGCATGTTGTCGTTTGAGACTTTTTTTTAAAACTCCAATAATGACCACACAATTTTTTTTAAGCTGATAACTTTTAATTGGCCAGAAAGGGGACTCTCCACAGCTTCTTTTACACTTATCAAAAACTTTTTACGAAATAAAAATTTTAATTCGAAAATTTACTTTAAAACTGATGTTAAAAAAAATTTTTTTTCTGTCCAAAAATTTTCTTTTTTTTTCTACAGATTTTACCCTTAGGCTAAGCAAAAAAAAACAAAATTTTCCGCTCCACCCTACTGCTGGTACTATGTTGCCAAGAGCTCTCGCTCGAGGCGGTTAGCTGCTCCTCCCTACAGGAGAGCAGCGAATGGGGAAAAGCGCCCGAAATTCGGATTGCTGCCTGATGGTAGTTTGGTCTTCCGCATTTCGTCACAGTTGAAATATTTCAAATTTAAATTAACTGTAGTTGTTACTGTGACTCGTTGTACCGTTCGGCAATTGAATTGGCAAAATTGAAATGAACGGGCGGCTACGTACATATGTAGGTAACAGGACCCAGTGGGGATATTGGGGGGGTCAAGCATTGCAATTGGCCCAAAGTGATGTACGATTTGTCAACTTTCCAACAAGTGAAAACATGATTTTTAAAACTGAGGAATCGTATATTGGACGGGGTTGCCAACACACTAAGAATATTGAGCGAAACTTTGTAAAATGGGGTAATAACTTGTTTTAAATTGGTACAAGCTTGAGTTGTTGTTAAGACTCCGCGAAGTGGAGAGATTCTTCTCCTCAACCAGGTTACGAACATCATTTTTATACTAACTGGCAACCCTGTGATTTTGCAGGCAATTTACGTCATTACTCAAAGTTCAGTTGAGAGCACTGCCGGAAGTTGAACATCATTTCCGCAAAGGAAACTGTATTGGTTAAGAGCGCCTACCGTTATAAGCAGAAGTAGAAGGAGGTCAAAATAACGTAAGTCTACTACATTAGTGCCTGTGATAAGGTAATGAACTTAAAAATGTTTTGATAAAAAAAGAGCGAAAATAGAAAAATCTAAAATAAACGGAATAAAGGTAATCAACCTAAGAAAGTACGCTTTCGGCTCGAAGGGCACGCTGAGCGCCTACTTTGAACGCAGCCAAACAAATTGCATGCCGGTGCCGCTCGCCGGACTCATAATGGAAACAAGCTGCTGCACTACGCGTGCCGTGCCAATGAAATGTTGCGCGCCGGAAATTCCATCAGCTTCCGGATTAAAATAACAACTTTTTGACACACAACAGCCATGGACGGTGACGTTGAAGTGACTGTTGACTAATAAAAATAAGAGCAGCGAATTATATGCGCGTCTACTTGTTTATATATGTGTTTATGTGTGTACATGTGTGCTGCTGAACGCCATGTTATATAATTTTGTGTCGCGTCGGTGACAGCTATTGTAACATAAGTCTCGCTGGTTGACGTTGACTAAGCCCCATTCGCTTGTTGTTGTTGCAGTATAGGTTTTTGCCCTTGCCGTCTGCTGATGACGTTAACACTTTGTCAGCTTGTATGGATCTAAGACATTCACGCTTTGTTGCCTTTTTATGCTCAGTAAACAAACAAAGTGCCATGGGAACAGCGGGTTCCAGAGAACATGGGCGGTATATACTAAGACTAAGTGAGCTAGAATTCAAAATTCGACACAGAAAGCGGCCTAATCTCCTTGGGAACATTTGGGAAGAAGTATTCAGTGAAAGAATAACTAATTTTGGCAACCTGAAGGTCTATATTTTACTGCTCTCATATACTGTATAGAGCGCATGCTGCATATAAAAATTATTGCTCTCCTTATGCGTTGCGTAAGGCGTTTGACTTCTAATGCTCAGTTTAGTTATAATTTCAATAACTATTTTTCTGAAGTATGTTTAAAATACTTGGCACCTTTTCTGCGTTTTCGCACACGCACCGACGAGCTGTGCCTGTTATTGCTATGCACCACTTCACGCACACATGCAGAGTCAATTTGTTAGCCAAGTGGAGTGAGTTGACTTGCGACGCGTTGCATGATTTGTATGTTTATGGGTCATGCAACATGTCAAGCACCTTAGAGCTTGCCATGTGGCATATTGAATGCAAAGCACAAAGCACACACACACACACATATACCTGTACAACGGCAAAGCCACACAAGCCCCAACTGGCACATTTGCCGTTACTCGAACTCGAACGCCGCGTGGTCTCCTAGCGCTGGGTTTCGCAAACACTCGCCAATCCTGCGGCAGCAATAGCAATTGCTACGGCGACAAAGCAACAACCAAACAAAAGACTGGAGAAATTGCAAAATTGGCAACGCGCGAAAGCAATGCGCTAATATGGAACTTTCTGTTCCGAAGCGGACGTGTGAGGAAGCAGAGCGGCTAAACGTTAGTTTGCGGTGGGATTAGTTGACCAGAAAGTTGACCAATGGAAATTGTTTTAAAATTGAACACATCGCGTGTTCATACAGCGTTTATGTGCTCGTAGTTTTTTATGATCCGCTGGAGCTTGAAGCAACGGCAACACGCTGTTCTCTCGGTATTTTGTATGAATATGTTGAAAGTTCTTTTAGGAAATTATTTTTTGTTTAACTCCGCATTATACAATACATACATAGCAATGGAAAGTGTCGGCAGCTGTATAATGGTGTTTATTTGTTTTACTTTATTAGCTGATGGGTATACAAAAAGTGACATTTATGTAGTATTATTAAAAAAATAAACAAATAATACTTGTACATTTAAATATAGTCTCACTGTAAATGAAATAGCAAATTTAAAATTTTGCGCTTTTAATTAGTTTGGAAACTGTGTCACAGAGCTTATAGCTCTTAGAGCTTCCATCAGAGCAGTGTTGCATTTGAAGTTCACATATCGGAAAATTCACCCACGAACAGGCTAAAAGTTGTATTCAAAGCTTATCTCAATGAGCATAGAGCATGTTCGACATACACTTGATAGTCAAAATCATTTTTTAACGTAAAGAAATTACTGCTATTTTCATTTTCATTCAGCATGACTTAAATACTCATGCTTACGACTCTAACCGAGGCCCAAGCGAGCCTTCACACATGCATTTTTGTAATTTAATAAGAATTAAGCGCGATTAGACCAACAAAAACAGCGCCCAATTCACAAAAAAAACATCAAATTGACTCAACTACTCGATTTGGTGTTTTCTACGCGAAAAAAAATCCAACAATGGTTTGTATGCGTCGGGACAGCAATAAATGAAAATAGAGCAATAAATCCTAAATGACTCGTGAAGATATTTAAAGGTAAGCTGGTAAGGTAAGGAGAAGTAACGCAAATGCAGTTAAGAAGCAGTGATTTAGCTACACAACATTCAACGCCGCCTGCGTTAAGAGCACTCATAAGCCAGAAGCGGAAGAACAACTTCTGTGGCAACAAACAATGGAAAAAACGCGACTCCATGCAACACAACAAATCGGCTTCTGTGCCAAACTGCGAACACAAACAAAGCCGGCTGTTCACTTCGGGGTTTTTATACTTGTTTTTATTTCGTTTTTTGTTGCCGTCATTGTCGCTGTTCGTTGACTGTTGCTGTTGCTGTTGCTGCAACCACCCACCACCAGCACATGTGGCATGGGATGATAACGAAAGTCCAACGAACGCAATAGCTGCAACAACTACAGCAATAACATTCGTAATACGGCTGGCCAAAAAGCAAACAGGCGGAAAACAAACCGAAACGATCAGAAACGAAAGGACTCCAACAAACAAACAGACGGGCGTACGAATATAAGACTCACTGAAGGCGAACGCAACAGCAGAGTCGCGTAAGATACGTCGAAGCGACCGGACGAGTTTGCAATAAGCGCTGAGCATTCGTTGAGCGTCGAACAAGCGTTCGCATTTATTTTCGTAAAGTTGGCGAAGAAGAAGCAACAAGAGTTAAGTGAAATTTTTGTGAATGAAATCGAGTGAAACGCCTACCACCGTTAGAGCGCGCGCTGAGCCGCAGTGAAAGCGCCAAGTGTTGTCAAGTGAAAGTGCCGTTTGGTCAATATTCCACAAGACAAGTATACGAACTGTAGCACGCGAACTGAACGTGAACGCTATGGGCGCTTGTGTGATTGTGCTGGTCCCTCTGGCAGCTGAATGTCGGCCAATGGACGCATAAAGGATCAAGTCAAGAAATAAAGAAGGAAAGTGAAAATTAAAAAACATATAAATACCTGAAAACAGCGGTGCGGCTTAAGAGTGTGTGCGCGTAACGGTATATTTATTTAATTTGCTGGTGTGGTTTGCGTGCCGCAGGTGCAGCGCCGGTGATTGGTTTGTGGCATTTACATTACAGTCGGCTTTTCCGCTTGATTCGCCTGCAAAGCCACAACTGGCAATGAGGTTGTTAAATTAATGAGCGCATATGCGCCTAAAAACTTGAGCACTGCGACCGACCGCACACACACACGCAGCGAAGTTCGAAGGCGCCCTGAAAAGCTTATTATAAAAACGCTAATAATATTTGGTCCAAATTAAGCACACATGAGCGACTCGAGTGGTTTACCTAACTCAGCCGAGCATCATCAGTCACAGCGCCCGAAGTGCCGAGCAAAAAGCGAAAGGATAATTTTGGAGTGTTAACCACAGCCGGAGGACATTTAACACTTCAGCGACTTTTGGGTAAGTAAGGAACCAGCCACGAACCGCCCACTTACACTAGAGGGTGTTGCGTTAAGCTTGTTTACGCAAACAAAAGGCGCACGACAGAGGTTCTGCTACGTTTTTATTAGTGTTTCTACACTTATTGGTTGAATTAAAGTCCACCGGCGTAAAATAGATCTGTATAACTCTTTCGCTGCCTTACCTAACACACTCACATGACACTTACATTGGCCGTTAGCCTTTTTATTTTCATACGCATCAACAGGCATTGTGGAATAATAGCGGTGGCAAAGGCAATGCAAGTGGCGTTGTGTTCCGCTGGGTATTTGATATGTTTGAGGATTCGGAGTGTACGGTTTATTACGAGTATAGTGTCCGCCCGCAGTAGTGGCTAACGCTGATTAATGAGTTCCCTTGAGATATGTGTTTGTATTTGCAGGAAGCTATTTGTAGGTGGAAATAAAGCGAACATTCTTGGAAAATTTTACAATTATTTTATTAAAGTTTCTTTAACATTTAACGATTGCTGTAAAAGTAAATGTCTTAAAAAGAAAGCGCAACAACAAATAATATTAGCGCTATATAAGCTATGGATTAGCTGATCATAATAAACATTTTAAAAAATATTGTTATTTTTCTTTTGGAATAAAATATTTGGGCGCTAGAGTTAATAAAAAGTTTGATTTAGATTAAAAACATTATAAAAAAAAAAAATTATAATAAATAAAATCATATAATAATGTATGGTATGTAACTCCTAAATTTATTATAAAATATATATTTTTTTTATATTCTCGAAAAACTTTATTTGAAGTTAAGAAATCATTTAAAAACTTATTCGTACATTTCCCTGAGCTTATCTCTCATATAGGTCGCTTCTTTGGCTTATAGCGCCTTATGAGTTTTGATTGATTTTAATTTCAAATTTTTGTAATGCAAAAAACTGAAAATTTATGCAACTGCAATGCTTCTGACTTATACATAACATATTTATATTTTATAAAAATAAATCCAACAATAAGGAAAATTAGTAAGCTATAAAATTATCTATATGGTGAAAAATATACTAGAAAACTAAACTTTTAAAAATAATCGATAAAACAAATAACAAATTTGTCTAATTTTTTTAGCATATCTATTTCTGTGAAATATAATATAATATCACAGTTAACATAAGTAATAGTGGGAATTCGAATAAGTGTTCATCAGCTTATAAATTTATTTTATAGTTTTTTGTTGAATATAGAAAAAGAAATGTCAAATATAAAAAAAACTTCTTGCATTAATACTTTTAAATTTTTTATTTTATTTTACCCATACATTTTTTTAATATTATTTATGACGCTTGCTCTGTATTTGTTCACATGCAGTTAATACAAGCTCACCTCATAAGCTTATAATATGCTTCTTCAATTTGTTTTATGTCGTTTAACGACCATCTATTAAACTTATCCCCCCTAAATCAAAAGTGCCTTAAATCACCAAAAAAATATACAAAATTGCAAGCCATCAAATCGATGTTTTCCCCTTTTGTTACACTTGTACCACTACTTATAAGAGCGCGTGTACTGTGCTTCTGGTTAACGTCAATTACTTTATACTATTCGCTGCTGTCGCATTTCCTTTGCGTTGCCTGACAGCAACTTGCCACCGAAATTTCCTCATCACTGCGAAGCGGAGCAACTCTAATTTATAATCATGTCATTTGTAACAGACGATGTTGCCGACAAGAACATTATTTCCTCAACGACTTGTTGAACCTAGCAATAGAGCATCGGACAAAACGCAGAGATAACGTCGAAAAAGCAATTGGCAAATATGATGGCAGACGGAATGCCAAGCAAAAATAGTGAAGCGTATGGAAAATTACAGTTCAACAGCTGTCGGCTGCCTACGCACGAGCGTTGGGCTCATTCAGTGTGCGTATGTTTTTGAGTGACGCGGACAAGGAATATGTGAGGAAGGATGCGTTAGATTTGCGTGTGACTTGCTCACAAGTTGTTCGGACGCGTCTGCATGCCTTTAGGTTTCGTTTCGTTTTTTTTGCTTCTAAATTCTCTTGAAAGTATCAAATGGCTATTGTATTTGGCTACACTTCCTTGCATGTATGTGTGTGTGTTTTACATATGATTTCTTGATGGTTCGTTGACTTTGAGAAAACCCACACATATTTGTCGGCACTCAGAGTTTTTCACCCCCCATTCTCAGAATTTATTTATTGCTCCATGATATGGGTTGGGTAAAAAATTGGTCAGTACTTTTTCGCTGACTGACAGTTTCCTTCCGCACATTAGTGTATTATTACATACAGTAGTTTAGTCGTAACTACTTACATACGTATATACGCGTATATGCCGGCCTGGGTGTCTGCATATGAGTACAAGTATTTTCCTTTGAAAGTTCCTTTTTGTTACTCAAAAAGTTAAAAATTTATAGCGACACGCTTAAACTTTTCAAATTTTTATTTTAAGCTAGTTAAGCAATATCTCAAGTATACACTTTCAATAGATGTTCGTGAGAAAAACTTAAATTTTATAGCAACTTCTTCATTAACGGGGATTAGCAAAAAGAGTTACATGTTTCATTGAAAATGTTAGCTTCTTGATTTAAAAATATTGCAGAGCGGCGAGTCTAAGAAGCAACTAAAGAAGCATCAAATAGAGATAGATTAGAAAGCAGTCATAAGAATTCAATAAATTATACATAAACACTTCTAACTGGCTATCTTTGCTTTTGTTTTCTCTAGCAATTCGCTTATCTTCCGGTAAGCGCTCATGCATAGGCAGCACAGATGTGGCGAATCGAACACGTCTACTATGCGATGAATATTATCTTTGGGAGTGTTATGAGTCTACAAATGGCCGAACTGTTTTTATGAAAATAACTAAAATATTTTAGATATATAAAGCCAGAGCAATACCCTGGTACTCTAAATACTAAAGGCAGTTAAAGTTTAATTAACAATAACTATTAACATTTCTTATGAAAATACATATATAAATACAGTATGTTTTCACTAAAACTTTTATATTGTTTTAATTCTTACGCATACAAAAGTAGGTTTTTATATCTCTCACAGAAAGTTGCTACAAGGGAGAATGCTTGCTCATGTAGCGGCTGGCCATTGGGAAAGCTCAACCGCTTTTGTATTTCTATTAAATATAACGTACTTACGCGCAAGAGCTACAATAAAACATTTATTTACTAAGTATTCCGACATTCAGCCAGCAGTGGCACTGCATGTGAGAGTATAAAAGAGATTTCCTGAAAAAACCTGGCATTTAATGAGAGGAGCCTAAAAATCTTGAACATGAAGAGTGGTAGTTGGGGCTTGCATTCTAGTTTGCGCGGATAAATCGTGTTTTATGAGATTGAAGCAGTTAAAAAACATATGCTATTCAGACAATAGTGGGGCGAAATTCCAATTCGAGGTTGCTTTGAGTTGAGTAAACTTATTTCAACTGAGACTCAGGCTACTACTTCTAATTTCCTTGCAGGGTTGTTATGCCTACGTCTACCCACTGTTGACGTCTCTAGTAATCGCTTTGAGTGTTAGTGCTCACATTCCCTTCAGATTGTGAAATTCTTTTGTGCATTCTTATTTGACAAACTTTTTTAATGAGTTTCACTAGGGAGCACATTTGGTACTTCGTTATTTACGCAACCTCCCACAGCCGTTCGGCTCCGCTCGCGTTTACAAAAGCGACGGCAGAATTTCGAAGCTCTTCCTGGACGCGTGTGTGTTGTAGAGCAGCATGTTTGTTACTGTATGTGCTGTGAATTACATTTGTTGCTATTTTTAGCATTTTTGCTCTCGTTACAGGCCTACAATCATTGGGGGAAGCTTGGGTATTTTTTTCCCTTAGTTGGCAGTGTAAATTTCTTTGCGCCGATAATGCGCCAAAGCTAGGCCTACGCAAAGGTTATAGTAGTGTAGTACTTATGCCTTTGCTTCTTATTTTTTACCCTACTTGCCTCTTGGAGCATTTTAGTTTGCCTAATGTACTAAGTACTCCTTCGGAGGCTCCTCAATGCACTTGTCAGCTGTCTAATTGGAGTAACTGCAAATCTTCAATACTCTACGGCGAACTCAAGCTGCTGTTGACACTCATTGGGCTGTCTGGCTCCAGTTACCAGGCTCCCCTTGCGATCCATTTCCTACTTAACAACTTTACGAAAGATTACTTGAACTTTGCGTGAACTCGAAGTCATTAGTTAAATAGATCCAAGTTGCGAAAGAAGACGCCGCTCCAATCCAACGCACTTGCAATAGCACTTTACATCATATTATATTACATTCATCCCGCGCATGTGTATGGGTGTGTGCGTGTGAAGCTTTATACATAATTTAAGTGGATTGCAAACAAAAAAAACTAAAGCATGCGAAGTGTGCAAATACACGATAAGCATGGAAAGCTGAAAAGGGTTGGTCAGCAGCAGAAGCAGCTGAAGCAAGTTGCAAGTGTCATTACGTGTCCACACTGTGGTAGCATTTTAACCGCTCGAATACTCAATAGCCTGCCTGGCTTCAGCCGTTTTGCTGATAGCCGGCCGCGCGCTTTTGTTACTAGCTGCTCGCTAACGGTAAGCTTTATTGCTTCGGCCGCGCTGTCGTCAACCCAAGTGGTGGATTATTGTGATGACTATGGGCATGACGAACGTACTAGGCGTGTGGGCTGGAAGTTGGCAACTTGTACTCGCTTCACAATTGCCCACATTTCTTCAACAGGCGTCGACTCATTTGACAAATTGACATAGTTATGTTGAAGTTTTATTTTACTGCAGAGAAAAAACGTAAGTTTAACGATTCCTACTCATGCATGTCTCATTTCGAAGTGTGTGTGAATACTACCTACATACTTTCAAACAAGCTACAGTACATATATACATACAATCTTCGTTATCCAACGTATTGACAGTCGAACTTTGTTTAGTTTATTGTAGAACTAGTTAGTTTTGGAGTAATACTGTTACCAGTTCAATTAGTATACAAATGTACTAAAATAATTATTGACATTCGAGAGCTACACTAACTAAACCAACTAGCTTTGATATCTTCTAAATGTATCAGCGAAATATAGCTACTTTGAATTATTTATTTAAATATTATTATTGAATTTGTCAATTTGCCTTTTGTCAATCTACAATTTTTCTAACCACTCTCTTCATGTACTCTCGAATGGGTCACTGCCGGGTTAATTTTCAATTGCTTTGTATTTTTATATCTCATAAGCACTTTAAATACTCGTAAAATGTTCACGAGTTTGGAGCGTTACTTATGTGTGCCATATTTCACTAGAGCGTATGTTCAACAGGATACTCAGCGGGCTTTAAAGCGCTTTGCCACACAGTTGAAAGTGAATTTATGGCAGCGAAATACAACTGCGGAAACATATGCTTATTTATGTTTACGTTATGCTCGTTACATAAACGTGGTTTCGCGTGAAAGTAACTTTTTATGAGAGTTATGAACTCACTTTGTTTATTCATTGCTGGAGAAGTGCACGCAACATTTTCATTGCGCTTAAGTTGTAACATTATAATTTTATTCAATTTACAAATGGAAAATTTCGTACAGCATGTCTCAGACTAAAACTATAATTGATTAGTATTTTTCGAAATATTTTCTCAAATTTTTTTTTAAAATATTCTGAGTTTTTACTATCTTTATCTATCGATTAATAATCATTTAAAATTGGGTTTGCAGCTTCATTTTTTACTTATTTGAAAGTTGCGTTAAAAGTCTGAGTGCTAAATATATTGAAAAATGCTTATCTTGTGTCATTCAATTAGTTGCTTATAACTTATCTCTTTGAACCAGTTTAACTGAACATTTCTTCAGGAATTTTTTCATCCTTCGTAGTTCTCACTTACATACAGTGCATACCACCTCCTTGCAACATAATATATGATTTATGGAAGCAAGTGTGAACGGCTTTCCCGCTTAATCTACCAGCGCATGCTTATGGGACGCCATGTGGTATGAGTAACATTTAAATGTGCAAAAAGCTGTACAAAATATTTTTGTTTATTTTAGGTATACTTTATTCAACATTTCTTCAATGTAAATATATTTTACGTATTATTTTCGATATGGGTGAATTAGTCCTGGAGGTTAAGCTATAACTTTAATTCTAATAAACCGGCTTAATTAATGCCGAATTGTGTTTGTAGTTGGAATAAAATAAGAACACCATAAATGCATGACCTGAACTACAATACAGCTTAACTAATAATAAGGAGTCAAAAGTTGTGATGAAGCAGGGGTCAATGAAGTTGAGAATAGAATTGAGCCGATCCGAAGAAAGTAGCCATTCATACACAAAAATCAATAAAAGTGATTTCTTTCTGTACATAAAATGCTCATTAATGAGTTCCCTCGACTCATCTATTTACCAATCCACTATAATTTTATTTACGAGGTGTGTTCATAGGAAAGGTGAATTTTGATTTTTCGTGGGCTGTGTACATTCGATTATCGATATTATATACTTGTATTTGTTATAATCGGACACATATGTTTATCATGTGCTTGCATTAGGAGCCAATTTCGATTATTTTCGAATTTTGTTTTTGACAAAAGAAAATGTTAGTCACGTTTTTATGTGCTCTTCGATTTTTGACTTTTTAAAGAAATAGATTAAAGAATATGGCTTGAATTTTGCGTTAAAAATGAAATAAAGTGATCTAAGGCACTTCATAAATTGACTGTGGCATTCGGTGGGTCCACTTTGTTTCAAAAAAGTGTTTATAAGTGGTACAAGCTCTTTACAGAAGGGAGAGAGAGAGAAGATGTTGATGACGATGAGCATCTTGGAGGTGCGACCATGTCAACAAGCGAAATGAAAAAAACAGTGAAAAAAATTTTTCTTGAAAATCG